>NC_135233.1:332329011-332639948 GCF_051348905.1 Ranitomeya variabilis | reverse complement strand
TACACAAATACTTTTATAGAAGAAAAAAAAAAAATTGCACTGCTTTATTCTGAGAGGTATAACTTATTTTTCTGCTGATGGAGCTTCATGGCGGCATGTTTTTTGCGGGACCAGATGACGTTTTCAGAGATACCATTTTTATTTAAATTAGTCTTTTTGATTGCGTTTTAATCGCACTTTTTGTTCGTTAGTATGATGATAAAGAATTGTTTTTTGACTAACTTTTACGGTGTTCACTGAAGGTGTTAACTAGTGGGGCAGTTCTGTAGGTCGGGTCGTTCCGAATGAGGCGATATAGATGAATATTTTAATGGAAAAAATACACATTTGGTATGAACAAAATTCTAATTATTTTTATTGTTTTGAGAGTTATTATTACCATTAATTTTTTATTTTTTATACTTTTGTTTACTTAGTCCCTCTATGGGACTTTCACTTGTTTAAACTTTGATGGCCTCTGATCTCTAATAAAGCAATGTAGGAGGGCTGACACAAGCTTGATACACCATGCTTTGCGCATGATGCAACAAGTTTGCTAGCTCCATTGACCCAGATATTGCCATGACGACAGAGTCACCATGACACCATACAGCCCCTCGCGATAACTCTGTCTGCCTTCTAAATACTGCGATTGGTATCGATCCCAGCATTTAGCTGGTTAAATTGCTTCCTGACAGTGGGTGCCGGGTGTCCGCTGTCGTATCAGCCATGACGTATAAATACACTGCATAGGTCGGGAAGTGCAAATACTGGAAACGTATTAAAGCATATCTGTCATTTTAATTTCATACATACTACACATGAAAATAAGTACCGTAAGTTTGTAATATATCTTAGAGGAATCTGCTTTCATTTCCTCCCACATTGATATTTTACTCTAATTCAGGGGTACAATCTGTATTCAGTGAGCTTAGCACTTCCAATCACTGAGCTAAGCAGGGACAATTGGTGCTTTTAAAATTCTATGGAGCGAGGAGGAGCTAGAGGCAGACATAGAACTCTATGAGCACCAACTGTCATCTCCATTCTTAGTAATGGGAAAAATCTGTCTTCACTGAAGACTATTTAACAAGTGAATTGAGAATAAAAATTCAGTCCAGGAGGAGAAAGAAGCAGATTTTCTCTTATAAGAGATTTCTTATTTTCACATGTACAAATGATTTATGAAAAATAAATTAGGAATAAAAGTGAAATCCCAGCTAATATGGAGGCAATATTAAAATTGTAATAATTTCAACATATGTAAAATTAAAATGAGAACATCTGCTGTGACATACAGATTCTTCACCCCCTATATACGGTGCATACAGATACTCAACCTCCAAGGTGTGACCCGTTACTTAGAGATGCATTCATACATATAACACATCCATATTGCAATTCCTTGGATATTGTGTGTGGACATGTGCAGCCCTAGTTTTCCCAAGGGACAAGGTGTATGAGAACTTCACTCCACCCCACAGCTGGCGCTACATAATAAAACATCAAATAGCAGCTTGAACTGGGCAGATTAAAGGGAAACTTGAAGGGAAGACGGTAACAAGACACCAACGTTGGGGTGTTTTTTTGGTTTCGTGTTGCAGTTACACAACCTAAGACACATGCATATGCCGGTAACTGAAAGATAGCGATAATCAAGGGTGTTTTTTTTTTTTGTTATTTCTATGTTGTCTTTTAGGAAGAATATGATCCTTATTAAGAAACGCTCCAAACCATGAAGGAAAAGACTTGTTGCACGTACAATACAAGATAAGGAGATAATAAACGGTTTATGACTTCATGGGAAGCGCGGTGTAAGGTGCCATATAGATTAATGTAACCCCTACATGGAGTTGGATCTCCACCATAAATCCATATTTAACAGTCCAAATTTTGCCAAGGAAGGGAATAGGAACTCATTTTACCCTTAAGTGGAATCGTAATGTACATACGGCCCCCTCCGCGGTCACTTCTACAATACGTCCCACCAGCTGCCGAGGTCACATCTATACAGATGCCCATTATGGTCTCCTGGCACCTTCAGGTTTAAGGTTTTATGATCAGGACATTCACTTTTTTTTTTTTTTTTTAAAGAAATCCATTCTTTGGTTGGAAGCAGAATTTAATTTGGTTAGTTAGCAATTAAGGGCACTTAAAAAGTTGGTGACAGCAAGGGAAAAGGTCAGCAGGCCCCACATGAAAGCTCAATTGCTACACCAGACGTTTGGGGGAAGAAAAAAGAAAGGCCTTCGCATAAAGAATGCTTGGGGCTGTAAAACCTCAGATCTCTGGCAGACCACAACACTTGAATAAGGAGGTTAAAAAAGCAAAGGCTGATGTGACAGATGTGAACACAGCCATATGCACAGATATATGAACTACACCACAGAATCAGGGAACGAGGAAACCTTTACCTACAGGACAGAGAATTTTCTCTTATTGGACCTGTCAACCAGGGCAAAAGAGGCCAGAATTTTCCTCACTTCACTCACACTGCTTATTTTTTTATCCCCACCAAAATGATTCCAGAGATGTGTTTTTTTATTAACTGATAATTTTTATGAAGTTTATTAAAAAGGGGCAATGCTCACATGCCCACAAAGGAATACCGTATTTTTCGGATTATAAGAATCACTTTTTCCCCCCAATTTTTTGGGGAAAACGGGGGGGGGTGTCTTATAATGCAGATATACCTTACAGGCCGAGGTGGAGCAGGGTTCCAGGGTCGCTGCTGGAGGAGGCAAGAGTGGAGGGCTGCTGCAGGCCGGGATGAGGGGTGTTTGGATGTGTGGTGCACCGCTGCGGGTGTTCGGTGCTGCGGGGGCTCTGCCGACATTTTGTGAAAGCCCAGAGCCTCCGCAGTTACATGGTTTCCTATGCGGCAGACTCCAGGAAAATGGCCTTTATGATTCTCCAGGTCATTACGAGTTCATAGACACCAAACATGTCTAAGTTCTTTTTAATTTAAGTGGTGAAAAAAAAAATCCAAACTGAAAAAAAAAAAAAAAAAAAGGCGCCATTTTCCAATACCATTAGCGTCTCTATTTTTCATGATCTAGGGTTGGGTGAGGGTTTATTTTTTGTGTTCCGAGCTGTCGTTTATTTAAATATACCATTTTGGTGCCAATATGATCTTTTGATTGTCCGTTATTGCATTTTAATGCAATGTCGTGGCAACCAAAAAACGTAAGTCTGGCGTTCTGACTTTCTCGCTGCGCCGTTTATCATTCAGAATCATCCGATCTATCAGTAAAATAAAGGATTAACCTGAACGTGGCGATACCAAATATGTGTGTTTGATTTTCTTTTTATGGTTTAATTTTGAATGGGGCGAAACAGGGGTGATTTGAACTTTTATATTTTTTTTATTTTTTATATTTTTAAATACATTTCCCCCCCCCCCACACACACACACACTTTTGGCATGCTTCAATTGTCTCCATAGAAGCTGCCATAACCCGATGAACAGATTGCCTGTATGTAGAATTACTCACTTGCTATGAGCACCGACCACCGGGCGGCGCTCATAGCAATCTGGCAGTGACAACCATAGAGGTCTGCAGGAGACCTCCGGTTGTCCTGCCAACCCACCGGTCACCCGCAATCACATGATGGGGGGCACCGATGGGCGAATTTCCGTCGCGCTTGCCGGAAGCGGGTTAAAAGCCACGGTCAGAGTTTGACAGTGGCATTTATCGGGTTAACAGCCACGGGAGGATCGCAATTCCTCCCGCGGCTGTTAGGCTCGGTTCACATAGCGTTAATGGCAATGCACTGACAGCATCCATTACATAGCGGCACTAACGCTATGTAACGGATGCGTTAGCGCACCCGTTGACTGCAATTATGTAGCGCATCGCTAACGCATGTCATAATTGGCATGACTTAGCGATGTGCCGTCATTTTTTGATGGCCCCGCGGACGCAGTCTGCAGCGTTTCAGGGTCTGTCACCGCTCGGGCGATCGCATAACGCGATCTTTAACGGCACTTGCGTTAACGAAGTCAGTTTATAGCATGCGTTGAACGGACTGCCCTAACGCAATATGAACCCTGCCTTAGTGGCACATGTCGGCTGTTCAAAACAGCTGACATGTGCCGTAAAAGATGTGGGCTCCGGCGGTAAGGGAGGGAGTCCGACATCAACGTATTATTACACCTGATGTCGGAAAGCGATTAAAGAAGTACTCCAATCAAAATTTTTATCCTTTTTATACAATTACTCATTTTTGCTTTTCTACCCAGCTAATTCTTCCTTTTTCCATTAGGTCTGTAACATCACATTATTAGGGCTGGAATCAGACGAGCGTATAGCATCAGATGTGAGATGCTAATGACACTCAGCTCCAGCTCTGCTGCCAGCGTGATCCGAGTGTCAGGGCTCTGCACTCCGATCTTCTCACATGAATCACAGCACAGGTACGGAGGAGACAGAGAAAGTAATTTCTCCATTGCCTGTCTCGGCGCATGTTGGACTTTAAAATTGTACACTAACAGTACTGCACAAATAAAGTCTTCATTTTATTCTATTGGGTCAGTACGAATACGGTGATTCCAAATTTATAGTCTTATTGAAGTTTATTATTTTGTACAATAAATACACGCTTCGAAATATAAATTTTCATTGTATTGGTCAACACGGATGCGGCAAGTAAAAATATGGGTTTGTCTTTTCTATAAAAATAACCGGTAAAAAGCAATAAATTATACATTTTATTTCTACTCTTAAAAATATTCTCTCTTTTACAATTCTAACTAGTCCCAGAAGGGGACGTGAAAATGTGACCCAGTGATCGTATTGATCGGATACTGCGAGACTGGCAGGATCTGATAGGCTGGGGTTTATGGCAGACATGGAGGCCGATGTTAGGGCTCCATGACGCCCTCTGTATAGATTCTTTGCTTCCACAGTATAAATGACTGGCCAGTCTTTGTGATGTACGCGTTGCCACTTGGTAGTTGATCAGGAGATCGTGATCAACCACTTGGCTATCCTGGGTATAGAAAATGAACCACTAGATCAGGTTTGATTCAAAAACGTAGAAGCAAAAAGTTATATCAAGTAATCAAAGACTCTTTACATAAACCGAGCACATTATCACTAATAAAAATCATTAATATTCCCTTACCATCAAACTTGCTGTATCTGGAAGAAAATACATTCTGCAGCGTGCTACATGGCTCTGTGACCGCTGCCTTGAAATCATGTTTACTTTGCTGGCTGTATTTCTCTTCCATCGCTTGAGAGCAACATGTATGTCCCGGTGAACAGACTTTCAGATGGTCACCTAATAGAGGGGAAATACAAAAATAAAGAACATGAGAATACCATTCTGGATGGAAAACTGTGTGTATAAAACTAGAGTTTCCCCAAATACAATTCCATGAAGAGTCCAACATGCAGCATTAAACCGTCACCGATCTGTAAAACATTTTGTGATCCGGCGGTCTGCTAATAGCCAGTTTACACAGACAGACCGCAGTAAACATTGGGGGGGGGGGAAAAGTTTGCATAAGCTGCCATTTTTTCTTACTGCAAGAGTCACGATACTGCACTGTTGAGCACAATGATCATTTGCACTGCACAAAAGATCATTTTACCAGATGAAAGAACATCTGGCACATTTGTTGGGTGATCGGCCGTTCTCGAGAACGCTTGTTCAAGATGATCATACAGTGTGCATTCACACACCAGTGTGATTTGTCCGTATGCGGTCTTTTTTTTTTTTTACGGATCCAGTGAATAAAATGCATCCATTCAGACATCCATTAAAATGATGGATTCGAGAGCGAGATCAGGGAGCAGGTCCTAATCTTAGCTAATTTAAGGATCAGAATAGGACACACTCAATGGGTCTGTGTGCAGCTGTCACAGAAAAACAAAACAAAAAACAGCACACTGACACTGCCCACAGATGTGTGTCTGCAGTCTTCGTGGTTTTATGGTCATGCGGAGTCAAAATACTGAATCGTGTATAGCCAGCCTCAGGCCGGGGTCACACTTGCGAGTGCAATGCGAGAAACTTGCACCTCAATACCCGGCACTGCCGCCGGCACTTGGGACCGGAGCATAGAAATACATGCAGCACACACCCCGGTACCGAGTGCCGGCGGCAGTGCCGGGTATTGAGGTGCAAGTTTCTCGCAAGTGTGACCCCGGCCTAAGATTCTCCCTCACACTTAGATATTTTTCCTTTAGTAAAGCTGGCCACATTTCTAGAATACATGCATTCCGAAAGGGTAGATGACACCCTAAAAAAGAAAAACAAACGGATTGTGTATGTTTCAAGTAAACATGCACAATCCTTCATTCCCCCTCCCAAGACATCAGCCATTTGCCAGGTTCAGTCAACATTAATCTACAGACCGTGGATCAAACAATTTACAAAACATTCCTAGTTGTCTTGGCTCCGGGAACCCTACAATACTGCTGAATAAAAAAAAAAAAAAAATTATATTTATATTATATTTTATATATATATATATATTATCATCTAGGAGATGAACAGACGTTTTAGTAGTTATCTACATTTGGTGGATCAGGGCAAAGGTTCATTCAATAAATAGAAAAAAAAAAAAAGACAGCAAGCATATTTTTAAAGTCACGTCTCTTGGTTAGGGGGCAAATTGAGAAATCCTCACTCAGCTGTTCAGGGCTCTCAAAGGATCATTTGTGCTGGTAATTGGCAGATTCACTGTACAGACAGACAGTGACACGGTCAAAGGAGAACAGTCCGACTGCTACTGAAAAAGTGCATTTTCTAAGGGGGGGCTGTTCACGTCAGGACAACACATTATTAAACCTTGTAGTCATGAGGGCTTTCCAGATTGACCAAGTCCTGATGGCTTGCCTGAGTGTAACCCCCCTATCAAAATAGTCGAGTAAAAACCTCATTTCTTCCTATACTTAAACCATACATATAATTGACTTATTCATGTGTGTCAGCCATGACCCCACACAATTATCTAAAAAAAAAAAAAAATTCCATGAACAACCCATGGTAACTAGGATTTCAGGAATGGCAATAAAAAAAATTACAAAAAAACATTTTATAATTAAAAGTTATGAGTAACTAACAGCCCAAATCATCAAAAATTAAAAAGCATTCCAACTTTGTAAAAACAATGAAAGGGATCAATATAAAGTGATTTGCATACCATACATTGTCAACTTTCTACAGAAGGTTGCAATGGCCGGCCAAACTTGCAGCTCCCGGCTGCCTCGCTGCACTATGTCCCACCCCTGGCACTGGACACTCATTGTCCCCCAATACTAGGGCAGAGAGTGCGTTGGATAAAATGGGAGCATGACCGTATTTTCGCTGTGCGTGGGAAAAAAATATGGCAAACTTCATACTAATGTTATTCAGTAGGGCTCTTCAGATGGCTTTTCCCCCCCGAATATCCACGCGAAACAATATCACAGCATGCACGAGTTTACTCTTAACATCGGATGAGAGCGTACATTTAATGTTTTTTTTTGTGTGCATAGACTGGTGTACCACACGGATCAACAGTACAGCATCTGATTTTACAGATACATTTTATTCACTGCGGATACAAAATGAATGCCATGCAGATAACAGTACGGATGAAAAATCTGTCTTGGATTTTAAAAAAAATAAAAAATTTGTGTGTATGTGTATATATATATATATATATATATATATATATATACATATACATACATACATACATACATACATACATACATACATACATACATACATACATACATACACACATACACACATACACACATACACACTCGTGTGAACTCAGTCTTAGGCCTTATTCAGACGACTTTTTCACCGGTTTTGTGTTTTTGACAGATGGAAAACATACCCAATATAGTCTCGTACAGTATCATACTCTATGGCAGGGGTGGGGAACCTCAGGCCCCAGGGCCCTTTACGGCCCTCGATGACTTATCAGGCCCCAGGGCAGATTCTCAGCGACAGCATTCTTGGGCCGGTTTCACACGTCAGTGGCTCCGGTACGTGAGGTGACAGTTTCCTCACGTACCGGAGCCACTGACACACGTAGACCCATTAAAATCAATGCATCTGTGCAGATGTCATTGATTTTTTGCGGACCGTGTCTCCGTGTGCCAAACACGGAGACATGTCAGTGTTCATGGGAGCGCACGTATTACACGGACCCATTAAAGTCAATGGGTCTGTGTTAAACACGGACCACACACGGACCTTCTCCGGGTGCAGTCCGTGTGGCGTGCAGGAGACAGCGCTACAGTAAGCGCTGTCCCCCCCACATGGTGCTGAAGCCGCCATTCATATCTTCTCTGCAGCAGCGTTTGCTGCATAGAAGATATGAATAATAGTGTTTAAAAGAAAGATCTATGTGTCCGCCGCCCTCCCACCCCGTGCACCCCCCCCCCCCCCCGCTGTTCTGAAAATACTCACCCGCCTCCCTCGCAGTGTTCTGTGCTGGCCGCCCCTTCTACTGTATGCGGTCACGTGGGGCCTCCGATTAGAGTCATGAATAGGTGGCTCCACCTCCCATAGGGGTGGAGCCGCCTATTCATGACTGTAAATGAGCGGCCCCACGTGACCGCATACAGTAGAAGGCACGGTCAGACCAGGAAGCATCGACAGCCAACGAGGGAAGCGGGTGAGTATTTTCAGAACAGCGGGGGGACGCACAGGGGGTGGGGGGGGCGGCGGACACATCTTCTATGCAGCAAATGCTGCTGCACAGAAGATATGAATCGCGGCTTCAGCACGATGCAGTGTACCACACGCGTGGGTACCACACGCTCCGTGTGGTACCCACTCGGCACACGGGCGGCACACGTGTGCCGCACGTATGGCCTACGTGAGCTCACGGACACGGATAACTCCGGTACCGATTTTTTCCGTTGCCGGAATTATCTGGACGTGTGGGACAGCCCTCGGGCAGGGAGGTGTATTTTGATTGCCACCAGCTCAGTAATTTCTTCTTGCCCTGTTAGCACACACACGCAGTGTGTTCACTACTGAACACTGAAGGGCATGCAATGAAAGATTACATCCTGACAGTATAAATATCCAAATGGCCCTTGGCAGAAAAAGATTCCCCACCCCTGCTCTATGGAGGTGTGTGTGTGTGTGTGTGTGTGTGTGTGTGTGTGTGTGTGTGTGTGTGTGTGTGTGATATCACACATGAGTGTACCCCTGCTCTATGGGGCTGTTCACACGACCGTGTGTGTGTGCGTGTATCACATGTACATGTACACATGACTGTCTGATAAGAATCAGGGCTCAAAATCACTCCTAAGTCTACAAGTCTAGGCAATATCCATGTGCTGAAACATTATAATAGGTACAAAGATATTTTAATTATATTTTTTTAGTTTTTTTATTTTATTTTATTTTTTTGCATACGAGAATATCCCAGATGGTAAAAACGGACATCGTGAACACTGATGAAAATAGCTGTCTGAATGAGGCGTAAAAGGGGACAGAGGCAGATTGATTTTAGTACAACAGCACATTGCATTACCATAAATCTTCTACCGAGAGCCCCGTTTGCCTTTCCACAGCGTGATTTCACCAGAATCGGCAGAGGCAGTGTGCGATAGAAGATTAAGGCCATGTGCACACGTTTAGTATTTTTCGCGTTTTTCGTTATAAAAACGTGATAAAAACGCGAAAAAAACCGCTAACATATGCCTCCTATTATTTACAGTGTATTCCGCATTTCTTGTGCAAATGTTGCATTTTTTTCCGCGAAAAAAAATCGCATCACGGAAAAAAAGCAACATGTTCATTAAAAATGCGGAATTGCGGGGATTCCGCACACCTAGGAGTGCATTGATCTGCTTACTTCCCGCACGGGGCTGTGCACACCATGCGGGAAGTAAGCAGATCATGTGCGGTTGGTACCCAGGGAGGAGGAGAGGAGACTCTCATCCACGGACTGGGCACCATATAATTGGTAAAAAAAAAAAAAAAAAAAGAATTAAAATAAAAAATAGTCATATACTCACCCTCTGATGGCCCCCGAAGTGTTCCCGCCTCTCAGCGCTGCATGCTCTTTCTTCCGTTCCTATAGATGCTCTGTGTGAAGGACCTGCGATGACGCCGCTGTCTTGTGATTGGTCGCGTGACCGCTCACGTGACCGCGACGTCACCGAAGGTCCTGCACGCACCATCTATAGGAACGGACGCCGCTGAGGACATCAGCTGTTTGCAGGCGAGTATAACCATTTTTTTTATTTTATTTTTTTATTTTTAAACATTCTATCTTTTACTATAAATGCTGCATAGGCAGCATCTATAGTAAAAAGTTGGTCACACTTGTCAAACACTATGTTTGACAAGTGTGACCAACCTGTCAGTTTTCCAAGTGATGCTACAGATCACTTGGAAAACTTTAGCATTCTGCAAGCTAATTTTGCTTGCAAAATGCTAAAAAAAAAAAGCGAAAAAACCGGGGGGAAAAAAAACGCAAAAAAAAATGCGGATATCTTGCAGAAAATTTCCGGTTTTCTTCAGGAAATTTCTGCAAGAAATCCTGACGTGTGCACATACCCTTACAGTAATGCAGTGTGCAGCGCAGCAACGACAGAGCTACTAAAATTGAAACAATGCGTACAGACTTATTAGGGCTATCCTCCATTCCCACACACCACCTCCACCAAACGGCGTTATCACGAAACCTCACCGTTTAGAGCAGAGTTCTGTAGTAGGAGATGTGCAAGGAAGAAAACACTGAAGTACAGTAGGTAGAATTCCCAAGATGGCAGAGATAAATGGAAGGCAAAAAAATTAAATACGTTTCTTACATTTTTGGGGATTTGGGAAGCTTCATACTTTTTTCCTAAAAAGGTTACTCAGGAGGTATATATTCCTAAAATGTGGTATGAATTCGGACTAATACCAATACCAGCAACCTCTGGGGTTTTTTAACCCCTTCATGACCCAGCCTATTTTGACCTTAATGACCTGGCCATTTTTTGCAATTCTGACCAGGGTCCCTTTATGAGGTAATAACTCAGGAACGCTTCAACGGATCCTAGCGGTTCTGAGATTTTTTTTTTTGTGACATATTGGGCTTCATGTTAGTGGTAAATTAAGGTCAATAATTTTTGCATTTATTTGTGAGAAAAATGGAAATTTGGGAAAAATTTTGAAAATTTTGCATTTCTCAAATTTTGAATTTTTATTCTGTTAAACCAGAGAGTTATGTGACACAAAATAGTTAATAAACAACATTACCCACATGTCTACTTTACATCAGCACAATTTTGGAAAAAACTTTTTTTTTTGCTAGGAATTTATAAGGGTTAAAATTTGACCAGAGATTTCTCACTTTTACAACAAAATTTACAAAACTTTATTTTTTTTTTGTATTTTTGTATTTTTTTATTTTTTATTTTTTTTTTTTTAGAGACCACCTCACATTTGAAGTCACTTTGAGGGGTCAATATGGCTGAAAATACCGCAAAATGACACCATTCTAAAAACGGCACCCCTCAAGGTGCTCAAAACCACATAAAAAAAGTTTATTAACCCTTCAGGTGCTTCACAGCAGCAGAAGCAATGTGGAAGGAAAAAATGAACATTTAACTTATTAGTCACAAAAATGATCTTTTAGCAACAATTTTTTTTATTTTCCCAAGGGTAAAAGGAGAAACTGGACACCGAAAGTTATTGTGCAATTTGTCCAGAGTACGCCGATACCCCATATGTGGGCGAAACCACTGTTTGGGCGCATGACAGGGCTCGGAAGGGAAGGAGCGCCATTTGACTTTTTGAATGAAAAATTGGCTCCAATCTTTAGCGGACACCATGTCGCGTTTGGAGAGCCCCCGTGTGCCTAAAGATTGTAGCTCCCCCACAAGTGACCCCAATTTGGAAACTAGACCCCCCCCCCCCAGGAACTTATCTCGATGCATAGTGAGCAATTTGAACCCCCAGGTGCTTCAAAAATTGATCCGTAAAAATGAAAAAGTACTTCTTTTTTCTCCAAAAAAAAATTTCTTTTAGCCTCAATATTTTCATTATCACATGGGCAACAGGATAAAATGAATCCTAAAATTTGTTAAGCAATTTCTCCTGAGCACACGGATACCTCACATGTGTGGGTAAACCACTGTTTGGGCACACGGCAGGGCTCGGAAGGGAGGGAGCGCCATTTGACTTTTTGAATGAAAAATTAGCTCCAATCGTTAGCGGACACCATGTCGCGTTTGGAGAGCCCCTGTGTGCCTAAACATTGGAGCTCCCCCACAAGTGACCCCCATTTTGGAAACTAGACCCCCAAGGAACTTATCTAGATGTGTGGTGAGCACTTTGAACCCCAAAATGCTTCACAGAAGTTTATAACGCAGAGCCGTGAAAATAAAAAATCATTTTTCTTTCCTCAAAAAAAATTTTTAGCAAGCAATTTTTTATTTTCACAAGGTTAACAGGAGAAATTGGACACCAATAGTTGTTGCCAAGTTTGTCCTGAGTACGCTGATAACCCATATGTGGGGGTAAACCACTGTTTGGGCACACGTCGGGGCTCGGAAGGGAAGTAGTGACGTTTTGAAATGCAGACTAAGGGTATGGCTCCACGGTCCGGAGGGGCGGCGGTATCGCCGCAGCGGCGAAGCCGCTCGGCGCTAAGCCCCGCCCCCTTCCTGGGACGCGATCATGCCGGATGTGTACAGTACACATCCGGGATCATCGCACCCCTCGCCATAGGGCCCTGTGATATGCCTTGCGGGGACGCTGCGTCCCCGCAAGGTGTACGGACATGCTGCGATCTGAAAAGACGCGCAGCATGTCCGGAGTCGCAGGGCCGCCGCGTGCGGGTTTCCACGCATAGTGGAGACGGGATTTCATAAAATCCCCTCCACTATGCTGGAACATCTGGACGCTGCTTGTTTGACGCTGCAGCGTCAAACAAGCAGCGTTTACTTACCGTGGAAACATACCCTTAGATGGATTGGTCTGCGGGCGTCACGTTGAATTTGCAGAGCCCGATGTGCCTACACAGTAGAAACCCCCCACAAGTGACCCCATTTTGGAAACTAGACCCCCCAAGGAACTTATCTAGATGGGGGTTCAAAGTGCTCACCACACAAGTGCTTCACAGAATTTTATAACGCAGAGCCATGAAAATAAAAAATCATTTTTTCCCCACAAAAATAATATTTTAGCCCCCATTTTTTTTTTCCTCAAGGGTAACCGGAGAAATTAGACCTCCAAAGTTGTTGTGCAATCTTTCCTGAGTACGCTTATGCCCCATATGTTTGGGTAAACCACTGTTTGGGCGCACGTCAGGGCTCGGAAGGGAGGGAGCACCATTTGACTTTTTGAACGCAAGATTGGCTGGAATCAATGGTGGCGCCATGTCGCGTTTGGAGACCCCTGATGTGCCTAAACAGTGGAAACCCCTCAATACTAACTACAACACTAACCCCAACACACCCTTAACCCTAATCCCAACTCTAGCCATAACCCTAATCACAACCCTAACCCCAACACACCCCTAACCACAACCCTAACCCCAACCCTAACCCTAACCCCAACACACCCCTAACCCTAATCCCAACCCTAACCCTAACCACAAGCCTATCCCTAACCCCAAACACACCCCTAACCCTAATCTTAACCCTATTTCCAAAGCTAACCCCAATTCCAACCTTAAACCTAAGTGCCCACGTTGCAGATTCGTGTGAGGATTTTTCCGCACCGTTTCTGAAAAATCCGCATGTAAAAGGCACTGCATTTTACCTGCGGATTTACTGCGGATTTCCAGTGGTTTTTGGGTGGATTTCACCTGCGAATTCCTATTGAGGAACAGGTGTAAAACGCTGCGGAATCCGCACAAAGAATTGACATGCTACGGAAAATACAACACAGCGATTCCGCGCGGTATTTTCCGCACCATGGGCACAGCGGATTTGGTTTTCTTTAGGTTTACATGGTACTGTAAACATGATAGAAAACTGCTACGAATCCGCAGCGGCCAATCCGGATTGGGGTGCAGAATTTTCTGCACAAAATCCGCATCTCCTGGCAGGAAATGCAGGTGCGGATTTGACGCTTTTTTAAAGTGGATTTTGTGCGTTTTTGTTGGGGATTTGATGCGGATTTTCTGCGTTTTTTTACCCCTGCGGATTTCTATAAAGGAAGGGTTCAGAAACGCTGCAGTTCCGCAAAAATGTGGTGACATGCTACTTCTCTTGATCCGCAGCAGTTTTCATGCGGATTTTCCCGCACCATTAGCACAGCTTTTTTTCTATTGATTTACATTGTACTGTAAATCACTTTGCGGAACTGCGGCGTTTCTGCGCGGAAAAAAACGCTGAGGATCCGCACAAAATCTGCATCGTGTTCGTGTCTTTATCTATATATTGGTTTTCCAGCAGGTCTCTTTGGCCTCTTTTATATCTCAATACATGCAACATGATGGACGGCTGCAACACTGAAATTGATTATGGACATCTCTTTGCATCAACGCTGACCTTCTGCCACCCATACACAGATGTGCAATGTGACTTAAAAATATTGATACAAGTGTATTGTGCTGAAAAATGATATGGATTTATTTAATATATGATTTGTGTGCACTGTGTATGAGAGCGCTGGCTCTGCGGTCTATAGCTAATGGTAGATGTTCCTTCAGTTTTTGAGTACACTTTGGCAGCCCCTTTCATTATGTGCATGGATTTGCCTTTATTTGCGCCCAGGTGGGAGCGCGCATGCGCTCGGACACTCTGTGCTGCCGATATGCACCGGCGCGTCTTGTGCCTCCCTCGCACGTATGGGGTTAAATTTCTATTTTATTTTTTTTTCCCCTGCTTGCGTAGGGATGTGTGACGCTCTGGTGCATAGTACGGGGCCTAAGCTGGGCGGGGCGCATGCGCCGCTAATAACCACTCTCATTGGCCACCCGGACATCACATGTCCGGTCACATGGCCACTTAAGGTCCTGTTCTTCTGCTAAACCTTACTTCCTCTTGACAAAGCGGTGCTTTTGCACGCGAAACGCGCGTCGAGGGTCTCCTGCATCTACACCTTGGGTCCCCCAGCTCTGCCCCCGGTAAGCTCTGCCCTTCTGGCGATGTTTTTGTCCAGCGGTATTATTGATTTCTACATGACTACTGATGGCAATCTTACCATAGTACTGTCACTTTACTTAATGGATTGATATATCTACTTACATGGGTATGTGCAATGGTGGACTCTTCAGGGCATATCTGTGTCTACCCTGGTCTTTCTTCTATTGTGGTGTTATGATTTTTGTACTCACTTGAGATTATTGTTAATAAAGTATATATATTTTTTACCTAGTTTCTCCAGCTTTTCTCCTTCTTTGCATGATTCTGGGAGCGGGTATTCTACCGCTGCTGTGTATGGGGAGGTGGTTCTCACCCCCTTTTTTATGACATCTAGAATGTCACCGAGGTTCTGTTTTGCATCGTGTGCACACAGCCTAACCCTAATTGCAACCCTAACCCTAATTCTAACCCTAACCCTAGCTCCAACCCTAGTGGAAAAATAAAAGTAAATATATTTTCTTTATTTTATTATTGTCCCTACCTATGGGGGTGAAAAGGGGGGGGGGGGGTGAGATCAGAGCACGGGTGGGGGGGGGGGGGGGGAGTGAGATCGGAGCACGGGTGGGGGTGGGGGGGGAGTGAGATCGGAGCACGGGTGGTGGGGGGGGGGAGTGAGTTCGGAGCACTTTGTGAGATCGGAGCACGGGTGGGGGGGAGCGAGATCGGAGCACGGGTGGGGGGGGGGGAGCGAGATCGGAGCACGGGTGGGGGGGGGGAGCGAGATCGGAGCACGGGTGGGGGGGGGGGGAGCGAGATCGGAGCACGGGTGGGGGGGAGCGAGATCGGAGCACGGGTGGGGGGGAGTGAGATCGGAGCACGGGTGGGGGGGGAGTGAGATCAGAGCACGGGTGGGGGGGAGTGAGATCAGAGCACGGGTGGGGGGGAGTGAGATCAGAGCACGGGTGGGGGGGAGTGAGATCAGAGCACGGGTGGGGGGGAGTGAGATCGGAGCACGGGTGGGGGGGAGTGAGATCGGAGCACGGGTGGGGGGGATTGGGATCGGAGCACGGGGGGGGGGAGTGGGATCGGAGCACGGGGGGGGGTGGGATCGGAGCAAAGGGGGGAGCGGACAGGAGGACGGAGGGGAGCAGAGGACAGGACGGAGGGGAGCAGAGGACAGGACGGAGGGGAGCAGAGGACAGGACGGAGGGGAGGAGATCGGTGGCAGATCGTAGTCTCCAGCCATGGCCGATGATATTGCAGCATTGGCCATGGCTGGATTGTAATATTTCACCAATTTTCATTTGTGAAATATTACGATTGCTCTGATTAAAAGTGAAACAGTCACTTTCAACAGCCAATCATAGCGAGCATAGCCACGAGGGGGCGAAGCCACCCCCATGGGCTAAGGTACCACTCTCTTTGTCCCTGCAGGTCGGGTGAAATTACAGTTAACCCTTTCACCCGATATGCAGGAACGCGATCATTCCCACCACTCCACCGAAACTGCCCTGACAAAAATTACTAATGACTTACTCACAGCCAAAGCTAACAGACAGTTCTCCATCCTCCTCCTTCTTGACCTGTCCTCTGCTTTCGACACAGTCGATCACTGCCTACTGCTACAGATTCTTTCTTCCCTTGGCATCAAAGACCTTGCCCTGTCCTGGATTGCCTCATACCTTTCAGACCGCACATTTAGTGTTTCCCACTCCCACACTACCTCCTCATCCCGCCCTCTCTCTGTTGGAGTCCCTCAAGGCTCTGTCCTAGGGCCCCTACTTTTTTCCATCTATACCCTTGGCCTAGGGCAACTCATGAAGTCCCATGGCTTCCAGTACCACCTGTATGCGGACGACACTCAGATCTACCTCTCTGGCTCAGATGTCGCCTTTCTTCTGTCCAGAATCCCGGAGTGTCTGTCAGCCATATCCTCCTTCACCTCTCGCTTCCTAAAACTTAATGTAGACAAACCAAACTCATCATCTTTCCCCCATCTCATGTATCCCCCCTACCTGATCTATCTATTATGGTAAACGGCATCACGTTCTCTCCCGCACCTGAAATCCGCTGCCTCGGGGTAACTCTCGACTCTGCCTTGTCCTTCAAACCGCACGTTCCAACTCTTGCCACCTCCAACTCAAAAATATTGCCAGAATCCGTCCCTTCCTCACCCCACAATCTACTAAGACTCTTGTGCATGCCCTTATCTCCCGCCTCGACTACTGCAACACCCTCCTCTGTGGCCTCCCCGCTAACTCTCTTGCACCACTCCAGTCTGTCCTCAACTCTGCTGCCCGGCTAATCCACCTCTGTCCTCGCTACACCCCTGCTTTTCCCCTTTGCAAATCTCTCCACTGGCTCCCAATACCCCAACGAATCCAGTTCAAACTACTAACACTGATCTACAAAGCCATCCACAACCTGTCCCCTCCCTATATCTCTGAACTAATCTCCCAATACCTTCCCTCACGTAATCTTCGATCCTCCCAAGACCTCCTACTCTCCTCCACACTTATTCGGTCCTCACACAACCGCCTCCAAGATTTCTCCTGAATATCCCCCATCCTCTGGAACTCCATGCCTCAACACGTCCGACTATCCACCACCCTCGGATCCTTCAGACGGAACCTGAAAACCCTTCTCTTCAAGAAAGCCTACAGCCTGCAATAACCATTCTGCCGCCTCGCCATCGCCAGAGCAGCCACATCACCACCGCCAGAGCTGCTTCACCTCCGACCTTCTGTCTCTTCCCCCACTATCCCATAGAATTTAAGTCCGCAAGGACAGGGTCGTCTCCCCTCTGTACCAGTCTGTCACTGTAAACTTGTTTACTGTAAACGATATTTATAACCCTGTATGTAACCCCTTTCTCATGTACAGCACCATGGAATTAATGGTGCTATATAAATAAATAATAATAATTCTGTGACAGCATATGCGTCACAGGTCGGATTGGCACTGACTTTCATGACGCATATGCTGTGTCACAGGTCGGGAAGGGGTTAAAGGGAACCTGTCACCCCAATTTTTCGATATGAGATAAAAATGTGGTTCAATAAGGCCTGAGCTCTGCTTTACATTAGTACCTTTCATATCCCCCAATTCCCCACCTTTGCAGAGAAAATACCTTAGTAATCTCTCTGCTTTCGTCAGTCAATCACCCCGGTCCGATGGGCGGGGCCTAATCGCTATCTCTCTCCCCCCGCTCCTCAGTGTGTCAGACGTAACTCGATCTGTGAATAGCACAGATCCCGGTCATTTTTTTACGGTTGCGCATTGCATTAGCCTCTAGCGCGTGCGCAGTATGCTTTGACCAACTGTGGGCAAAGCATGAAATCATTATTGCGCATGCATCCGCATTTTCCTTAACGTTCTGTGCCCCGGAAGTCTTTCTATGCTTCCGGGGCACAGAGCATAGGGTCAAAAGCCGGCGCATGCGCAATAATGATTTCATGCTTTTCCCACAGGTGGTCAAAGCATACTGCGCACGCCCGAGACGCTACTTCAATGCGCAACCGCAGAAACTGACGTTAAAGAAAGGAAAGAAGATTCGTAGAGCAAAGCCGGAGGTGGGGAGAATCGGCGATTAGGCCACGCCCATCGGACCGGGGTGATTGACAGACGAAAACGGAGAGATTACTAAGGTATTTTCTCTGCAAAGGTGGGGAATCGGGGGATATGAAAGGTACTGTAAAGCAGAGCTCAGGCCCTATTGAACCATATTTTTATCTCATATCAAAAAACCGGGGTGACAGGTTTCCTTTAATACTCCAATGAAAAAACAGGCGTAAGATGTTGCATGATGGAAAAAACAAAAATAGTAGTAACTTTAATAAAATATACAAAGAGATATTTCATTGAAATCAGTAGTATGAAGGTTACTTAAAGGGAACCTGTCACCAGAAAAAATGCTATTAACCTGCAGATATGGGGTTAACCTGAAGGTCAATAGCATTATTAACCTGCTTGGCTCCTGCACATAGCCTAACGCTGAGGAGAGAAAATGAACTTTATTCTTCCTGGCAGCATTCAGTTTCAGTCACCGCTCTGGGTATACCAAGCGGTGGCTGTAACCGCGCCCCAGCACTGACTGACAGCCAGACTTAATGCAGAGCCAGTGTCAGTCAGGGCCGGGGTGTGGTTACAGCGGCCGCTCTGTATACTGAGAGCGGTGACTGAACCCGGTAAAAACTCTGCCACCATGACTGAAAACGAATGCTGCCAGGGAGAATAAAGTTAATTTTCTCCCAGCATTGTTCAGCTACATGCTGGTTTGTAACACTATTAATCTGCAGATTAACCAGGTTTTTGCTGGTGACAGGTTCCCTTTAAGGTTGTAATATAAAAGAATATTTTCGCTTTCACAATCTAATGACTCAAATTTAATTAGGATAAACATACACAGACTTCCTTCCTACCATATGGAAGAAAACAATGATACATTGCGCAATTATTAAATCACTAACGCTATGTGTACATGCTGAGTATTTGCAGCGTATTAATCTGCACCAAACAGTGCTGGCAGGAAAAGCGCTGCATAAAATACACTGATTACATTTTTCCCCCTTATTTAAATGGGTGTAAAATGTTGCAGAATGCTGAAGGAATTGACATGCTGCAGATTTGAAAAGAAAAAAAAAATTGATGTGTGAAATCTGCAATGAAAAAATAGGGAGCATGTAGGTGCACAAGATTTTGGATAACAAGCTCACCTTCGCTGCATTCTTCTTGTGGCAAATGCAGTGTGTGAACAAGCCCCAACCCTCAGACATACTTCTTGCTTACCATAGCAAATCTACAACTCCCAGGGCAAACACGAGCTAATGTGCATCTGGATGGATGGATGGATGTAATATTATATATATATATAAAATTTATTCTCTTTTTGTGGTGAATTAGCCATGGGAAATGCAGATTTCCGATCATAACCAAATGTGTCTAAAGACGCGTGCATTTTATACGAAACAGACACACGCACATCTTATAAAGCCTTCTAAATTTTTACATTTCTCTATACTACCAAATTACATTTAGGGGTGTATGGAAGACCCCATGGCAGTTCCTTTATTTTCAAAACATTCAATATAACCTACAATCTAGAAATTAAAATCATGTACTATCATTGTATTCTATTTATAGGGAGACAAGCAAGGGAGTCAGGAATCTGATGCATACAAATAAAAAAAAAAAAAAAATACAAAATCTTAAAAAGGCATCAACAAGTGCAATTTGTCCTTGTGAATAGGATATAGTTTTTTCAGCTTTGTTCTTAAAGACACCCAACTCTCGGGCAAGTGAATAACTAAACCTGATCTCCCAGCTGTGTAACTGTGTAGAACCATAAGTATATGGTGTAAAACCTCTTCCCTCAACTCCAACAAAACATTTTCTATTAAGGCAATAGCTCTGTATGTCCAATCAACTCCCAGGGCAATTACAATATTAATTGTCTAATACAAAATGACACTGTTCAAAGAAACCCAACTCTTTGGGAAAAGGTTTTCTCATGGGTTGGTAACATGAGCAGCGATGTGTTCTTAAGGATTTAGAAATTCTAATTTTTCCAAGGGGAAGCAAAAGAAGAATACATTATAAACCGCCAGGCAGATTATTTTCAGATGGCAAAAATAATAAAAGCCCTCCAAAAAACGGGATGTATATTTTGGCCGAATTAGTATTTTATAAGTGATATGTCAGCTGGACGATACCAGCAACACCCTTTCTCTAATGCTGCATCATCCATATTTTGTTATTAGAGAGCCAATACAAACACTGTAGAAAAACCATTGGTCCAAGGAAGCATTAAGAAAGACCATTAGAAGCGATTTACACGATTACCACAAACACAGATCCTCTCCAACACACAAGAAAGGCTTTCAGTCAAATGGCTGCTAGCTGGATAGGGACGTGAGAAATATTTGGTTTCATAAAATGGATTATTTGCTGAATTCAAATGAAAAAAATAGTTAAGTCACAACTTGTCTAACTGTAAATACACAAAGCACATTTTTTTCTGAAGACAATTAGCTTCTGATAGAATGCCTCCAGTTTCAAACAGAGATCCAATAGAACCTCATAAAAAGTTTGTGGGCACCATAATATGACCCCGCACAACCGATGCTCCAGTTCATAAGGCACAATTTTTTTTTTAACTACCGTATATACTCGAGTATAAGCCGAGATTTTCAGCCCAAATTTTTGGACTGAAAGTGCCCCTCTCTGCTTATACTCGAGTCACGGTCGGCGGTGGGGTCGGCGGGTGAGGGGGAGAGGGCGCTGAGGCATACTCACCTAGTCCCGGCGCTCCTGGCGCTCCCCCTGCCTGTCACACTGTCTTCGGGTGCTGTAGCTCTTCCCCTGTTCAGCGGTCACGTGGGACCGCTCATTAGAGAAATGAACATGGACTCCACTCCCATAGGGGCGGAGCCGCAAATTCATTTCTCTAATCAGCGGTGCCGGTGACCGCTGACAGAGGAAGAGCTGCGGCACCCGGAGACAGTGCGACAGGCAGGGGGAGCGCCAGGACTAGGTGAGTATTTTATATTCACCTGTCCACGTTCCACCCGCCGGGCGCCGCTCCGTCTTCCCGTCCTCTGGCTCTGACTGTTCAGGTCAGAGGGCGCGATGACGCATATAGTGTGCGCGCCGCCCTCTGCCTGATCAGTCAGTGCAGAGAGACGCCGGGACGGGACGCTGAGGAGCTGCAAGCAAGAGAGGTGAGTATGTGTTTTTTTTTTTTTATTGCAGCAGCAGCGTTATATATGGCACAGATTTATGTGGAGTATCTATGGGGCAACGGTGCAGAGCACTATATATGGCACAGATTTATATGGCACATCTATGGGGCAACGGTGCAGAGCACTATACATGGCACAGATTTATATGGCACATCTATGGGGCCATAATGAACAGTGCAGAGCATATATGGCACTGCTTTATATGGAGCATCTATGGGGCCATAATGAACGGTGCAGAGCATTGTATATGGGGCATCTATGGGGCCATAATGAATGGTGCAGAGCAATGGCACAGCTTTATAAGGAGCATCTATGGGGCCATAATGAACGGTGCAGAGCATTCTATATGGCACAGCTATATATGGAGCATCTATGGGGCAATAATCAACGGTATGGAGCATTATATATTGCACAGCTTTATATGGAACCTCCTTTGGGGCAATAATGAACGGTATGGAGCATCTATTTTTATTTTTGAAATTCACCGGTAGCTGCTGTATTTTCCACCCTAGGCTTATACTCGAGTCAGTAAGTTTTCCCAGTTTTTTGTGGCAAAATTAGGGGGGGGTCGGCTTATACTCGGGTCGGCTTATACTCGAGTATATACGGTACCTGTTAAATAACCAATAGAGTTAATCATTGCACCACAGAAAGGAAGCCTTATAGCGCATGTAACCAATTTTCATTACATTGATTATAGACAGACATTGCAATATATTATGGAGACCGCAACAGATTTTGAAACAATGATGTGAAATAATCTTATCTTTTTTATCCAAGAGCCATAAACATTTAGGGTATGTTTCCACGGTTAGGGAACGCTGTGGATTGGATGCTGCATACATCCGCAGCGTCCAATCCACAGCATCCAGATGTTACAACATAGTGGAGGGAATTTTATGAAATCCCATCTCCACTATGCGTTCAAAGACGCAGGTGGCAGACCTGCGTATACACACATGCGGTGCCTCTTTATAGACTGCAGGACGTCTATTTATCTTGCAGAGACGCTGCATTCTATGTATAGAATGCGGTGATTCCACATGTGTTCAATGAACACATGCGGTATCACCGTGCGTACAAAAGCTGGCAGCGCTTTGGGCAAAGCTGCATCCAAAGCACTGCAAACACTGAACGTGGAAACATACCCTTAAGATAGGATGATCTCAAAGAGCATACATGATGAAAAACTAAGAAAAAAGTTAGATAATTAATCAGCAGACAACCATCCTATGAACTGCAAGAGTTAACACTGATGAAGCATCGGCATCCTCAAGGGATGGGACATTCCCCTGATGACGCCGATGCTTTGGTGAAACAAACGGGGACTTAAGCGGCTTGTTTGATGTTTAGTAATCTAATATTTTCCTCATTTCTATTGATGGTACCCCAAGGTGCTTTCACTTACCGTATATAGGAAGACAAGCAATTACTATTGAATATATACTATTATAATCTATCAATAGCAATATGGATTATAATTTTAACCTAATACAGTAAAGGTTAAGTTTTATTGACCTGTTAGACAGGGGTAATATCTAGTGAGGCTTTGCCCGATTCAGCCTTTTTAAAGTATATTACCACTCTCTTCCCAAGACATTTAATCTCCATTTGTGTTTATCAAAAACTCAATTTAAAGAAGTCGTCCACTACTTGGACAGCCCCTTCTAAAGACTTGTCCCCCGATAAAATAAAAAAAGCTCATACACACCTCCCATGCCAGCACAGTTCCAGCTTTGTCGGCAGTCGCGTTTCCGGGGCTCTCGTGAAGTTATTATGATACGTGACCCCAGCGCCCAATCAGCTCTCACGTCACTGTGTCCGCTTTCATACAACTAGGTAATTAACAGGAAGTGAGCTGCGGCTGCACTAACTCCCTATTAATTACTTAACCATACGAAGGCAGACAGGGACATCAGTGTCAATTGGGAACCAAGCCTACGAGTCATAACTGCACCAGAGCCCTGGAAACATGAGTGCCAATAAAGCTGGAACGGTGCCGACACTGGAGGAGAGCGTAAGCTTTTTTTTATTTCATCAGCGACAAACATTTAGCTCAAGAAGGGGTTGTCCCAATAGTAGACAACACCTTTAAGATCCATTTATACTGCAAGATCATCATGAACGAAAGAATGCTCATTCACAATATCCTTACAGATACATGCTTGTTCGTTCATGGGGTGAACTAATCTTTTGTGCAGTAAAAAAAAAGATAATCACAAAGTGCAGCAGCCTGTTTAAATATGACTCGAGCAACGGTGATCGGCAAACAAGCACATTTTTCGCTACCCCAGGTCAGCCCCATGGCCTTTAAAGCCCACCATACACATGAATGGATTTTGGCCAAGTGATACTTCAGCTGCCGGATGGCTATCAAACAGGATGGCACTTTCGAATAAGCGATCATGTGTTCTCTATGGGAGATTCACCACTAGACATGTCTTGTGGCAGATTCTCAACAACAACAAAAAAAACAAAGATTGTCAATCGAAAATCTGACATCCAGGACTGACGTCTGCCAGAAGAATAAATTGCCACACGTTGTTGGTCAAACCAGTCGATTGGCAGGTCCAGTCGACATAAATCTAAGGTGTATGGGTGGTTTAAGAGCTAGTTAAGACCCCTTCAAGGAACCGGAAGATAAGAACACCTACAGAAAAATATAGATTACATTTTAGGCAGAGGCTCTTCAGATCTTAGGTGTTGTACGGTCAACTTCATATTCAGAGATAGTTGCAGGACAAGAGTTAAATTTAGAGATGTCTGAAACCCAACTTTGTCAGTACATCAAACTGTAACGTCTACATGGGTGTGCTACATACAAGCTTGGAGATGCCGCTGCCTAGACAGGACCTGTCAACAAGTCCTTTACTATATTTAATTTGTGCAGTCTTCAGCAGGTCACTATCTCAGACTTTTCTCCTGTAAAGTTTGTTTTGCAGACAGTATGACTAAAGGCCCCGTCTCACATAGCGAGATCGCTAGCGAGATCGCTGCTGAGTCACAAGTTTTGTGACGCAACAGCGACCTCCATAGCGATCTCGCTATGTGTGACACGTACCAGCGATCAGGCCCCTGCTGCGAGATCGCTGGTCGTGTCAGAATGGCCTGGACCTTTTTTTGGTCGTTGAGGCCCCGCTGACATCGCTGAATCGGTGTGTGTGACACCGATCCAGCGATGTCTTCACTGGTAACCAGGGTAAACATCGGGTTACTAAGCGCAGGGCCGCGCTTAGTAACCCGATGTTTACCCTGGTTACCAAAAAAAACAAACAGTACATACTCGCCTTTCGGTGTCCCTTGCCGTCTGCTTCCTGCTCTCACTGACTCCCGGCCGTACAGTGAGAAGTGAGAGCACAGCAGTGACGTCACCGCTGCGCTCTGCTCTCACTGTACGGCCGGATCTCAGTGAGAGCAGGAAGCAGACGGCAAGGGACCTGGACACCGAAAGGCGAGTATGTACTGTTTGTTTTTTTTGGTAACCAGGGTAAACATCGGGTTACTAAGCGCGGCCCTGCGCTTAGTAACCCGATGTTTACCCTGGTTACCCGGGTGCTGCAGGGGGACTTCGGCATCGTTGAAGACAGTTTCAACGATGCCGAAGTCGTTCCCCTGATCGTTGGTCGCTGGGGAGAGCGGTCTGTGTGACAGCTCCCCAGCGACCACACAGCGACTTACCAACGATCACGGCCAGGTCATATCGCTGGTCGTGATCGTTGGTAAATCGCTTAGTGAGACGGGGCCTTAAGGGTACTGTCACACAGTACCATTTTGACCGCTACGACGGTACGATTCGTGACGTTCTAGCGATATCGTTACGATATCGCAGTGTCTGACAGGGATCCTGCTGAGAATCGTACGTCGTAGCAGATCGTGTGGAACTTTCTTTCGTCGCTTGATCACCCGCTGACATCGCTGGATCGTTGTGTGTGACAGCGATCCAGCGATGTGTTCGCTTGTAACCAGGGTAAACATCGGGTAACTAAGCGCAGGGCCGCGCTTAGTAACCCGATGTTTACCGTGGTTACCAGCGTAAACGTAAAAAAACAAACAGTACATACTCACATTCCGGTGTCTGTCCTCCAGCGTCTCAGCTTCTCTCCACTGTGTGAGCGTCTGCCAGCCGGAAAGCGAGCACAGCGGTGACGTCTGACATCACCGCTCTGCTTTCCGGCTATGGCGCTTACACAGTGGAGAGAAGCAGAACGCCGGGGACAGACACCGGAATGTAAGTATGTACTGTTTGTTTTTTTTACGTTTACGCTGGTAACCACGGTAAACATCGGGTTACTAAGCGCGGCCCTGCGCTTAGTTACCCGATGTTTACCCTGGTTACCGGGGACTTCGGCATCGCTCCAGCGCCGTGATTGCAACGTGTGACCGCAGTCTACGACGCTGGAGCGATATTCATACGATCGCTGCGACGTCACGGATCGTGCCGTCGTAGCGATCAAAATGGTACTGTGTGACAGTACCCTAAGCCTTGAACAGAATACCCATTCTGTGATTTAGTACATTAATTAGTTCCCATTAATCCAAGCCATCCACTGCACGTCTCTGCTATGGAATTGGTTTGATACCCCAGACAGATCATTAGGAAATATTTAAATATTTGCCTTTCAGGAAATAAAGACCTGTCCACTTGAACAATATCTTTTTAAAAAAATTTTTAATTTAAAAAGAAGATTGGAAGTTTTTGCACACCTGTTACTAGCCCATCGATGGTACAATAACCCGTAGAGCAGAGATAAAGATATATTCTTGGTTTGAGGAGTAAATATGATTTTCCTATGTATGTCCAGCTATCAAATGACAAATTCTAGAAGGATTATAAATTCCACCACACTCAGCATGATTACATCTGGAGCAATGTTATTTTTTTAATATAAATAGGGAAAAAAAAATATCTACATGGTCAGAAGTTCAGAGTATTTGGTGCATTGGCAGAACACCAGTGCTGACATTCTGAAAGTTATTGCATCAGCATTATAAAGGCATGAGAGCAGAATGCTTGGCTAACCGCTTATCTTGTTTTATTAATTCATCCATAGAATCTGCAACGCATGACAATTTAGACGGTGATGAACATTTACCAATACTGTCCGGTAGAGAATTCTGCCCAGAATCCTCCTGAAAAAGCACCATCATAAAACGAACATGATGCACACTAATGTCAAAACACCATTGTTGTGCACAACACTTTCCACCTTGTGTCACTTTTATTCACTTTAGGGTTTGGAAACCCTGAAGAGGTTAAAACAAGTTACCAGCCACTCTCTATACTTGAAGGTACAGAGTAAAAAGACATGTCGGCAGCAGAACCACTGCGTGAATAATGGCGAAACCTCCGACAAAGAAGCTTTAGTAAAATTACCATCGGCTCAGCAAAATCACGCGAACAGCTCCATAGATTAATGGATTAATATTCCGTGAATAAAAATCACACATGGAGCACATACATGAAAAATGGATGTCTGAATGAGCCTTAAAGCCATGTTCGAAAAAATTTTTTACTGCAGGCAAAACCTGCTCTCTTGGCAGTAAAAAAAGTTGCTTAGAAAAAGCTCATACCTGCGTTTTTTGTACTTACTCATTGATCTCTATGGGTGAAACATTGCTGAAAGGGACACGCTGCAGTTATCAAAAATACGGCAGGTTAACAATTCAGGAAAAAAATGAAGTGGGTGCATGAGATTTCTGAAATCTCAGTTTTTGCTGGTACTGTAAAATGCAGCACAAATAAAACGCAGCAAAAATGGAAACACTCCGTAACCCACCTGAAAAGTGCTAAAAAAACCCCAAAAAAACGAACATATACATTGCAATGTAAAAAAACTTCTTGTGCATATATTTTATATTTTAAGCGCTTTTTTTTGTTTTGCTTTTTTTAAACTGCTTCAGGTTTCCAAAGACATCAAGCGGGTAAAAGAAAAAACAGATTTATGCTTCAGGCAGCTCCTGTATGGAAGTCGCTCATTAGTTTATTGAATATAATTTAAATTTAAAAAGTTGGTGGTCTAAAGATGTCGGAAAAGTGATTAATTCAATAGGTGCAAAAAAACAAAAATAAAACCCCACACATTTAAGGACAATGACACCAGCTAATCTTGAAGAGTCTTAAGGTACCGTCACACTCAGCGACGCTGCAGCGATATAGACAACGAGCCGATCCCTGCAGCGTCGCTGTTTAGGTCGCTGTAGAGACGTCAAACACAGCAGCTCCAGAACGATGCAGGAGCTATCCTGTGACGTAACGGCGACTCACTTATCGTTCTCACAGGTCGTTAGCTCCATGTAAAACATTGCAGGCATCGTTTCTTTTGCTGTCAAACATGACGATACACGCCGACCTGACGACCAAATAAAGTTCTGGACTTCTAGCTCCGACCAGCGATATCACAGCGGGATCCAGATCGCTGCTGCGTGTCAAACACAACGAGATCGCTATCCAGGACGCTGCAACGTCACGGATCGTTGTCGTTCTCGTTGCAAAGTTGCTGAGTGTGAAGGTACCTTTAAGCCTGAAAACTTTTCGAGTTTGCAGATGTCTTAAAGATGTTGTGTGCACATACCCCTAGGCTGGAAACATGAAGTTGTCTTTGACAGTTTACTGAACCAAAGCCAGGAGTGGATTTAAAGAAAAAAATATATATATATTGGAAATATAAGAGATGGATCTTTGCTTTGCCTTAATGCATGACCCCTTTCTGGCATTGGCTCAAAAAACTGCATCAAAACAATATCTCAAGTGCATTTCCAGTCTCGCAGTATAATGAAGCAACAACAGTGCTGGAAGGAAGAACAGGAACATGGGGCGCCATGGCAAGACAAGACGCTGTATGGGACGTACCATCAACAGATAATGGAGGTAGCTGATATGGGAAAATCTTACCAATGGCTGGAGAAAGCTGGACTTCAAGATTAGTATGGAGGCACTAATCATAGCGGCACAAGAACAGGCACCAAGTACCAGGTCCATAGAAGCAGGGATCTACCACACAAGACCCATGGTGCAGACTATGCAAAGAGGCCTCGAAAAACCGTTCAACAAATAATGGCAGGATGCAAAATGGAACAGCATATACCGAACGCCACAACCAAGTAGCGGGAATTGTATACAGGAACATCTGCCCAGCATATGGGCTGTCCTCCTAAGTTCAGGTGGGAGACCCAGAAAAAGTGGTGGAGAATTAAAGGGCTAAAATCCTATGGGACTGCAAGATCCAGAAGGATAAGGAGAGGTCAGCTAACCAACCAGACATTGTGATAGTAGACCAGGATCAGAAGACAGCAATGATAATAGATATGGCAGTGCAAAGTGACAGCAACTTCAGAAAGAAGGATTATGAGAAGCTGAAGGAATACCAGGGCCTCAAAGGAGAACTGGAGAAGATGTGGAAGGTGAAGGCAACAGTGATTCCAGTCGTAATAGGAGTGCCTGAAGAGTGATCGCTAAGTTGGAAGAATGGCTACAACAGATCCCAAGAGCAACATCTGAACTCTGTCCAGAAAAGCTCAGTGCTGGGAACAGCTAAGATCCTGTGCAGAACTCTCAGACTCCCAGACCATTTTTGGTCTCAGGCTGCATTCACACATCCATTTTATCACCCTGCAATACAGTACAATATCCCGTAGAGTTTTATCAGAAACATTCACATATCGTTTTTTTTTTGTTTGTTTTTGTAAAAAGGATGCACGTGAGTATGCTTCCTATTCTCTTAGTGTTTTGATAATCGGGCTCAGCCTTGCAAGTCTATGGGGATCCGTCAAAGACGGATTCAGTCTACCTCCTGCAATTTTTAAAAATGGATTTAAAAAAAAAATTACAAAGTGACGACACATGAATTTACGAACAGGTGTGTGAATGCATCCTAAGGCCGGGTGCACACAAGCGTATTTTACAGTCCGTATACAATGCCGATCTGGCAGCACATCTCCTGACCCAAACTTTAACGCCCAATGGGATCTGATATGTAGCACAAATAATTTTATATGGAAGATCTTAATGGCTGCAGCTTCATTAGAAGGCTTTGACTGACAGTGTTTATGACAGTGGCTCTGAGCATATGGCTATGAACAAGACAATGATTTAGTATTTTGAAGAAATGAGTATGTGACTACCAGAACAACAACAAAAAAAAAAAAAATTTACGATAAGGCTGTGTGCACACGTTCAGGACGTGCATCCCATCATTTATAATGCATTCCGCAATTTTTGTGCATATGTTGCGGGTTTTTTTCCACTAAAAAAACGCATCGTGGTTTAAAACACAGCATGTTCATTAATTTTGCGGATTTTTCGCATTTTTAACACTATTTAACTGCATTGCGAAAGCTCCGGAAAAAAAAAACCGCAAAAAAAATACGCTGTAAAAACGCGGAAAAAAACGCATGCGCATTTCCTGCAGAAAAAGTCCAGTTTTGTTCAGGAAAATCCTGATGTGTGCACATACCCTAAATATTTCATAAGCGTCTGTATGTGCCGTCAATTTACATTCTATTTACCAAGTCACCACAACATTAGCTTAGTTGATTATTTTCCTGTGCATGTCTGCGGAAACTCATCAATTGCACACCTGAGATATTTTCCCTGGCATCTTGTTAACAGATCATTGAGCTTTACATATTCCTTATAAATAGTTTGTGTTGAGTTTATGAATCTTGACTAGAGATGGGCGAATCCGAACAGTAAAGTTCGGCGTCCATATTGCACACCTACCGTTCAGGCACGAACACAGACTTCGCCAGTAAGTCCATGTTACTGTTCAGGTTCGGCCCCCCCTGAACACTGAGCGTTTGTCACGCTGTCATGTGCATGAGGGCACGGCAAACACGGATTCTGATCGGCGGTAAAATCATTGAGAATGACTGTTTGTTATTGTATTGTTTTGTTTTTTTTTGTTTGTTTGTTTTTTAAGTAAAAGTGTGTTTTGTTTTATTTCAAATAAAAAACTTTGTTCTAGCTGTGTCTTTACTTACAAAGTAACTATAGGATTAGTAATGGATAGGTGTCTTATAGATGCTTCTCCATTACCAAGCCATGGGCTTGATGTCACCAGACAATACAAAGGTGACATCAACCCCACAAATATGAACCCCATTTGCCACCGCTACGGGGCAAGTGGGAAGAGCTGGGAAAAGCACCAGAAATGGCACATCTAATAGATGCGCCTTTTCTGGGTGGCGGTAGGCTGCTACTTTTAGGCTGGGGGGGGGCAATATCCATGGGCCCCTTAACAGCCTGAGAATACCAACCCCCAGCTTCCCGCTTTAGCTTGGCTGGTTGTCAAAAATAGGGGGGACCTCAAGCCGTTAATTTAAAAAAAAATGTAATGTTTGTTTTGTTTTTTTACAGGAAGATATTAATGATACGATGGAGCCACACAAACAAGTTCAAAAGCAAGCCCACCTTATGGACCAACTTGAAATCTAGCAAGTAAATATGGCCAAGACCAGTAAGGACAGTAACTTTTGCAATTAAGCATTTTTTGTTAAAGTCACTTGTATTGTACATTGAATTGTCTACCATAAACAGAAGTCCATAAATTAATTTACTTATCGTTACTTTAAAAACAAGTTTTGAATCTTCAGCAGAAAGCATGAATGGTCTTCGGGTTGAGAACCCACCATTCTATTTTAATATGGGAAACTCACAAAAAGCCCTTTGACACAATTACACTCTGTAAAATGAAAAACAATTCCAGATCTCGTTTTACATTGAGAATGGAATTCCGCTGAAGCATTGACCAGGAGAGATGTTCTTTCTAGATCACAGTGTTTGAAAAGTGAGCTTGCAGCAAAAGGGAAGTCTAATTACTTTGTGAAGCAGAGCAGAAAAATGATAGGAGATCCAAGCATACTTAATTAGCTATGACACCGAAATTCCTTTATTCCTTTTGTGGCCCTGCAAATACAGAAAACTCAACTAGAAGGCAAGGTCAGAACAAGCGCCGATCAAGTGGTCGGTGTCGCCAATGAACACTTATTCAAAAAACTGTTTTTGTGTTTCTGACAATTACGAGAGAGAACAAAATAAATATTTGGATGTTTAGTTTAGCAAGGAAGGAATGTTCATATGACCTCGAGGATTCTGAGGCAACAATGGCCTGGTGAAAGGTAGTAAGCTTCACAAAGAAAAGATTTACCGGTACTTTAGGGACATCTCTACTCACAAGTATTGCAGGTACAGGAAAATGCTTCCAAGCAGGTCAAGTAAAATGTACAGTGTGGCTGTCAGTCTACGGTCATCCATGTTGTCTATGAAATTAGATCCCAAATAGATTCCCGAAATGTTACCCAACTTACCAATAAACAAGCACAATCAACACGGCCAAGCACAAATGAAATCTCAAAAAAAAAAACGTAAAAGGATATGGATAGACACTGATAGAAATCCTCACCTCCACCGGAAACCCACGATTGATTCTATTGTCAACCGAGCGAGAATATCTATTTCAATTGGGAAAGGAGAACTATCCACTTTATTTCCTGGGAACAAAGCATCGGCATATTGCCCCACCATTAGGGCCAGTATATGCATATGAGCAATATTCATTCTAGCGCATATTACTGAGCCCAAGGGTACTGGTTCACAAATTTCAATAGATTTGTTGAGAGGCAAAGATTTTTAGATGCAATTTTTTTTTTTTTTTAAACTGCAATTGACTGCAAAATTTGCCCAGCTTGTTTTAAAGAGGCTTTCAATTTTTTTTTTTTTTTTTTTTTTTAAAAGGGAACTTCAGGCATTTTTAACTAAAAGAGCCACCTTCTGCAGCACTAATGCTGCATTCTGTCAAGGTGGCTCTTATATTTGGGGTCCCTTCCAAAGCTGCAATATTCGGTTTTTTAATTAGCCCGCCATACCTGTAGTCTGTCTGGGGGGCATGTCTTTCCCCCCCCCAGACACAAATGCCTCCCAGCCATCCCTCAGCCCCTCCGTGCGCCGCCTCCTCTGCAGTCATTAACGTCCCTGGCACCTGGGCTATAAGTTCCCATCATGTAATGGGAGTTGAAGGGCAGCGCAAACTGCGCATGCCCGAAGAAAAAACCAAAAAAAAAACACTTACAGCGCAGGTGCCACGGATGTTAATGACTGCAGAGGAAAAGAGCCACCTTGACAGAATGCAGCATTAGTGCTGAACAAGGTGGCTCTTTTAGTTAAAACCGCCTGGGGGGGGGGGGGGGGGGGGGTTAGGACGAGACAGGTTCCCCTTAAGTTCGTACAGGGGTTGTCACTGACTGTAGACTTGTGAATCTTTCAACATCACACACACTGTCCTCTATGAGCATTCTCGAGTTGGCACATGACCACAAGTGTGTGATTTGCATACATGCAGTCACATGCCAACTAGACTTTCCCAGCCTCAATTAATACAAGCATCTCTAATTGGAAGAGCAAGAAATATGCAAATCGCATACTTGCCTTCACATGAATGCCCACAGCATCATGTGAGGATTTACAATTCTGCAGTCAGAGTGACTGCAGACTTGTACTTTAAGGCCAGACAACGCCTTAAACGGGTTGTCCGGTCCAAATTAATAAGCCTACAGTCACAATGTGCGCTGCGAGAATTAGCTGGTTTCTGAGCCGGGATCTAAGGGTATGTATGCGTTTCCTGCCTCCTCTTTCTTCATTAGCGTCCCCGGCGCCTGCGTTTTTTTTTTTGTTTTGTTTTCGGGCATGCGCAGTTGCGCTGCTCTTCGAACTTACAGCACAGGCACTGGGGAAGATAATTAAGGAAGAGGAGGCGGCGCCCGGAGGCCATGAGTGACGGCTGTGAGGCATCTGGATTAGAGGGGAAAGACCTGTCCCCGTGGCGATTTCGAGGTGTGAGGGACAAATTTCATAAACGATTATTTCAGCAGTGGCAGGAACAAGAACTAAAAGAGCCACCTTGTCAGAATGCAGCAATAGTGCTGCACAAGGTGGCTCTTTTAGTTACAAACCCCTTGGGGGGTGACAGGTTCACTTTAAAAAATAAAAAATAAAGATAAAAAGGTGAAAGTGTCTTAAAATCTACAGAACGCCCCAAAACCTTTCAAAGACTTGTCCATTCACAAGTACGGTGTTCCTGCTCTACGTGTATTGAGTGACTGTAAAAATTTTAGCAGTCTCCTAGAGCTGGATTTGTTACCATATATTTTATACACAGGCAACTTTCCAGACAAAATTACATGCAAGTCATTCAAATTGGATAATTACCATGATGTTCATTATCGTTTGCACCAGACCAATACGTGTTCTTTGTACAAAGGCCTTTGGTAAGCGGTCTATACATTTCGTACATGACAAGTCTGCACTAGAGGCTTCTTCATAGTTCTGGCAGCTTCTTCTACATGCTGAACATATGACTTTCATTATTGACTCATGCACATTATATGCATTCCGGCACAATATCGCTGCTCAACTTTCATGTAGAAAAGGCAAAGCCCAAATGGGCTCCGCAACACAACTACAAAAATAAATACCGTATACTCAAAGAACGAAAAAATGCCGGAGACTGATGACAAACAGATTTATGAGTATAGGAGACATAAGAACTGAGATTCGTGGCACACAGACAGATTCTGAACCTCAAGACAGTTGCTCTCATTACTAGGAACAAATAAGGAATGATTTGCCAGATTTCTAGAGGCTGGGGTCACAAGCAAAAAAAAAGAAAAGAAACCCTCTAAACTGTGCTGACATTTCCCAAAGAACAAGTGATTTCAGTTTGGGGAAACAAATGACACGTTGTGACATTAATATGTGTGTATTTCCCCAATCACACAAGTTTGACAAGACTAAACCTCAAAAGAGGATCTTCTCATCTGCACCTTCTCCCTAAAGACTGGCACCTCATCGTTCACACATATAAACTGGCAGCGCACATCAACATGAAGTCTATACACTGACGGGATGTTTTGCCTTTGAGCCATTTTACTTCAAGATATTACAAATCCATGCTCTCCCAAGGCACGCATGTTGATAGAACAATTGTACTTTATTTCTTGTCTGTGGGAATTTAATCATCAGACTTCGAGCGAGAAAAGGTTTGCAAGTGGCCAAGTTATCTGAGGACAAGAAATTACCGTAGGTTTCCATCATGGAAATAAAAAAAGTAAAAAATAACTTACAAGTAAAAGAAATTGTATGCACTACAAGAGCAATAGTTCTTACCGTATTGACTGAGTCTTTAGTCACCCGGCCACCAAGACTACATACAAATAGAAGACTACAGTGAGTGTTCTTCTCCACAACACTTTTTGTCAAGCTGTGAAACATCCATCTTACTGCCCATCTATTGCACCTTCTTTGCCTACATGGTTACTACCCAAGAATTAACTCCTTTGCTGGGTACCGAATGTCCACATGGCAGCCACAATGCACAGTCAGGCATCTAAAAACGTGAGCACCTTCAATTAAGTATTCATTTTTGTATAGGAGGGCAGAGACTAAACTACAAGAATTAAAACTTGTGCAAAAGCCTAAGCAAAAAAAAAACCATTTAATGTATAATAAAATTAACTATTGAGATATGAATGAATGAATGAATGAAGTTAAGGGCCCACAAGACAGACTAAAGATTCTTACACATATTAGAGGCAGATACTGTCCATAGGGTTACAAGGGAGGCCAAAAAGAATGTGTTCCCGACCCTATAAGACAAAAGCCACTACATGTCATCCATTGAAAATATTCTTCTAACATATATGTTAGCTATTTTTTTTTCAATGCATACTTTAACCTTGGGCCATAAACAGGATGTCAACAGAGACTAGAGTTGCATAGCTCTTAAAAAAGACAAGTGAGAAGTCATCTGGTCAATAGCCATCCCTCCCGATTCCCCAGAAGGTATACATACTTGACCACTGGTGTTGACTTCTGTCATGGGTAAAAAAAAAACAAAAAAAAAACAACAGGCCCAATCCTTCTATCATCCAAGATCATCAGTGGGGGAAGAGTTAAGAGGAGGTCCACATAACGTACACATTATTAGATAGTCTAAGACTCTACAAAAAGGTCAGGCTTGGCTGACTTTAATTTTGTATTACCTTACTGTTCAAACCAAGCACTGGTGATCAGCGCACCCTTGGTATAGCCACTGCATCATCTCAACTGCTCTGCTGTGCCAAGTGTGCAATGAGCGCCTGGTGCTTGGTTTGACCAGTCGTTGTGTGCTGACCGACTCACTACTAGTCACTATTAAATCTGAAATTTTTTATTTTTTTTCCTCTTTCATAGTATTCCGGCTTTCAGGTACAAGGGAACAAATACACAACCAAAACCAGACAGATACAAGAACAGGCACACAAGACACGGCACACATGTTCCAATGTAATGCATGTGTTGAGCAAGACACTACTAAAAGAAATACATAAACACTTTCCGCTACAGCTGGATAATCACATGTCTTTCACATAAAAGGAAAAAAAGAAACTGATAAAGTATACATGTCAAATGATGCAAAACATAAAACACAATCCTCCACATGAAAAGTCTGCAAAGATAAACATGTGGTCCCAAATAGAATGAAGCCACAATATTTGAAGCTATGCATAAGTCACTTAAAGAAGATGTGTGAGCTCTCCTGATAGGAATACTTTAATTGTGGAGCATTTTTTCCTAAAACTCTGTTTTGTGCTTTTCTTATTAGAAACGCATGAATACATTTACAGCTGGGCAGTACTGGTTTGGAGGGAGTCCCCTACATTGTCACTGTCCAATCAGTGCTAGGATGTGTAGACATGCACTGTCGACAAGTGACAATGGTAAAGCCCAGTTGCATAATAAATATTCTGGGGAAAAAGGAGATTGGGGAAACAAAAATTTTGAAGTACAATTGTATAAAAAAATCAAATATTTACTAAAACGAAGGGGTTTCAACAGGTTTTTTTGTTTAAGTTTTATCTCCTCTTTTAAGCGGAAAAGTAACTTGCTAGTCTTTATGCACTCAAGATTTTTAAACTTCAGAAAAGTAAAAAACTTCTCAATTAAAGCACCACCACAGCGTTTGTTTTTATTGCACTGCTGGAGTGGCGCTTTAAAAGTTATTCTTTTTCTGCCGTCTTCATCATTTTCCAGCGTCGCTCCAATCGGTCTCTGGCGAAAAGTAACCTGCCGGCAACTCCAGCGTTTCATGGGAGGTGACTCTTCAATACAAGTCTATTAAAGCCTTGTTCTATCTCTCAGACTTGCACTGAGAGCTTGTGATGTAGCTTTTGACTTCCGGACAGTCAGAAGCTGTGCTCACAAGACTGTGCCGAAAACCGGTAAAGATGCCAGAGGGTGAGTATATGACCACGGGCAGGGGACTTGAATTTAAAAGCGCCACTCCAGTGCTGGAAAAAAAAACTGCTGGAGTGGTGCTTTAATACATAAACCCCAACTGAAAAAAAAAAACCTCAGCCGAGAACTGTTTAAGAAGTAGTCCCAACTGCTCTCATTGAAAAAATTCTCAATTTCTTTTTCCTTACAGCTTTATCAATTTCACAGACCATGAACAAAGCATAGATGATGCCACTGACCTCAGAGGCAAAGCTATTGAGTTCAGTTCTCACAACCAGGTATGCGTCCTATCTATGGGACACCTTGGATCTCGCCTTTCTGGGAAACACACTTTGCACATCTGAGAAAATGTAGCTAGTAGCACAACGCAGCAGTGTTAAGGCTCTGAAATAGGAACCATAGCTTTATCACCCTTGTTCTTCAGCAGGAGCCACACATGTATGGCTTAGGTCTTAAAATAAGCTCCCTAGAAAGAAAAGGGAGAATGGTCTCTAGGACGTAAATGCTGAAAAACCATCATACAATTCCAGGGCTAATCTAAAACATATAGCCATCAAAAATACTTCTCACAAACTAGTAGATGAGTGGAAATTTCCAATTTCAAACCACATATCAAATTATGGCAGTAACGTCATTGGCTTCTTTCATCTTTGGAGTGATAGCTCCAAATGACGATACAGAACTGCTCTAAACTCGAACTTGATATTTACTAAATCTTGAACCTATTAAGGACAAGTCAACAAATTGAAAACTAAAATGTTAACATCTTTATGGTCCTGAAAATAAAAAATGCAAAAAGGTGCACACGTGTTAAACATACGAGTCTCTACCTAAAACCGGGTATAATGTAAATGCTCAGAAAGGTGGACTTCAAAAGTACAAGTGGTGCAGATAGGGCCATATCTTTGTGCTGTAAAGTTGTGAATCAACTCAGTGACTGCAACAGAATGAGGTTACTCTGGTCCAACCCTGGCATGGACCTTTATCCGAAAACGTCATAACTGAGAAGTCTCAAGAGGGTGATGACAATATCCAGCAGTGAGAATACAGCACAGACAGACATTAGGAACCTACAGAGATACAAGTAGATGGGCCAGGACATACCAGACTTGTAATGGCATCCAAAAATAATTGTCAAGTGAAAGTTAATCTCTGGTCTCCGCTGTGACAGATGGTTGAAAATATCAGAGTAAGCACTTTGAGTTAGTTACTTTTTGCAAATGAACGCAAGCTTAACATATACTTTGGGTCTTCTAAGCCTTTAGGGGTTTAAAAGGAACACTAAATGTAGAAAATGCACAAACGCCGTCCAGAAATTCATCCTTTACAAGAGGTTGTCCCATTTAGGCTACCGGTATATCAAAGCCACAGCAATCAAATGACCATTAATGGAGGAAGCTGAGGACAGAGACATCACCCCTACAGTGGTCGCTAAAATAGAAGACAAGGCATGAAAGTATGTCTAAATAAAAACAGACAGTTGTCTGGAACAATAACTACCGTACATGAAAACAAAACTGTAAGAGGACAAGAGTGCCAGATGGTCATGCATCACACCCTGCAACTTAGTGTCAGAGGCATTTATTTTTGGAAAATATATGACAACAGGCAAGGCCTCCCTTTTTGAGCTAGGCATTTCATCTATATAGCTTCCCATGAGCAGGTGTCTGAACACTCGGGTCCCTGTCCTGCTCTGCCCCATCTATACTGAGGTCGTCTGACACATGGTAAAGTTCTTACACTAGAGACAGGATAGGACCAACCCGATTGGGTACAATTTTTCGTGGTGGGATGGCTTTTACACTTTGGTCTATCAAAATAACGTTAGCGAAGTATCCTATCTTATTTACATATACTATTACTATATACTTACTGCAGGGTATATGCTCATTTTGGGTTTTTCTTGGATATTGTCTGTGAAATGGCCAATGAACATGCACTCACACATTGCACATATACTAACTTTTGCGCTAGCTCATTTCTTTGGTTTCGTTGTAACAGTAACTTTTGTAGAACACTTGTGTTGCCTTTTAATTGCTAAATGAAAGCTATCAACCAGAGAGGACTCAAATTTTTACCATTTTATTCCCTCTACTGGATAAAAAGATTTTGGTGCATTTCCAGATGTTTGGATATTTTGTGGTAGCAACTGGTTTACAACGACTTCCAGTCCTGGATATAGTAAAAGAAAATTGCTATTCTGTAGTCAATGCCAGCATTTGTATATATTTTTACCTAATCTTTGGCATCCGCATCCCTGAACTTGGAAATACATGACACTTGCCTCTTGACGCAACTGCGTTGATAATGCGGACTAAGAGAGGACTACTCCATCAGGAATTCTGCAAAGTTAATGTTGAGCCAAAAAAGGAAGCCAATGTGGCCGTTTGCCAGGTACAAACTTATAATAAACTTTGATATACGTAGATCAGGAATGAAAACGCCGCAGGGATTTCTGTAATTTTACATAAATTAAGGAATTTGCTCTTCAGACCTCCTGGGTGCATCACAACAATGAACAAAATGTGTAAAAAAAAATAAAACAAAAATCGGTAGACAAGAAATGTTTTCCCAATCCTCATCTATGAGCTGCACCAATATTTACCGTCACAAACGTTTCTCCCTTACATCACTTATTTATTGTGCTATTCCTATGTCCTGTTGTGTATACAGATGTGACTGCAGATATTGTGTTATACCTTTGTCTGCGGAAGAGACCTCAAGTAGTCTCGAAAGCTTGCTATATATCATCTTTTTAATAGCTAATTGAAAGGCATCAACCACTGAGTACTCTCAATTTTAACTATTTTAGGAGATTTTGAAAACCACCTAGTAGGTTAATATTTATGGGGTTGCAGACATTGTGTTCTACAAAGTTAAAATAAGACAGGCACCAAAAAAATAGATGAGACACTATGCCAAACTTGTATATAATGGCAGAATTTGACAGTTCATGTAAAATACAACTAAAGATACCAATAAACCCCTTTTATGCCCATCCTTAAAGAACAAGACATGTAGTCCATGACCTCCTTGATAGAATCATGCCCCAACAAGTTTCTGGCTTTTTCAGAGTTCTTTATCTTGTATTTCAGAAAGTCATACTTTCCAAATCAATAATCCTGCTGTCCAAAATGTCTCAACAACTCTTCATTATGGCATTCATAAAAAGGTCAGCAGCATCTTTGGTGGGATTTGCTTAACATATGCGATGACCAGAACTTCAACAGAGGACTAATTGACAGAAGAAAAAAAAGTTACTAAGTTACCTGTAAAGCCTAACCTAGTACTCAGCTATTAGTAAGGATAGTTTCCTTTCACCAGTTTAATTAATTAGAGCAAGTTGGAAAAAAAATAAAAAATCTAAATCCATGTTGACAACATGGTCACTGGTGAATCTACCAAAACACCTAGTATATAGCTGAACCCGAAGAGACTAATTGCTATGACCCTCAGGGTCCACCATTCGCCAAAGACTTCTTATACATAGATTACCTAGCTAAGGGTACGTGTCCACGGTCAGGATGGCCGGCGGTATCGTCGGAGCGGCAAACCCGCTCGGCGCTAAGCCCCGCCCCCTTCTGGGGCGCGATGATGCCGGATGTGTTCATTGTACACATCCGGGATTCATCGCAGCCCTCGCATAGGGCCCTGTGTTATTCCTTGCAGCGACGCAGCGTCGCCGCAAGGAACACGGACATGCTGCGATCTGAAAAGACGCGCAGCATGTCCGGAGTCGCAGGGCCGCCGCGTGCGTGTTTCCACGCATAGTGGACACGGGATTTCAAAAAATCCCCTCCACTATGCTGGAACATCTGGACGCTGCGTGTTTGACGCTGTGGCCCCACGCAGCGTCAAACACGCAGCATTTCCTGACCGTGGACACGTACCCTAATAAAGATACACAGTACAGACCAAAAGTTTGGACACACCTTCTCATTTAAAGATTTTTCTGTATTTTCATGACTATGAAAATTGTACATTCACACTGAAGGCATCAAAACTATGAATTAACACATGTGGAATTATATACCGTATATACTCGAGTATAAGCAGAGATTTTCAGCCCATTTTTTTGGGCTGAAAGTCCCCCTCTCGGCTTATACTCGAGTCATACCCAGGGGTCGGCAGGGGAGAGGGAGCGGCGGGCTGTCTAATAATATTCACCTGCTCCTGGCGTGGTCCATGCAGGTCCCTGGTTCTCCCGGCGCCTCAGCTTCTTCCTGTACTGAGCGGTCACATGGTACCGCTCATTACAGTAATGAATATGCGGCTCCACCTCCTATAGGGGTGGAGCTGCATATTCATTACTGTAATGAGCGGTACCATGTGACCGCTCAGTACAGGAAGAAGCTGAGGCGCTGGGGAACCAGGTACTACACCGCGCCAAGAGCAGGTGAGTATAATGGGGAGGGGGAGCGCTGTGCGATATTCACCTCTCCTTGTTCCAGCCGCCACTCCGTCTTCAGCGTCTTCTGATGTGAAGCTCAGGTCAGAGGGCGCGATGACGTGGTTAGTGCGTGCCCTCTGCCTAAACGTCAGTGCAGAAGACGCTGAAGATGGAGTGTCGCCAGAACGAACTCAGTTGAATATTGAAAGTGCCGGGGGCCTGAGCGACAAGAGGAGTATGTGATTTTTTTTTTTATCGCAGCAACAGCAAATGGGGCAAGTGTCTGTATGCAGCATCTTATGGGGTCATAATTAACGTTTGTGCAGCACTATATGGGGCAAATATCTCTATGGAGCATCTTATGAGGCCCATCATAAACTTTATGGAGCATGATATGGGGCGTATTTTGTATGGAGCATCTTATGGGGCCATCATGAACTGTATGGAGCATTATATGGGGCGTATTTTGTATGGAGCATCTTATGGGGCCATCATGAACTGTATGGAGCATTATATGGGGCTCCAGATTCAATATGGATGTTCAAAAACACTTAACCTACAGATGTCTCAATTAATTTGACTTTTATTGGTATTGCATTTCCCACCCTAGGCTTTTATTCAAGTCATTAAGTTTTCCCAGTTCTTTTGTGGCAAAATTAGGGGGTCGGCTTATACTTGGGTCAGCTTATACTCGAGTATATATGGTACTTAACAAAAAAGTGTGAAAACTAAAATTATGTCATATTCTAGGTTCTTCGAAATAGCCACCTTTTGCTTTGATGACTGCTTTGCACACTCTTGGCATGCTCTTGATGAGCTTCAAGAGGTAGTCACCGAGAATGGTTTTCCAACAATCTTGAAGGAGTTCCAAGAGATGCTTAGCACTTGTTGGCCCTTTTGCCTTCACTCTGCGGTACAGCTCAACCCAAACCATCTCGATTGGGTTCAGGTCTGGTGAGTGTGGCGGCCAGTTCATCTGGCGTAGCACCCCATCACTCTCCTTCTTGGTCAAATAGCCCTTACACAACCTGGAGGTGTGTTTGGGGTCATTGTCCTGTTGAAAAATAAATGATGGTCCAGCTAAACGCAAACTGGATGGAATAGCATGCCGTTGCAAGATGCTGTGGTAGCCATGCTGGTTCAGTATGCCTTCAATTTTGAATAAATCCCCAACAGTGTCACCAGCAAAGCACCCCCACACCATCACACCTCCTTCTCCATGCTTCACAGTGGGAAACCAGGCATGTAGAGTCCATCCGTTCACCTATTCTGCGTCGCACAAAGACATGGTGGTTGGAACCAAATATCTCAAATTTGGACTATTTGGACTCATCAGACCAAAGAACAGATTTCCACTGGTCTAATGTCCATTCCTTGTGTTCTTTAGCCCAAACAAGTCTCTTCTGCTTGTTGCCTGTCCTTAGCAGTGGTGTCCTAGCAGCTATTTTACTATGAAGGCCTGCTGCACAAAGTCTTCTCTTAACAGTTGTTGTACAGATGTGTCTGCTGCTAGAACTCTGTGTGACATTGACCTGGTCTCTAATCTGAGCTGCTGTTAACCTGCGATTTCTGAGGCTGGTAACTCGGATAAAATTCTCCTCAGAAGCAAAGGTGACTCTTGGTCTTCCTTTCCTAAGGCGGTCCTTATGTGAGCCAGTTTCTTTGTAGCGCTTGATGGTTTTTGCCACTGCACTTGGGGACACTTTCAAAGTTTTCCCAATTTTTTTCGGACTGACTGACCTTCATTTCTTAAAGTAATGATGGCCACTCGTTTTTCTTTATTTAGCTGCCTTTTTCTTGCCATAATACAAATTCTAACGGTCTATTCAGTAGGACTATCAGCTGTGTATCCACCAGACTTCTGCACAACACAACTGATGGTCCCAACCCCATTTATAAGGCAAGAAATCCCACTTATTAAACCTGACAGGGCACACCTGTGAAGTGAAAGCCATTCCTGGTGACTACCTCTTGAAGCTCATCAAGAGAATGCCAAGAGTGTGCAAAGCCGTCATCAAAGCAAAAGGTGGCTACTTTGAAGAACCTAGAATATAAGACATAACAAAAAAGTGTGAAACATCTGAAATTAAGTATATAATTCCACATGTGTTAATTCATAGTTTTGATGCCTTCAGTGTGAATGTACAATTTTCATAGTCATGAAAATACAGAAAAATCTTTAAATGAGAAGGTGTCCAAACTTGTGGTCTGTACTATATAAAAACACAAGACACTAACATACATGCCCAAACTATAGATCGTAATGAACCAGATAGCAATAAGGAGCAGGAGTATAAATTCTCAACAATATTTTAAAACAATCCATAGGTTGAAATTGCCCAAATCTGTACCCAAAGGCTATGTTAACACGCTGAGTTATTGCAGTTTTATTTATGCCACGTTTACGCTGCATTTTTTGCCTAAATTTTGCTGCAGTTTAGGTATGGTTGTCAGGGTACATTTTTGTCTCTTGTGCATGCTGATAAAGTTTAGTGCATAAAGAAAAAAAAATATATGATTCAACTTTTTGGCACCAAAACCAGATTTCTGCATTTCTTGCACTACCCATTGCTTTCAATGGGTGAAAAACGTTGAAAAAACGCTGAGAAGCGACATGCTGCCTTTTTCCAAAAAACAAGCTCTTAAGACCAAAGAGGAAAAAAACTAGATGTGTGAATGCGATATCTGAAATCTCATTGCCTTTGCTGGTACTGCAAAAAGCTGCTGAAAGTTTTCCTTAAAAAATGCTGGAGAAAAAAAAAAAAAAACGTTGCAAAAACGCAACGTGTGAACATAGCCTTAAGCCAATTTTGCTATTACTGGAAGAGGCAGATACACCTAACAAAATACAATCGATTTGCAGAATTAAGTAGCCAAAGGGTGGTGGGCTAATGATTTTCAAAAAATGGGTAGAAAAAATAAAAAATAAAAATTGTACATATACAGTTTTCTTTGCAGGAATAAATCTCGCTCCTCAAATCAAAATCTTAAACAATGAATAATGTCCACCAAATTCCGTGTAGTTTCATTCAAGATCGAGTGAGAAAAAAAAAAAAAAGTTAGGTTAGCCAAAAATGCAGCCCTTCTGTACTAGACATCACCAATATGAGCACTAGAAGAGACACCCACACAGAAGCATTTACCCATAAACGACGACATCCCATTAGTATGAAGTTCGTTATTTAGCCGCTTATTTGAAAAAAATGCCAACTGAGCGCCAACCAATTTCACCTTCAACCAACAATCTCATGACTATCTATTTTTGTGTTTGCATATACAAATATGTTCCTCAATAGCAAGAGTTTTATCGCCAATTGTTGAGTTGCTTTATCCATTTAGATTATTGACTGGATTCCGTTTTGCATGCCAATCTCAATCAATTAGGGGCTTCTTTCTCCAGAGATCCCTTCATTAAGAGGTACACACCACTTAATGAATAGGGCTCATTTTATAATAGCTGTGTGCTTTTGTGCCCCTTGCCAAAACTGTTACTCTGGTCAACGAATTGGGTACATTTATCGCTAAAATTACGCCATGAAGGTGGTATAATTTTTTTTTTTTTTTTTAAATTTCGGGCGGGCTTCGCCGTGTCCAGGCCCAGCTCGCCAATTTTGGTGAAGCTGACAAGGACTGGCGTAAAAATATCAAGTCAAAAAGTTTTTATGCAAACTTCTAGTTCTGTAACACTAATTTGTAGGCGTTTTATGCCAGAAAACTAGAGAAAACTCCTTGTTGAGTCGGGCCATATGTGTAATGAAAAAGTTTATCAACTGTTTGTAATGAAGATCTGTATACAGAATGCAGCTGTGAGCTATAATACAGTCTGTTATAAAGGTTCAGATTAAGATAAATACTAGTGATGAGCGAATACACTCGTTACTCGAGATTTCCTGAGCACACTCGGGGGTCCTCCGAGTATTTTTTAGTGCACGGAGACTTAGTTTTTCTTGCCTCAGCTGAATGATTTACATCTGTTAGCCAGCATAAGTACATGTGGGGGTTGCCTGGATGCTAGGGAATCACCACATGTAATCAAGCGGGCTAACAGATGTAAATCATTCAGCTGCGGCAAGAAAAACTAAATCTCCGAGCATTAAAAAATATTTCGGAGGACCCCCGAGCATGCTCGAGAAATCTCGAGTAACGAGTATATTCGCTCATCACTAATAAATACTTGTCACACCGATCCCCCCCACTAGTTCTGTTTAGACACTTCCTGGTTTTCCCACTGATCCATACTTCCTGCTTGATTTGGATTAATGTGGTAAGTAAAGATGAGCGAATATCTTCGGATCCCTCGTTATCCGAATGGTCATAGCGTTTACCGAAGAAGCTGCAGCTGGAACCCAGATACCTGGAGCACTCACGATAATCAGCTGTTCGGCGCCGCAGCTGCATGCATGTGTTGTGACTATCACACAGCCGTGACATTCAGGTGCGGTGCCGGACACCTGATCATTGGGAGCACTCCAGGCATCCGGGTTCTTCGGTAAGCCTCATAGCTTTCAGAATAAGTAGGGAGCCAAACATTCGCTCATGTCTACTGGTAAACACCTCCCCACTGCTACCAGTCACTGGCGGATATGGTCACATGTCTATCGAGATGAAGCAGGAAGTAGAGAGACATGTGAACACTGCAGTCAGTGATTAGCTACAGTGTTCACACGTTCATCCAAAGCAGGAAGCAGAGAATCGGTTGCACAGAAAATTGTGTACTAAGAGGGGCAAAGGATCTGTAGGGTGAGTTATCATTCTTTTACCCATTCTGAACATTTATTTAAATATTTTTAAGAGGTTGGACAATCTCTTGAACCGTTAGAGTGACCGAGTAAACGAGAAACCATGTTCATAACAAAAAGCTGAACTTCTCGAACCATCAAATGACCAGACTCCTAGATTAACCGCTGTCGAGATTCCTTTCCCTTTTACTGATATCACAACACTACTACATTAGTTCTGCCCTGTTGGAACGTCCAGTTCGGCAAACCGTGCTCAACAACCAGTTACCTGGCAGCAAACGGACAACTCATGGCAGAGCCTCCACAAAACTAGGGGAAAAGAAGGGGCCAAGAAGGCATGACTGAGCACTTTCTTCTTACATATTGTTAACTAACGATATCCAAAAGTATACAAAAAAACCCTGTTTGGGAAAGAACAGACAAATCGCGGCGCCCTAAGTGCGTAAACACAATATTATAGTCTTTAAAGGGTGCACAATTTTATGCACTCACCTGATAAAAGACTGAAATGGCTTTAAATTATGTATCCTCAGAATTCCCTCTGAGATACTTTTCAATATACAGGGCTTGCAGCTTGCCTCGGGTGGATCCAAGTGAAAGAGCCAGAGTAAGGCTCACACAGGATGAGTAATTCAAGAAAAGCACATCCAGCCCATGAATGGCAGCGCTTCCCAGGACTCACATTCAAAAATGATATTTCATATTTTTTTATTTCATAACTTAAAATAGAAGAGATACAACGCGTTTCGGATACAGTATATATCCTTCTTCAGGTATCATAAAAACACAGTACAAATCCTACTAGTATAAAATTCAATTACACTTATATATAGTATCAAACCTTTTATCCCAGCCTCAGAAACTTGATTTTGGGTTGTGGACCAAGTTCAGGAAAACACCCACTAATTGATACAGCCTTGTTAACATTGATGCAAGAAAGAGAGGAAGGAAAAAAAAAAAAACCAAAAAAAAGCAAAGGGAAATAGGGAGATATCCAAAAGTGATATAAATGATGTATTCTAATTGGTGGGAATATACAGGGGCAGATAGTGATTGTGTACACGATCCACTCTCGAGCTGTACTTTGCGAGGTCACAAATGATATGCAGACGTTTGTTTACTGTGAATTAAGCTTGTCAGGACAGAGCGCGCCGCACCTACATAATTGGGATGTTAAAAGTTTTAGTGTCATTGATCTGAATTGATTTCTTTTCTTGAGCTGAATACACAAAAGAATGAATTAACTGCCAAAGCTGATAATGTCAAATATTCACAGCCAACACAAAACATACAGATAGTACTAAAGAGGAGATGCCTGTCCAAACACGCCAACATCTCCCTGTATGGTGCAGTAAGAGCACAAGACGAAAACTTAAAAGCTGGAACCGACATTTCTAATTACCGCCTTTAAAATTCTTGATACATTCAAGAAACTAAATGGTGGCCACACACACATTAGGAATCAATCTGAAGGCAATTTGACCACGTGCAAATCATCAAATGAACACTTCACTAGGTACAGGGCCATTGGCCAAACATCCAGACAGTAATGAAATGGCAGAGGTCATCATCTAATGTATCTTCAGCCAAGAGCACTTAAAATATAAAAGTTCGTCATCAGGTGTCTGGCCTTCTGCTGCAAAGTCCATTACAGAGATAATCACTCAAAGTACTTTGCAATTTGTTCTTTTCATTAAACTTTTTGTTTTTTTGTTTATCAGAAATCCACCTATTGTTTAGATCAAATTATAGGTTGAACTTTTTAAAAGAAAAATAATGTGATGTTCCATATCCCTATTAAAAATAAATTTCATGCTGCAATTCTTACTCTAGCCACTTATAGAAAAAAAAAATAATAATAATAGATCCTGTCTGGACAATGAATGGTAATGCATCTCTAGAACAGGATACAGCACTGATGGTCACAGCTCACCTCCTCCCACTCTCTGCAGATCTGCAACATTCTCAAAAGTCAGATAACATCTACAGATCGGTACCCATGTCAATCTTGCTGCTGGAAAGAATAACTCTGAAGACTCAAAAGGGAACCTGTCACAATTAGAATTCAGTCCAATCTGCAGGCACCGCGTTATAGAGCAGGGGCAGCTGAAAAGATTTATATATATTGTTTTGTGAGAAAGGATTCAGAATAATCTGTATTTTAATACATCTAAAACGTTGCAGTTTCTGGGATTTTTGCTCCAGTAGGCGATCCCATCTGTGATTGACAGCTACCTCTTCACGCACACTTCTACAAAGAAAGCTGTCAGTCACTGGTAAGACCGCCCACTGGACTACAAAACAAAAGACACAAATAGCAGAAATTTTCATGATTAAAACACAAGTTACACTGAATCTTTACCTACAACACTACAGCTCTGGAAAAAATTGAGACCACTGCAAGATGTTCAGTTTTTCTGATTTTTCTCTTTATAGGTATATTTTTGAGTAAAATATAAATTGTTCTTTTATTCTATAAACTTCTGACATTTCTCCGAATTCCCAACAATAAATTTAGTATTTTTTTTCTAACAGAAAAATGGTCAAAATTAAAGAAAAACCCCCAGTGCTTTCAGACCTCAAATAATGCAAAGAAAACAAGTTCATAATCACTTAAAACATTAGTATTGTTGTTTCTAACTCAGGAAGAGTTCAGAAATCAATATTTTGTGGAGTAACCATGATTTTTAATCACAGCTTTCATGCGTCTTGGCATGCTTTCCACCAGTCTTTCACATTGCTTCTGGAGCAAAAATGTAAGCAGTTCTTCTTTGTTTGGTGGCTTGTGACTATCCATCGTCCTATAGATTACATTCAAGAGGTTTTCAATGGGGTTCAGGTCTGGAGATTGGGCTGCCCATGACAGGGTTTTGATGTGGTGGTCTATTAATTTTTGCCAGAGCTGTATATATCAAGCTACTCCACTCCCCCGGCTCTAGAACATGGTGCCGGCAGATTGAACTGAATTTTCATGGTGACAGATTCCCTTTAACAAAGATCAGGCAAGATGGCTGCTCTCAAACATTTATTACAGAAAAAAAAAAAAAAAAAAAAAAAATTATATATATATATATATATATATATATATATATATATACTGAGGATAAGATGAAGGAGAGAGGGCACTCACCGGTCTTCTATAAAATCACTTCTTTATTATAAACTTGACATCCAGAGTAAAGGCAGGGGCCGGGGGAGAGAGAAGGAGCAGTGGTGGTCCACCCCTGCTCCTTCTCTCTCCCCCGGCCGCTGCCTTTACTCTGGATGTCAAGTTTATAATAAAGAAGTGATTTTATAGAAGACCGGTGAGTGCCCTCTCTCCTTCATCTTATCCTCAGCATTTCCATACAGACTTTATTTTCTCATGAGGAGCACCGTGGTCACACTGGTTTATGCATTAAGGGGTTCCTACCCGGGTTTCCCCCACAGAATGGTCTGTCTGTTTTTTCAGTAAATGGGACAGTGCCGCTCATGTTTCTTCTTTTTGCTGCATTGGATATATATATATATATATATATATATATATATATATATATATATATATATATATATATATATATATATATATATATATATATATATATATATATATATATATATATATATATATTACAAACAGAAAAGAAAAATTACAATTTTGGTGTCGTTCAAAGTTGACCTTTTCTCTCCCTGTTTTTAAGTACAATATATGGAATGGTTAATGACATTCAAACATGCTTGTCCAGCAAAAAACAAGCCCCATACAGCTTGATCGACATAAAAATAAATACGTTCTGGCTCTTGCAAAAAGGGGAGGAGAAAAAATTAGACTGCTAAATCAAAACTGGCTGTGTTACTGGGGGTTAAAAAAGTTCAACTTTTCAAATCTCACATAAAATGACATCATTGTCTCTACCTATAATCCATATTTGCAGCAGCTTTGAGGCAAATAAAAAAAAAAAATTTAATTAGTGCAAATTATTTAAAAAAAAAAAAAAAAAAAAAAGGCAATGACACTGTTTGGATTTTATTACAACTTTATGCTTATATGGTTGTACATATTTCCAGAACACCCTCTTAGGGACTTTAGGTTCCACTTTGCATTACTACTAGTACCCACTAAAACAAACGAAAGCTACAAAATACAAGTACAAAGTTCTACTAAACAATAAAAAGAATAAACATAAAAACTCGGGAGACAATGCTCCTGGAGCAGAGAATTCTTTTACTCCTTAGATGGGCAGCCAGGCATGTTCAAAGATTGACCTAGAAGACCAACATCAGACTGGCAACCAAGACCCATTAATGCATTCCAAGAAATCCAGGACTTCTCCCCACATTCCACAACCTGAAAGCTATAACGGACTAAAAGGAAAACAGACTCCTCCACCTCCGAGCTCCTGGACAACAGCTATTATATCCAACCTCTGCTCTGCAGTCACAGAACAGTCGAGAATTGTATCAAGTAAATTAATCTCAGATTCCCTGGCAGCCTAATCAAGCATTCTTCCATTATCTTCACATTGACATCCACCGTGGATATAGAATTTCAATCTGTGTCATTGAGAATACTAAAGGTACAGTCACACTCAGCAACGCTGCGGCGATCTAGACAACGAGCCAACCTAAACTTTATCGCTGGAGCGTCGCTGTTTAGGTCGCTGTAGAGACATCAAACACAGCAACTCCAGGATGATGCAGGAGCGATCAAGTGACGTAACGGCGACTCACTTCTCGTTCTCGCTAGTTGTTAGCTCCATGTCTGGCATTGCTGGCGTCATTGCTTTTGATGTCAAACATGACGATACACGCTGACCTGGTGACGAAATAAAGTTCTGGACTTCTAGCTCCGACCAGCGATGGCACAGCGGGATCCAGATCGCTACTGCGTGTCAAACACAACGAGATCGCTATCCAGGACGCTGCAATGTCACGGATCGTTGTCGTTCTCTTTGCAAAGTTGCTGAGTGTGACGGTACCTTAAGGTCTACTCACTACTCTATGGAGAACTCAAGAGTGATAATTTAATTATCTAGTTTCACCATCCAAATGTCAAGTAATGTGACAGACACGTATGATTTGAAGGAATTACTGTATGCAAATTGGCTATTCTCCAGAAAAAAAAAATTACACAGCCTCTTTATTGCCACCGATTGAAGGTTGCTACCCTAAAGGCCAAACGACTCAACGAGTCTGGCACATTCTAAGTCACATTACAAAACTTGTTTAATGGTCGAAGGCTTACTTGATCATCGGTCTGAACTCGGAACACAATGCACAGCCTGACCTCGAGTCTCCAAAACGGAGTGTGAGCCTCAAAAAATATATGAAGTGGTCAGACTCGGGTTGGGAGACACGAGGTCAGTCTGTGCATTGTGATCAGAGATCGGACTGATGATCACGGACGACGTCTGAAAGAGCCCTAAGGCTGCATTCACACACCTGTGTAAAGTGTTGGTGTGCTGCCCAATTTCTTTTCTCCTACAGCACACAGGCCCATTCAGTAGGTCCTATTCTGATCCTCCAAGTCATACGAGAATAGGACATGCTCAGAGTTTCACGGTTCTGATTCTCAGATCTGTCATGTTCATGGATATCTGGATAGAACTATTTGGCTCAATGGGTCCATGTGCTGTCCAGTATAAAGGAAAAAGAGATAGGCAGCACATGGACATATCACGAGGATGTGCAAATACAGCCTAAAAGGGTAGCACAAGAGACACAGCTTTCTTCTGGAAGAGTGTTAGCCAATAAAAAGTATAAAACTACTGAGAACTCTCAAATTTTGCTTAGTTTTCTTGAAGAGAAAAAGTTTCCAAGTCGAATTACACCAGTTCTATATCGAGTTAGCAATCTCAACAAGGTGAAATATTACCACCTAGACCCTTTAGGAAGTAATATCAAACCAATGGGGTGTTTCCCAGGCAACAGAACTGACCAAATATAAAAATTCCATTATAAAATTACAAAAAAAAAAAAAAAGGAAGAAAAAGGATTGCAACTGGATCTGTTTAACATTTAAAGTCTATGAAAACCGGATCCTATAAATGGCCATCTGTTTTTCTTCCATTTGAAACTGCTCCATTGTTTGTCTACTAGATCAGTGTCAAATTAATGATTACTTCATTGTCCACATGTCCAATAGTCATCTGTTTGAAACTGATCCAGTAAGCAAACGGATGGCTATTTAACGGATCCGTTTTCCATAAGCATCAATGTTAAAAAAAAAATAAAAAAAAATAAACATAATAAAACTGATCCAGTTTCAATCAGTTTTTTTTCAACCAGACAAAAGTAGAGTCTGCACAATTTATTTGTCCTGCTAAGATAAAGGATTTCTATTGGATCCGTTTCAAAAGGATGATTACTGGATGTGTGACCCAAGCCTTATCCAGGGAACCATCCTAAGTCAGGGTCACCAGCAGTAAGGAGAGCACAGGGACTAGTAAAACGAGGGCTTCTGCAGTCACGCATAGAAGGACAACATGTCACTGCACCAAGATGGAAAGAAAGTGCTGAGAGACACTAATGACCAGAGGTTTAAATAATAATCATTTTTATTATGATTTTTATTATTATTGTACAGTGGGTTGTGGTTTTTTTTTTTTTTTGTTTTTACTATGGAAGTAATTTTTGGGGGGTCAGAACATAAAGAAACCGAATCATCCCATCTGTTCCCACATATATTACCATCTCTTTCTTGTATTTAAGTGTTTGCAAAAGCAAGAGAAATCATTATATTTCATGGCACAAGGTTTGGCCGTGAAAAAGAATAAGCCGCAGCGGTACAATCCATAAACTTCAGCTGCACTTCGTAATGTCTGTTTAAAAGGGAAATAAACTTAGGGAACACTGCCAATTTTTGCTCCTGATAAAAGTGAAATTCCAAGCTGTCAGCCATCTTGTTATCGTCAGGAACCGCTGATGTGACTTTGGCCAGAAGAGTAAATGACTATTGCTTTGGGTAATAGAAGAAAGTAATCATTTCTCCCAGGCATTCACTTTCAACACAGAAAATCAGAACCGTGCTGTAAAAGCCGCATGGATTTCTAGTGTTGGCGTCCCCTAAAGACAACCCAACCTCATCACAAAAGATCTCCTCCAAATGTAAGAGACAGGGGCAATGATTTGTAAGCAGGGCGAAGCCATAAATGGCCCATTTGCATTTCCCTTCTGAACTGTGAAGGACCCATGGAGTGTTGTATGTGAAGTACAGACTAAGTACTTGCTAATTATTTGGAGGGCACAGCCAGCATGGTATCACCTGCAAACTTCAAAAGAAAAAAAAAATAAACTTTAGGAAAAGAAGCACAAGACAGGAAAGTGCTCATTTTTTGAGCTTACGAGAAGTTCTATCACAAGCTGCATTTATTGAGAAATTCACAAAATAAAATTCATCATGACGGCAGAAAGGGAAAATTATAAATGTTCATTACAACAAATATTCCAACCGCATGAGGTTAATTAATATTATTTACACTGTTTGACTATTTAAATATCACTAGAAGGTCAGCGGGGAAATATCTACTGTATCGGAGTAAATGTCACATTTAATACTATTTAGTAATAGACTTAACTCAACCTCAAGCAAATTGGATCTCAAAACAGGGTTCAAGGCCAAAGACATAAGGCGAGAAAGGGAAAATATTAAGGATTTTGATAACCTGTACAAAAGATTAAAGCGCTGGTACAGAAAAGTCAAATAATAAAAAGTAGCCGCAGATAATGTTATAGTCAAACCAGACTATTTTGGTGGGACAACTTTTTGCTGTTTAAACCAGAATTGAATGAATCCTATGGAAACATGATGCAAATACACCTGGAAAGTTACTGCCGGCGATCCATTTTTGGATTTGTTATGGTCAACACTTGTTCTGCGACATAAATCTACAGGTACAACTATAGGCTGTTGCAAAATTGTATATTAATGAAAAGCGTTGCAAAAAGAAAAAAGAAAAAAAAAAAAAATGAAAACGTAGGGTATTCACACAGAGGTTTTGCAGTGAATCATGCAACATTTTAACAACCCAGCAAAGTGATTTAGATTCCTGAAATCTTGTGCATATGTTGATTATTATTTCCTTGAAGAAGTTTTAAATCTGCAGTCATGTCAATTATTTCAATGTTTTTGCAGTGTTTCTTACCCATTGTAATGCATCAGGGGATTAAAAAAAAATAGTGTGTTTTTCCTGTCAAGCGACACTTTTTTTATGCAAAATGTCTGCAAACACTTAACGTGTGCACATACCCATAAGGGCGCAGCCAGACGGACTTATAACATGCACGACAATCGCATTGTAATACTTGGACTTGCCGGCAGCTCTCCTGAACAGAGCGTGACAGCATGTATTTCTGTGCAGTGCGGCAATTATCGTTCAGGAAACCTTCAGGATTTGCTGCTGATTGGACGCTGCATACATTCGCAGCGTCCAGATGTTACAGCATAGTGGAGAGGATTTTATGAAATCCCGTCTCCACTATGCGTGCAGGGCTGCATCCGGTAGCTCTGCGTAACCAGACATGCGGCGTGTCTTTCCAGACCGCAACACGTCAATTTATCTTGCGGAGACAGAGATAAATAACCCAGTCTATGAATACGATGTGGTGATTCCGCATGTGTTCAATGAACACATCCGGAATCACCGCGCGTACAACAGGGGGAGTCGATTTGGGCGGAGCGGGGTATCCGCTGCGTCCACAGCAGATTCCAGAACGTGGAAACATACCCTTATACAGCAGTCTGCCTCGGAAGAAAAAAAAAATGCTGTGGACCGTAGGAAGTCGACAACAGGAGCTTTTAATGGCATCTCAGATAAAAGTAGCTCTGTGGATAACTTTCATAATATGGGCATGGATCTTCACTCCTGTGTTTTTTTAATATATGGTAATTATTATTCAAAGTTCAAAGATTAATAAGCTCATTAGATTTACTAAGCATAGGTAAGAAGATGTTCAGTTGAAGACTACACTGGTAAGATTTGTTAAAAGAGGAATTAGTAGGAATAAAAATGGTCTGGCGTCTTCAGTGTCTCCCCCACTTACAAGGCCAATTACAGCTAAGGCCATGTGCACACATTCAGTATTTTTCGAGTTTTTTCCGCGTTTTTCGCTATAAAAACGCTAACATATGCCTCCCATTATTTTCAGTGTATTCCGCATTTTTTGTGCAAATGTAGCCTTTTTTTCCGCGAAAAAATCGCATCGCGGAAAAAAAAGCAACATGTTCATTAAAATGCGGAATTGCAGGGGATTCCGCACACCTAGGAGTCCATTGATCTGCTTACTTCCCGCACGGGGCTGTGCCCACCATGTGGGAAGTAAGCAGATTATGTGCGGTTGGTACCCAGGGTGGAGGAGAGGAGACTCTCCTCCAAGGACTGGGCACCATAAAATTGGTCAAAAAATAAGAATTAAAATAAAAAATAGTGATATACTCACCTTCAATGTCTTCCCGCCTCTCAGCTGCATGCTGCCGCTTCGGTTCCTGTAGCTGGTGTGCGGTGAAGGACCTGTGATGACGTCACTGTCTTGTGATTGGTCGTGACTCGTGAGCGGTCATGTGACCGCTCACGTGACCGCGACGTCATGGAAGGTCCTGCGCGCACACACCATCTATACGGAACGGACGCCAGTGAGGAGATCGGCTGTCTGCAGGTGAGTATAAGCATTTTTTTTATTTTTTTTATTATTTTTAAACATTCTATCTTTTACTATAGATGCTGCAAAAGCAGCATCTATAGTAAAAAGTTGGTCACACTTGTCAAACGCTATGTTTGACAAGTGTGACCAACCTGTCAGTCAGTTTTCCAAGCGATGCTACAGATCGCTTGGAAAACTTTAGCATTCTGCAAGCTAATTTACGCTTGCAGAATGCTAAAAAAAAAACGCGAAAAAAACCGCAAAAAAAAAAATGCGGATTTCTTGCAGAAAATTTCCGGTTTTCTTCAGGAAATTTCTGCAAGAAATCCGGACGTGTGCACATACCATGTCTAAAAATGCAGAGATCCTATCTGGAGGACACAAGACGGCTTAAACATTGATCACTGCGTCATGACTCATAAATCTTCTTTTATTGTTTCTCCCAAATCTCTAAGTAAAACCAATCTATTGCTGGTTGGATGAGAGAATTACACAAATCAAGGGCTAATTTGTCATAGATCAATGCCTGAAAGCAAGAGACACTCCAGCTAGGGCTTTGTAATCCACTTTGCACCTAGGCTGCTTTCGGATGAAAGAAATGACCACACAGATGCAGAGACAACCAGACTGAAGTGCCTACTGGACTTAAGGTACCGTTACACTAAACGATTTACCAACGATCACGACCAGCGATACGACCTGGCCGCGATCGTTGGTAAGTCGTTGTGTGGTTGCTGAGGAGCTGTCACACAGACAACTCTCCAGCGACCAACGATGCCGAAGTCCCCGGGTAACCAGGGTAAACATCGGGTTACTAAGCGCAGGGCCGCGCTTAGTAACCCGATGTTTACCCTGGTTACCATTGTAAATGTAAAAAAAAAAAAAAAAAAAACACTACATACTTACATTCTGATGTCTGTCACGCCTCTCGCCATCAGCTTCCCGCACTGACTGTCAGTGCAGGCCGTAAAGCACAGCACAGCGGTGACGTCACCGCTGTGCTCTGCTTTTACTTTACGGCCGGCGCTCACAGTCAGTGCGGGAAGCTGACGGCGAGGGACGTGACAGGCACCGGAATGTAAGTATGTACTGTTTGGTTTTTTTACATTTACAATGGTAACCAGGGTAAACATCGGGTTACTAAGCGCGGCCCTGCGCTTAGTAACCCGATGTTTACCCTGGTTACAAGCGAACACCACGCTGGATCGGTGTCACACACACACACCGATCCAGCGATGACAGCGGGTGATCCAACGACGAAATAAAGTTCCGGACTTCTAGCTCCGACCAGCGATGTCACAGCAGGATCCTAATTGCTGCTGCGTGTCAAACACAATGAGATCGCTATCCAGGACGCTGCAACGTCACGGATCGCTGTCGTTCTCGTTCAAAAGTAGCTCAGTGTGACGGTACCCTAAGCCTTGCAGGAAATCAAACATGAAATGCAGCAAAAAAAAAAAAAAAAAAAAAAGCAAAACTAAAGGTACCGTCACACAGTGCCATTTTGATCGCTACGACGGTACGATTCGTGACGTTCTAGCGATATCCATACGATCTCGCAGTGTCTGACACGCAGCAGCGATCAGGGACCCTGCTGAGAATCGTACGTCGTAGCAGATCGTATGGAACTTTCTTTCGTCGCTTGATCACCCGCTGACATCGCTGGATCATTGTGTGTGACAGCGATCCAGCGATGTGTTCGCTTGTAACCAGGGTAAACATCGGGTAACTAAGCGCAGGGCCGCGCTTAGTAACCCGATGTTTACCGTGGTTACCAGCGTAAAAGTAAAAAAAACAAACAGTACATACTTACATTCCGGTGTCTCAGCTTCTCTGCACTGTGAGCGCCTGCCGTCCGGAAAGCGAGCACAGCGGTGACGTCACCGCTGTGCTTTCCGGCTATGGCGCTTACACAGTGGAGAGAAGCAGAACGCCGGGGGACAGACACCGGAATGTGAGTATGTACTGTTTGTTTTTTTTTACGTTTACGCTGGTAACCAGGGTAAACATCGGGTTACTAAGCGCGGCCCTGCGCTTAGTAACCCGATGTTTACCCTGGTTACCCGGGGACGTCGGCATCGCTCCAGTGCCGTGATTGCAACGTGTGACCGCAGTCTACGACGCTGGAGCGATAATCATACGATGCTACGACGTCACGAATCGTGCCGTCGTAGCGATGTAAATGGTACTGTGTGACGGTACCCTAAGAGGAGAGATCGCAAAAGCTAAAGAGCCAGACAATCCCTAAATCAGAAGGGGGACCCACAGAAGAAGACAGGTGCAGACAAAATGAAGGCCAACAGCCACAACACCACTAACTTAAATAACCACCTAAATATCGAGAGCAAAGAAGAAAATAACCGAGAAATACAGAGTGGGCCATAGCCAGACATCCTCATACCCCCAAATCTAGAAGGACAGCAGGCCACTACGACATGACGGAAGCAGCCAATCGCCACGTCCTGATACAGTCCAAATACCTCAATACCAGGTGACTCTTCCAGGAAAAGGGGGGGGGGGGGGGGGCTCCAAAATCTGCTGCTCAACTATAGAACAAGTAACAACCATAAAACAATAATGCATATTTCACAGACCCAAACCATATCATCATACATAAAGGCACCAACAACCTTCAGGACAATCGTGCAAACTGTGCCAGCAAAGACCACGTGACAGAAGTTCCCCAGCTGTAAGACCATCCTGTCATCTCTGCTGCCAAGAAAAAATGCCCCCAAGAAATAACCGAGAGCTAGCAGCTAAGATCACCTCAAAATCACTCTGGCACAACATCCAGCCATAAGGTTGTGTGTCCACATTGCGGTTTTTAAGCTTTTTTTGCCGCAATTTTCTGCGGCGGAAACGCTTACAAACAGCATCCCATTACTTACTAATGCATTCCGCAATTGAGGTGCCCATGCTGCTTTTTTTTTTTCTCCGCAGCGGAAATGCATCGTGGAAAAAAAAAAAAAAAAAACATAGCATGTTCATTATTTTTGCGGAATCGCAGCAATTCCGCACCCATAGACATGCATTAGAATAACGTAAAAAAAAAATATATATATATATATATATCTCACGCAAAACGCGTCTAAAACGAGTCTAATACGCGTATAAATCCGCATGTATTTTTCCTGCCAAGGGTATGCAGAATTGAAGCAGAAAATTCTGCAACGTGGACACATAGCCTACCGTCCATTACCTGTATGATGATAAACATCTCAACAACCAAGGAGTCAAAAGGCTGCCTACTGGGGGAAGAGGAAAGCATCGCAATATGTCAGTGCCTGCCAGACTAAGAGGAGCCTGATGTGCCATGGACCCCTATACCCCAACCCTGCGTGAGTTCCTATCCCCATCCCCCCAGTATTTTACTACTTGCTTTGGCAATGCCAACATGTACTTAGTTCTGCCAATAAAGCCCAACTGAATTGAATTGAAGCAGGATTCAGTTCTTATCAAGGCAATTATGACAATGGGCAAAATTTGACAATACATTGGAGTGAATAGAACAACTGCTTATTCTGCCCAAAGCATCTCCGCTTCCTCTGAAGTGACTGCCAATGAAAACTAGACTCCCACTAACTGGACAAATGAAAGCCGTCACTGTTACCCATACGATTAACACTGCCGCGTGTGAGGATTCAACCATTACCCAATCAAATACATTGCAACTCTGAAAACACATCCTCAAGAAACATCCTTCTATACAAAGCAGGAAAGATAAAAAGATAAAAACATAACAGAAAAAAAAAAAAATGGAAATGCTGATCAGATAGGTCTCCATATTTTAGAAGACCTGATTTGTGAGATAATTGCTTTCACGGTCAACAATACAATGTGACTAGAGGAGACAAGTGACAAAGTCTTTAACCAATACAAGACAAAAAGGTAAAGGAAAACAAGGCAAGGATAGAACACGTAAAGAAGAAGGTCACTAATTATTAATCAGAAGAAAATAAGCCAGGTAAGGCTTTTACACTAGCGTCGTACTCGGCCCATCGCGCTGCGTCGGGCCGATGTACCGACGCTAGCGTTGATTGCGCCGCACAACGGGTGCAGCGGATGCTGTTTTTCCACGCATCCGCTGCCCCATTGTGAGGTGGGGGCGGAGTTCTGGCCACGCATGCGCGGTCGGAAATGGCGGTCCGTCGGCAGCAAAAAACGTTACATGTAACGTTTTTTTGCAGCCGACTGTCCGCCACAACACGGCGCAACCGTCGCACGACGGTTGCGACGTGTGGCAATGCGTCGCAAATGCGTCGATAATGTTAGTCAATGGGGAAAAAACGCATCCTGCAAGCACTTTTGCAGGATGCGTTTTTTCGCCAAAACGACGCATTGCAAAAAACGCTAGTGTGAAAGTAGCCTTAGGCGCTTCCTTTTTGTCTTCAACAAAGGAACAATTCTCAACTTTATAACTTATGTAACAAGCTAAGTAAATATTGCCATTTTCCAAAGTAAATTATTTTGAGAAACATTGAAAAGTGGCACTTTTTTTTTTATTTATTTTTTTTTTTTTAAGGGATTGTCCACTATTAGGACATCCACTTCTTAAAGTAAATATTGGGCCCCGATAAAATAAAACCTATACTCTGCTCCTGTGCCGACACTGTTCCCGTAGTGTAGGCACTCACTCTCCCCTTGGCTGTAAAGCGTTGTTAAAAATAGGCTACAAACCTGACTTTACGATTTCCAATATACAAATATGTTACAACTTTTATGCTTATGTTTTGGAGGGGAGTGATTAATATATTCTGCCAACTCTACAGTGCAATCCACAGTAGATGTTCAGATGCTCAGGATGGGAACGTGAAGACAATGTTGTGTTGAACATTAGGACGCCAAACTGATGAACATGGATACAAGGAAAGTTCTGTATTCAGGTACTAATGGTCTAAGGAGGGGAAGGGAGGCAGGAAAACTATGAAAGTCACTTGCAGAGAAGGCTGCGGATGTACTAATTGATCAACTAAATACTCAAACAGATTACGGTAGGTTAACGTTAGCAGCCAACCAATTCCAGCGGGATCGTTCCTTCATCTAATGTGTATGGGGCCAGTCTCCTGTCTCCCTGCAGGGTGGGGGAGATGATCTCTCTACTAGAGAACACAAGAAAAAAAAATCTGAGCGTTTTGTATAGCGGAGTGAGGAAGGATAGCCGTCTAATGGAGACGAGGTCGTTTTTTTTCCCCATTCAAAAGGAGACTTGTTTTCGTTTTGTTTTTTTTCATTTTCCTCTATCAATAGGTCGGAAAAAAAAAAGTTTTAAAGTTAAAATCAGGGATGTGGAATCGGAATCTATTTTGGTGGAGTCAGAATAAAATGCACTGACTCCTTAAAACATAATACCAGTAAATTGGGTACATTAATACAATATAGGATGGGTTGTAAATGTTTTCATAATAATTTGATATCTTTATTTCCTATAAATGTTTGTTCTGTTTCTGATCTGAGGATCTCGGCTTTTAGTTGAGATGAATCTGCACTTTATGTACATGCTCAGTAGTGACCAGTGCTGTGGAGTCGTAGTTGAGACGAATCTGTGCTGCACTTTATGTACATGCTCAGTAGTGACCAGTGCTGTGGGGTTGTAGTTGAGATGAATCTGTGCTGCACTTTACGCTCAGGTTCAGTAGTGAGGAAGGGCTGTGGAGAGGGGAGTCAGGGAAATTGAGATTTGGCCTACAGACTCCACAGTCCTGGTTAAAAAGGTTGTCTTTTTCTAGAAAACTTGACACCATGTGCTGTGATATTAAACAAAAAAAAAAAAACAAAAAAAACAAGCATTATTAATTACCCTTTTATGCTGCAAGATGACTCAACGATTATCCTTGCCATGTAAACCAGCTGCTGACCACCCAATAAACATGCAAAAAAAAAAAAAAAAAAAATGTTCGTTGGATGAAATGATCTTTTGTGCATCACAACAGATCATTCTTCTCAATGGTACAAATCCTTGTAAACCGGACTCGTGCTACCTATATGCACTGGGTGATCTATTAGATAGCTCAGTGTGCATAATTTACTTTGGTCGCCAGTTTAGATAGCCATCCAAACGAACACCTGTCTGTAAAAGATAGGGTATGTGCACACGTTGCGGATTTTGCTGCGGGTCCGGATTCGCAGCAGTTTTCCATGAGTTTACAGTACCATGTAAACCTACAGAAAACAAAATCCGCAGTGCACATGCTGCGGAAAAAAACGCCCGGAAACGTAGCGTTGTTTATTCCGCAGCATGTCAATTCTTTGTGCGGATTCCGCAGCGGTTTACACCTGCTCCATAATAGGAATAAGCAGGTGTAAAACCGCAGGTGGAATCCGCACAAAATATTGCGGTAAATCCGCATAAGTCCGTGGTAATTCCGCAGTGCGGATTTACCAAAATCAGTCCGGAAAAATCCTCACCACTTTCCGCAACGTGTGCACCGTGGCCTTTCCGCTGTTGCCCTGATGCCTACTCTCTGCAGCGGTGATCTCACAAGCAGCGATGAAGCCAAACTGAGTGGCTCTGCTCATGTAGATGGCATGAGCTGCTGATGTTAGCAACTGGCTGAAGCGCTGTTGATGCAACATCACAGCAGCATCAGAACAAGGCAGACAGGAGCAGTAGTGGAACCCAAAGAGGGCAAATAGTGCTCAAAAACAAAGTTGCAGCTTATGGTATAATGCTTTCAAGAAGGGAACAACCACTTTGAAGTATACTCCTTCCCCTTTACCACATCTGCTCCAATCCTTTGGTTGAGCATGATGGACAAGTCTTCTTTCAACCATACTAAATTAGGTAGCTCTATTACTTGTGGCCATGTCAAAAAACATTTATGGTAAGTACTTCTCCACTGTTGCCTCTCCTGACAACACAACCTAACAAGTACGGTGCATGTGTCCTAATCTGGGCCAATGAACAGTACAGCTTGCATTCACATCCTTCCATGATTGATCTGAAGATTGGGAGGGAGAACACTGGAGGGTCATCAACTCAAAGTTACATTTACAAAACACAGATAAAATTTATCATGGATGATGTATGAAGCTTATGCCAAATGTTATTTTTACTGGGTCACATCTTGGTCAGTTTGTTTTGTTTTTTTACTTTAATATCTGGCCTCAGATGTTAATTAGCTAAGCCAGGGGAGAGAACAGTTTATATTCGGACGACTCTCAAAGACAAAGTTTGGTTTATATCACGACTTTGTTTCAGTTGCCATAATACAATCTCGTAGATAAAATTAAGTAGAAAGGGTGGGGAAGTGTTTGACAGTTCACATGAAATCATTATGCTCCAACCGTAGAAATATGAACACTTTTCTTGACAAATTTATAGAAAGTGAAGCTGGGCTAGTACTCAAGTGTGAATGACCGAAGAATAGAAATGAAATATTACCCATGTTAGTCCATCAGTCCCCTAACCTACCTCACATTGAAACCTTAATAATCTTACTAATATTATTTGCACTCCTTCATCTCCTTTTAATTGTGCCCTTTGGAATCCACGTTCTGTATGTAACAAGCTTCCTTTCATACACAATTACTTTCTGAAAAACTCTTAATCTGTCCTCAAGGAAACCTGGATTCAGGATTCAGACACTGTCGCTCCTGCTGCCATTTCCCAAAGTGGCTTACAATTCTCACATTCCCTAAGACCCACAAAGAGACAAGGTGGTGGAGTCGGCATACTCCTGTCCTGGAGGTCATCCCCCCAGCTCCATCACGCTCATTCCCTTCTTTTGAGTCCACACCATCAGGCTCTTTCGTCCTCTCTCCCTCAGAGTAGCGGTCACATACCGGCCCCCAGGCTCGCCCAATTCACTTCCTGGCTGCCACACTTCATGTTCTCAGAACTACCAACCCTTATCCTGGGAGACTTCAACATCGCCACTTCAAGATCTTCATCCCAGCTTCTATCACTAACCACTTCCCTAGGCCTCTCACAGCTCAACCTCTGAAACACACAAAGAAGGTAACACCCTTGACCTGGTCTTCGTCCGGCTCTGTTCAATCTCCTACCTAGATAACTCACCGCTTCCCCTCTCTGACCACAACATTTTCTCCTTCACACTCACAATTCCTCACACCCAAGCACACTCCTACCTACCACACATTCAGAAATCTACATGCCATCACCACACACTTTCAGACTCCCTACACTCATCATTGTCCACAATATCCCCTTTTTCCTGTCCTGATCTGGCTGTACACCACTACAATGACACTCTTAGAAGCACCCTAGACCAAGTAGCACTCCTCACCTTCAGAACCTCCAAGCACAGAGTAAAACAGCCCTGGCTCACATCACAAACCCGATTTCTCCAGCGATGCTCTAGGAGTGCTGACTGCTTATGGAGGAAAACTCGCACACCAGAAGACTTCATACACTTCAAATTTATGTTAAAAACCTATAACTCTTCCCTTCACCTAAACAAACAGACCTACTTCACCACTCTGATCTCCTCAGTATCCAACCTCCCCAAGAAACTTTGACACCTTTCACTCACTCTTCAGGCCAAAAGCACAAGCCCCTATCACAGACATTTGTGCGGATGACCTGGCCTCCCACTTTATAGAGAAAATAGACAATATCAGTCAGGAAATCTGCTCCCAGACACCAAGCACAGCGACTCCCATCCCTCCCTGCATTTCCCCTGGCTCACTCTCCACATTCAATCCCATCACAGAAGAAGTCTCCAAGCTCCTCTCTTCTTCTCGTCCGACTACATGCACTACCGACCCAATTCCCTCACATCTCCTCCAGTCTCTCTCTCCAGTCGTCACAACTCACCTAACTACTATCTTTAATCTCTCCCTCTCCTCTGGCATTTTCCCCTCCTCCTTCAAACACTCTACCGTATCATTACTCCATTACTAAAGAAACCCACCCTCGACCCATCCTGCACAAACAACTACAGACCAGCCTCCAATCTCCCCTTCATCTCTAAACTCTTGGAGCGCCTAGCCTACTCCCGCCTTACCAGTTACTTCTTCACTCACTCCCTCCTAGACCCTTCACAGTCTGGTTTCCGCCCCTACATTCGACAGAAACTGCACTCATCAAGATGACCAATGACCTTCTGACAGCAAAATGTAATGGTGACCACTCTCTGCTCATTCTTCTCGACCTTTCTGTAGCTTTCGACACTGTTGACCACCATCTCCTACTCTATAGGCTTCAGTTACAAGGCATTAAGGACACTGCTTTCTCCTGGTTCTCCTATCTTTCTGACTGCTCCTTTAAGGTACCTTCACACTAAGCGACTTTGCAGAGAGAACGACGACGATCTGTTACGTTGCAGCGTCCTGAATAGCGATCTCATTGTGTTTGACACGCAGCAGCGATCTGGATCCCGCTGTGATATCGCTGGTCGGAGCTAGAAGTCCAGAACTTTATTTCGTCGCTGATCACCCGCTGTCATCACTGGATCGGCGTGTGTGACGCCGATCCAGCGATGTGTTTACTTGTAACCAGGGGAAATATCGGGTTACTAAGCACAGGGCGGCCGCGCTTAGTAACCCGATATTTACCCTGGTTACCATTGTAAAAGTAGAAGAAAAAAAAAAAAAAAAAAAAAAAAAAACAGTACATACTCACATTCTGATGTCTGTCACGTCCCCCGCCGGCGTCCACAGGGTTACGCGCTGCTGCTCAGAGCTTCCTGCACTGACTGTCAGCGCCGGCCGTAAAGCAGAGCACAGCGGTGACGTCACCGCTGTGCTCTGCTTTACTGCCAGCGCTGACACATTCAGTGCAGGAAGCTCTGAGCAGCAGCGCGTAACCCTGTGGACGCCGGCGGGGGACGTGACAGACATCAGAATGTGAGTATGTACTGTTTTTTGTTTTTTCTACTTTTACAATGGTAACCAGGGTAAATATCGGGTTACTAAGCGCGGCCCTGCACTTAGTAACCCGATGTTTACCCTGGTTACCCGGGTGCTGCAGGGGGACTTTGGCATTGTTGAAGACAGTTTCAACGATGCCGAAGTCGTTCCCCTGATCGTTGGTCGCTGGAGAGAGCTATCTGTGTGACAGCTCCCCAGCGACCACACAACGACTTACCAACGATCATGGCCAGGTCGTATTGCTGGTCGTGATCGTTGGTAAGTCGTTTAGTGTAACAGTACCTTTAGTGGTCTGTTCTCTGGCTCCACTTCATCTCCTCTTCCTCTCCCTGTCAGGGTACCTCAGGGCTCAGTCCTTGGCCCCCTTTCCCTTCTCCCTCTACACGGCCCCAATTGGACAGACCATCAGCAGATTTGGCTTTCAGTACCATCTTTATGCCGTTGACAGACAACTATACATATCATCCCGACCTTACCCCCGCTGTACTACAGAACGCCACTGACTGGGTGTCTGCAGTCTCCAACATCATGTCCGCTCTATCTGAAACTCAACCTCTCCAAAATTTAACTTCTTCTGCTCCCGCCATCTACTAGCCTCCCTAAATCTGACATTTCCCTCTCTGTGGGTGGCACCATGATAACACCCCGGCAGCAGGCACGCTGTCTGGGTGTTATGTTTGACTCCAATCTCTCCTTCACATCCCATATACAATCTCTTGCCCGCTCGTGCCGCTTACACCTAAAGAACATCTCTAGAATCACCATGGAAACAAAAACCCTCACTGTCGCCTTGATCCACTCCCGCCTGGACTACTGCAATGCTCTACTAATTGGCCTCCCCCTTACTCAACTTTCCCCTCTCCAGTCCATCCTTAACCCCTTCATGACCTTGGGATTTTTCGTTTTTCCGTGTTCGTTTTTCACTCCCCTCCTTCCCAGAGCCATAACTTTTTTATTTTTCTGTCAATTTGGCCATGTGAGGGCTTATTTTTTGCGGGACGAGTTGTACTTTTGAACGACATCATTGGTTTTACCATGTCGTGTACTAGAAAACGGGAAAAAAATTCCAAGTGCGGTGAAATTGCAAAAAAAGTGCAATCCCACACTTGTTTTTTGCTAGGTTCAATAAATGCTAAAACTGACCTGCCACTATGATTCTCCAGGTCAGTACGAGTTCATAGACACCTAACATGACTAGGTTATTTTTTTACCTAAGTGGTGAAAAAAAATTCCATTTTTCATGATCTGGGGTCGGTTGAGGGCTTATTTTTTGCGTGCCGAGCTGGCGTTTTTAATGATAGCATTTTGGTGCAGATACGTTCTTTTGATCGCCCGTTATTGCATTTTAATGCAATGTCACAGCGACCAAAAAAACGTAATTCTGGCGTTTCAATTTTTTTTCCCGCTACGCCGTTTAGCGATCAGGTTAATGCTTTTTTTTATTGATACATCGGGCGATTCTGAACGCGGCGATACCAAATATGTGTAGATTTGATTTTTTTTATTGATTTATTTTGAATGGGGCGAAAGGGGGGTGATTTAAACTTTATTTTTTTTATTTTTTTCACATTTTTTTTAACTTTTTTTTTTTTTTACTTTTGCCATGCTTCTATAGCCTCCATAGGAGGCTAGAAGCTGGCACAACCCGATCACCTCTGCTACATAGCAGCGATCTCATGTTCGCTGCTATGCAGCAGAATTGCAGGTGTGCTGTGAGCGCCGACCACAGGGTGGCGCTCACAGCTACCGGCGATCAGTAACCATAGAGGTCTCAAGGACCTCTATGGTTACTATTCTGAAGCATCGCCGACCTCCGATCATGTGACGGGGGTCGGCGATGACGTAATTTCCGTCCGCCCGACCGGATGCGGTAGTTAAATGCCGCTGTCTGCATTTGACAGCGGCATTTAACTAGTTAATAGCGGCGGGTGAATCGCGATTTCACCCGCCGCTATTGCGGGCACATGTCAGCTGTTCAAAACAGCTGACATGTGCCAGCTTTGATGCGGGCTCACCGCGGAGCCCTGCATCAAAGCAGGGGAGCTGACCTCGGACGTACTATCCCGTCCGAGGTCAGTAAGGGGTTAATGCAGCAGCCAGGGTCGTCCATCTGGCTTATCGATAATTCAGACGTGTCCGCCCTTCGCCAGTCGTTACACTGGCTGCCTATTCATTACAGGATACAATTCAAAGTACTTGTTCTCACCCATAAAGCTCTCCACAATGCGGCACCCCCTTACATCTCCTCCCTCATTTCGGTCTATCGGCCTAACAGACCGCTGCGCTCTGCAAACGACTTTCGACTAACCTCTGCACTAATCCGTAGCTCCCACTCCCGACTCCAAGACTTCTCCCGTGCTGCGCCAATCCTCTGGAATGCTCTACCCCAAGATATTAGCACCATCCACAATTTGCATAGTTTTAGGCGCTCCCTCAAAACACATTTGTTCAGAGCGGCCTATCACGTTCCCTAATCAAAGTCATTTTATGTTTGTGTGTGTGTGTGTGTGTGTGTAGCCCATTCACTATCTCCATCTATCCCCCACCCCCTGAAGATGGCTGGACCGTCATCGTAAATACATCATTGTAAATACTCACCTGTACTTTGTATCTCCCCCACCTCATTGTAGATTGTAAGCTCTCACGAGCAGGGTCCTCTTATTTTGCATTAATTATTGTATTGTTAACGTTGTTACTTAACTGTTCTGTTGTGTTTGAAACTGTTAAGTTGTAAAGCGCTGCGGAATATGTTGGCGCTATATAAATAAATAATATTATCATCAGCGTTTACATACATAGATATGGCTGCATGCATGAGGCCCCCGTTAAGTACCACAGTGGGACATGGGGGGGGGGGGGGGTGTTATAAACTATTGCTATAACACCTTACAAAGCTTTCACAGCTGCTTTATATCAGACAATACACACCCTATGTTCCTTAAACTGAGAAAATATGGTTGATGTGATGAATAAAAGGACATCCCCCCATTAAGTCTCAAACTCTACACCCGCATAATACGGCACTGTTAAATATTCAGAAATATGAACAGGGCTCCTTTCAATAAGTTAACAACAAGGCAAAGTCTTCAGGAGCTCTAAATTAATATTTACCAAACCTCTAAAAGAAGACGACTGTGTACTGCCAAAGCCAGGAGAACAAACAACCCAACACTTTAAAAGATTCTAGGCGCTTGGCATCAGAGATCTTCATTTGGAAAGACATTTTCCCCAGTAGATTTTGGCATGGATAGACAAATATATATTCACATTACGTTTAGCTGAAGCTACCGTGTGTCGGTGTAAAAAGAAGTTTGGGCCAGATATATTTGGACAGTGACAAGTTGTCATTTTAGTCGTTTACCAAAACACATTTAGGATATAGTTATATAATCAATATGGACTTAAAGGGTAGACTTTCAGCTTTAATATGAGGGTTTTTACATCCTAGTTGGAGTAAGGGTATGTGTCCACGGTCAGTAAACGCTGCTTGTTTGACGCTGCGCAGAGCTGCAGCGTCAAACACGCAGCGTCCAGATGTTCCAGCATAGTGGAGGGGATTTTATGAAATCCCGTGTCCACTATGCGTGGTAACACGCATCCGACTTCCCTGCGACTCCGGACATGCTGCGCGTCTTTTCAGATCGCAGCATGTCCGTGCTACCTACGGCGCAAGTAATATCACAGGGCGCTATGCGAGGGTGCGATGATCCCGGATGTGTACAGTTAACACATCCGGCATCATCGCGTCCCAGAAAGGGGGCGGGGCTTAGCGTCGAGCGGCTTCGCCGCTCCGGCGATACCACCAGCCATCCTGACCGTGGACACGTACCCTAAGGGTTTAGGTAGCTCTTTAGTAAGAACCCAACTCTTTCAAAGGACTGAAAGTAATTGGACAATTATCTCAAAAGCTCTTTTTAATAGGCTGCATGGGCTATTCGCTCATTAGTCCATCATCCATAACTAAAAAGGTCTGGTGCTCATTCCAGGTGTGGCATTTGCATTTGGAAACTGCTGCGGTGAACCCACATGTGAAATGAGCCATCAATGGATCATCATACCATCATTAGGCTGAAAGAAAAAAAAAAAAAAAAAAAAAGAAATCCACCAAAGAGATAGCAGAAATATCAGCAATTGCCAAATCAACAGTGTGGTGCATTCTGAAAATAAATAAATAAAAAAGGGTGTACTGTAAAGCTTGTTAACTCAAAAAAGCCTGGATGTCCATGGAAGATAACAGTGGTGGATGATCGCAAAATCCTTTCCACAGTTTAGAAAAACTCCTTCACAACATCCACCAGAGCAAAGAACACTATCCAGAAAGTAGATATTTCAAGTTCTAGGGCAACGTTCACACTTTCAGTATTTTGTGACTTTTACCTCAGGGTTTGTAAACCAAAACCAGGAGTGGGACAGTCAGATGGAACGTATAATAGAAACACGTCACAACTTCTGATTTTCGCTAACAAATGCTGAGGTAAAAATTTACCAAATACTCAACATGTGTATGTGGCCTAAGTGTACCATAAAGAAAAGACTTCATGAGAGCAAATACAGAGGGTTCACCACAAGGTACAAACCATTAATCAGCCTTAAAAGGGTTGTTACACAAACCGAGTACATTTTAATTAATAGATAATGGAATAATAATTTCCAGAATTAGATGTGTTTAAATAAAATGTTCCTGTGCGGAGATAATCTTATAAATGTGTCCCTGCTGTGTACGGTGTAATGGCCGTGTACAGGAACATGGTATGATCATACCTCAGCTCCTGGGCAGGGGAGGACACAAAGGAGTATACAGACATTACAGCATGGGATCAGGAAACGTTTTACTTAAAAAAAAAAAAAAATCCTGTCAGTATCCTCTTGCTTCCCCCCCCTGCCCAGGAGCTGAGGTATGTATGATCAGACCATGTTCCTGTACGGTCAGAGACAGCCATTACACAGTACACAGCAGGGGCACGTGTATAAGATTCTCAGCACAGGAACATTTTTCTTCAAAACACATCCAATTGTGAAACTTAATATTATTCCCAGATCTGTGTTTAACATGTTGGTTAAAATTAAACTTGTTTGTGAGGAAAACACCTTTCAAAATAGAAAGGACAGGTTAGATTTTGCCAAAAACCATCTAAAGCAGCCAGCCCAGTTCTGGAAAAGCGTTCTATGGAAAAGCGGATTTAACACAAATACGTTTGATCGTGGACACGTCCAGTTCAGCCAGCACCCCCTCCCCTCTACCAGCTGTGTGCGCTTCCTTTCTATTTATCTATCCATCTCGAAATGAACAATCTCAGGATAACTAATAGCCAATGAGAATAAATGATAAAGGGGTTGTCCGGTCCAAATCGAGAAGTCTGCCGTCACTCTGTGTGACTGTAGACTTATGAATCCCCCCCGTGAATACACTGCAGGGATTCGCCGGTTTCTGAGCCGAAACCGGAGGGCATGTATGACTTATACATGCTCCCGGACAGTGGGTATGGCCTTGCTCCATACACTTGTATTGAGCCGAGGCCACGACCCATCTAGTGACAGGACTGGCCAGTGGGCATGTCCGAGTAGAGGGTGCAACCTCGCTCCAGACAAGTATATGGATAGTGAGGATGCACCCACTGGCCGGGGATATATATATTACTCACTGGTCCTGAGTCTGAAACCAGCAAATCCTTTCAGCGCACAATGTGTGCGCTGGGGGAATTCATAAGTCTGCAGTCACAGAGTGACTGCAAGACTTATCGGTTTTGATTGGACAACCCCTTTAAGGCCCCTCTTGCACATTAGACTAATGTCGGCTAAACCCACAGATATTAATGCATCAGGCACACAAACTAAGTGATATATTGCTGGAATCGGGGTCTCTGCCCCTGCATCATACTGCTGTCGGATTACATAGGGGGAAAAAAAAAAAACTGCAGAGATTCCAGTTATGGATTCGGCAGTCAGATTTTTGCTGTTCACAGGTGGATGATAGGATAGGCCTGTGCAGAAATCAGGACAAGCAAGAAACAAGCAAAGTTTTGAACAGCCTCAGGCAGCCAGTGATATGTGCACTCATAAATTATCACTGGGCTGCACAGCACACCTCACGACTTAGGAGGAAGTGTAATGCAAATGCTGCCTGCAAAGACAAGCAATGGAGAATTTAAAAAAAAAAAAAAAAATCAATGAACATGTGCCAACTCTGAGCAGATGGGAACAAACAAGACATATGTGCAAAAAAATACCATCCATGTAACTAAAAATACCAAATGTTCTGAGAGAATAAAGGGGTTCTTACTTTTTACAGTATCACAAGGGGGTAATCATGAGAAAAATTGTCTTATGGCAAAATGTGATTGTACCGAGTCCGTGGAAGACTTCGGCCCTTGGATGTCCGCTTTGGATTTGAGGGCTGCACACTGCATGGTTTCCATGCGGAAACTGCTTCAATTTCTGATTAGTCAATTTTTTTAAAGTGGAACTGACATCTGCTGAGGGGGTGGGCAGTCTGTGGAATCACCATGAAAGGGAATCTTTCTGCAGGTTTCTGCTATGTAATCTGAGAGCAGCATAATGTAGAGTCAGAGACCCAGATTGCCTCGAGATGTCACTTACTGGGCTACTTGGTGCAGTTTTGATACAAATCAGTTCTCTCTGCTGCAGATCTAGCAGTTCTCTGAGTGCTGAGCCCTGTATAACCCCGCCCACACCACTGATTGGCAGCTGTGTACACTGTGCATAGGCAGAAAGCTGGCAATCAGTGGTGGGGTTGTAAATGAATATGGAAGGCTACATGGTAGAAGGTATACCAGTTCTCTGAAGATAATTTCCTGCTGATAAAACTGTGATTTTATAAAAATTACGACGAGGAAGCCCAGTAAGTGACACATTTCTGCTCTCAGATCAGATGGCAAAACACCTGGTGCCAGACTTCCTTTACAAAGAGGGGACGCAGTTTGTGATTTGTTTTGATCTCGGAAGTCTTGCCGCAATGAACGTGGAAAAGCGACATGAATAGAATTTAATAGAAAGTAACAGGGGCTCGCTCGTGGATTTAAAGGGGTTGTCCACTTCTCAATCCATATGATTGCCCCTTTAAATAAAAAAATATACTCCCTTCCGATGCAGTTCCATCACTGTCTCTCCCAGTAATTCGGGAACAATATGCGAACCATGTGACCAATCAGCGTCCGCTTTACACTCCCTGCCTTCTGAAAAATCACTAACATCCAGAGAAGTGAGCGCTGCTGGTTTCCCGGGCCGGGGTGAAGCGGCCGCTGGCGTTTCTGCGCTAAAAGCTTATTTAACAGATAAATTAAACAATGCAATAATCAGTACAAATTTCTACTGCATATTTTGTAGCACGTATCTGCAGGGAAAAAAAAAAAAATTTCTGTGGAACAAGCAACTTTTTTCACCACTTTTTGGTAACAATGCAAAGTTCAGATTCAGGCGTGATATTTAGTAGAAATCATCTATGAAATTTTCTATCATATGCCTTGAAAAAAAACGCAAGAATTGTAAAGAATAATCTATTTTCTAGTCTCATACATCCAAGTCAAAGTTTTTCCTAGGTTTATTAAATGTAACGTTTACCGAAATGTCCGCATACGAATGTGACTGGTGATATTTCGGGTGCGGCTTTGCTGTGGAGCGCGGGGCTGACGACGCTGTGAGGAGTCACATACACGAGTCATACCAGTAGCCCTAAACACTTCTTCTCCGTTCTATTTTCGCGGCCCAGAGGTATTTGCTCGGGTCTGTCTGTGTTGTGACAGTGTTCTGGACGTAGATGAATGCTTCCACCACTCCACGTTTTTGGACTATTCAGTCATGCATTTTTGTCATTGTTGAGCGCGGTGCGGCGTTGCACTGCATGAGCTCAGAGTCCTTGGTGGTCTCCGAAGGTTTCTGGCTAAAAAGGCATCTCTTTTGTTATGGGAGATAAAGCCATCCAGTAGGTCATTGAATAGCCCAAATAAAGGCAGCGGCAGCCTTGGGAAGGAGATAAAGGATAGACAAAAACTCAAATATTGGGTGAATACATTAGTCACAATTTATAGTCATTAGCCCAGGTCTCCAGCGCACAGGTAACAATGTACAGGATTTACCATATGGTCCGATCTGCTCCACCACCATAGACGATATCAACCACTATCACCACGACATACTAGAAACTGTCCCATCCACCCCCGAATGCAAAGCGCCAAAAGTGAAACATTAGTAAATGTCTTGTGCAGGTACGAAGCCACAAAGCCAGACAAGCAAATAGCTGAGCGCGGCCCAAGAGGAATCAATCGCTGCATTATGAAGCAGGAAAGACGGCACCAGACTTTCCACTGCTGACGCATCCCTTGGTATGAAGGGAGCCGTCCAAAATTCTAAAATATGACCGAGAATGTAAACGGTTCTTTTAGACCAGGATTTCCTGAGAAGAGGGGAAAAAAAAAAGAAAGAAAATAAGCTTCAATTAACACAAGATGTGGATGCGACAGAGCCAGCAAACATCTCTAGATCTCTGCTCTGCCATTCCTGGAACAGGAGGAGGGAAAAAAAATGTTTCCCAGGTGTGTGTGAAGAGTTTGTAGGTTGTCAACTATGTTCACGTTACACATTAAAAATGGAAACGGAAAAAGGCTACATCAGGATAGCAAGAGTTACAATTCGCAAACAAGAGAGAAAATGCAGGTCGAAGAGACCGGTGGGGACGGCTAATAACTGACAGTGCGCCTGTCTAAGAAAGTTGTGTGTGTAAGGAAAATATTAGGAGTCTGAACCAAGGTGCATCAATAAAGTCCTCCTGATAAATTGTATTCATGGTTACTAGTGATGAGCGAACATGCTAGTAGATAAGGCGTTATCTGAGCATGCTCTGACTTCGGCATGCTTGAAAAATATGTTTGAGTCCCCGCGGCTGCATGTCTCTCGTCTGTTCGATAGCAGCAACACATGCAAGGATTGCCTAACAAACAGGAAACCCCATGTGTTGCGGCTGTCGAACAGACGAGAGACATGAAGCTGCGGGGACTGGGAACATTTTTCGAGCACCCCGAAGACACTCAGCTAGCACCCGAGCATGCTCAGATAACGCCTTATACTCGCTCGCCACGAATGGTAAACACAAAGTCTTGGCAATAAGCAGAGCGCCAACAAAATGTGATTGTCCAATGCAAAGGCAATGAAAAAGGTACAAGTAACCTAATTTACATAATAGGTGCAGAAATACCTCACCAAAAAGCTCATCGTGGGAACGTAGCCTAAAAGTGCACATCTGGAGCTGTTCCAGTCAACGGAGGGAGAAAAAAAAAAAAAAATCCAGTAAGCAGAGTTCTAAGGCTATGTTCACACACAATTTTTCCAAGATTTTTTTTATTTATTTTTTTACATGACCTTTGAACCGGATCTGCTCCAAAAAATCACACTTCAAATACTCTTTGAAGCAGCTGTTGGAGAAGATCTGATACAAAATCCTCACCAAAAAACTTCAAGTGTATAAGCACTTCACAGACAGTGGATCAATAAAAAACTATGCCACCATATTATACAAATGTACAACACAGATCTGTAATACAAATGTGTGTGGTCTTTAGCTTGCAAAATCGGAAAATAGAGAAGTTACCAGACAGAAAAAGTGGCAAAAACTATTCAAACATTTTATAGAAATTTAGGAAGGTAAGGATCTAGCATTGTCATCAATTATCTCCTTTCGAAATTAGAATTTTTCGACCATAAACTTATGGAAAATTGTCTCTGTAGATGGTCTTCAAGCACAACACTTGATCCGCCTGGTTTATACACATGCAGCAATTGGGATCATGGGTTGTTCATTAGTAAATCCATGGCAGCATTTACTGAATTTTATATTATGTCGAACTAATAAAATATTCAGCACTGTGTTTTTTGAATCATGGTAGATGTGGCAAGCTGGGTACTGATGGGGGGAGGAAGCAGCAGAGTTAACGGGCCCTGGGGGAAGGAGGTCAACAATTAAAGTCCAGACCTGCCTTCCAACTGATCAATGACTTCCAACATCCTAGAGATCCAGCCTGCAATAGCAACTTATTAGCGCCACTGTGCACACCATTTATGACCAACAAATGTCCCCAAATATTTCCATAAACGCCTCTGATCTTCCAAGAACAGAATGTTACAAAAACAAAGACATAACTAAATAAACTCATACAAACAAACTGAATGAAGCAGAATTGCTGAGCTCATCACTGGAGCCTGCCTTCATTTCCATTCCTATCTCCAGACAAAGGAGTTTAAGATTTCCAGTAAAAACAAGTAAATTTGCTGACACCTAGAAAAACAGTGATAAACATTTAGTACCAAACATACAAATGACCCGAGCCAACAAGATAAAGGTCCATTTACAACAGTACTGTTACATACTTAGGCAGTTAACTGGTTCATGCAGCTTTACATGAACACCCGAGCCTTACACTATGGCTGGTCCAAATAAGTAAAGCAATTGTTACCATCCACCTCTCGTCTCCCCTTTTTCCTATACTTTGTAAGCTTGCGAGCAGGGCCCTCACTCCTCTTGGTATCTGTTCTGAACTGTGATTTCTGTTATGCTGTAATGTCTATTGTCTGTATAAATCCCCTCTATAATGTAAAGTGCCGCGGAATATGTTGGCGCTATATAAAATTATTATTAATTATTAACAGTCATCATTCCACAAATGAGTTTGTAGGAACGATCGGTCCAGACTGTCTGACTGAAAAGGCCAGAACGGTGTTTCATTGGGGAAATTAATAATAAGCAGCGCCCACTATCCAAGACGGACAGGTAGCCACTTCACTCCCTTACAAAGAGCATGCATCTTTAGTCATGATACTCACCTAACAGAGGATCTGTCATCACCAGACAAGTCAGTTTTGGTAAATATGTCTATCCCGCATGGAAAAATTCTGGACGTTTTTTTGTTTGTTTGTTTTTTTAACATTCTACTGCTCTTCCGTTATTCCTGTATGAATTGACAACTGGGTTGGTACCATTAATAACAGTCGATTATCCTTGTTAGGCCGGGGTCACACTTGCAAGTTAAATGTGAGAAACTCACACGAGTCTCTCGCATCAAGTCCCAGCACTGCTGCTATCACTCGGGACCGGAGTGTGCGGCTGCATGTATTTCTATGTGGCTGAACGCTCCGGTCCGAGTGCCTCCGGCAGTGCCGGGTATTGATGCGCGAGTTTCTCGCATTCAACTTGCAAGTGTGACCCCGGCCTTAGTGCGCAGTCAGACGGATGTATAAAATGGTTGGGACCGCATTGCATGGACTGGCCAGCGGCTCTTCTAACCCAAGCGTGACAGCCGCATATATTTCTATGAAGTTGTCGAGCTTGAGTCGAGACCGCCACAGCCAGTATGAGCATTGCAGGCAGATTTATACGGCCGACTGTAAAAACACACCCTTTTAAGGGCGCGAGTGACTGGGTACTGTGAAAGTGTGCACGTACGTACCCCAACTCAGACCCAGCGTTCAATTTATTAATACAATTTCCAGGAGGTACAATGCAGGAACAGCATAATGTAGAGTCCTACGTAAAGATGCGCCAGGGGAACAAAATAGTTTACTAAAACTGAAAAGATCCTCTTCAAAACTGCTAGTGTGCTAGAAAGGTCTAGTTGATTTTGTTCGAGTTTCACTTTTGCGGATTCCTCCCCCCCGGGGGGAATAAAAAAAAAAAAAAAAAAAAAAAAAAAAAAAAAAAAAACACACGCCATTTTACAGTACCTGCAAAGTGAAGTTTGTGAAATCTTATGCACATGCTGCTAAAACCAAAGTAATTTCTCAAGTTTGCAGCATGTCCATTCGTTCAGCGTTTTTCAGCCATAAATTAACAAAAAAAAAAAAAAATCCCCTGTAAAATACTCAAGGTGTGCACATACCCTTAGGGCTTGTTCACACGTTCCTTTTTTTGCTGCGGATTTTTCAGCTGCGGATTTTGAAAAACCGCAGTGCAAAACCGCGGTGGTTTTCACTGCGGTTTTTTGTGCGGTTTCAACTGCGGATTTCACTGCGGGTTTCCAGCTGCACTTTCCTATTGGTGCAGGTGGAAAACCGCTGCGGAATCCGCAGAAAGAATTGACATGCTACTTCTTTTTTTCCGCAGAAAATCCACGCGGATTTTCAAGCGGAAAAACGCAAAGTGGGCACAGCGGTTTTTGTTTTCCATAGGGTAACATTGTACTGTACCCTGCATGGAAAACTGCTGCGGATCCGCAGCTGCAAATCCGCTGCGGATCCGCAGCAAAAACCGCAAAGTGTGAACATAGCCTTACACCGCTTTGGCCTTAAAAAGGGGTTGCCCAGTTCATGAAGAAAAGTCCGCAATCACTATGTAATTGTAGAATGAATGTCCCCCCCATCAAGGTGGGCAGTCGTATGAACACATGCAGACATTGCATGCTAGCAGTCATGTGCCAACTAGACCATCCTCCACTAAAACATTGAGAAGCAGTGGGGAGTTTAGTTGGCATGTGACTAGAGGTGTGCAAAAATCACATACAGCCGGTCACAAGAATGCCCACCCGCAGGGCGAACACATGGGAACGTGCACAATGTCATGATTCAGCAGCATGTAGTGACAGACCGTCTGCATACTTTTCTTCTTAGACTGGACCACCCCTTTAAATTGTGTAATGTGCAAAAAATACTTTGTATATTTATAGGTTTCTTGTGTTAGGCAAAGCTTACACTGGAACTATGACACCATGCTGGAAATAGTAGTAGAGGCATGAAGGCGAGTCCACATCTGTCAAAAACAAACGTTGCAGTCAACCCTCAAGCAAATAATATAGGAAGGCGTAGTAATTAGTGAGGAGTGAGCGTGCTTAGATAAGGTGTTATCCGAGCATGCTCGGGCACTAACCGAGTGTCTTCGACGTGATAGAATAATATGTTCGAGTCCCGGCGGCTGCATGTGTTACGGCTGTCCGGCAATCCCTGCATGTGTTACGGCTGTCCGGCAATCCCTGCATGTGTTACGGCTGTCTGGCAATCCCTGCATGTGTTACGGCTGTCTGGCAATCCCTGCATGTGTTACGGCTGTAACAGCCGGAGACTCAAACATATTATTTGAGCATGCCGAAGTAATTCGGATAGCACCTTATCGCAGCACGTTTGTTCATCACTAGTAATATCAACCTGCTGAAATATGCAACCTCAGACGTTTCAACTTTAGCATCCATTAATGTTATACTGAATTTCCCCAATTTGGTCAATGATCAAAAGTTAGTCTATAACTGCCTGTTGAAATCTCTTCTTGCATAGAGAAGCCAATTATTCACAAGTCCCTTCTTGGCCAAGTCCTTTAACACTAGAATTTCATATCCTTACCAAACCTCATTTAAAAGTCTGGAAAGTGGACATTTAACAGACTCCTAGAACATCTCATATGTAGCATGTCACAAAAGCTTCAAAACCAAGTCACATTTCAAAATTAAAATATTACGTCCAACCATTCTAAATCTTAAAAAAAAAAAAAAAAACTATTAAACAAAAAGCACAAAAAAAAAAAAAAAAACTTTAGGGAAAAGTCTAAAACAAGAACAAATGTCAGTGGTCTCCCCCCCCCCCCCCCCCTCTACCACCACACTTCGCTCAAAGTTAAAATTCTATGCACATTTTTCTCATTCTGAAAGGTACAAATATTTCTGGTGGCTCAGATCATATTTCGCCTGGAGAAATTCAGTCTTTCCGGCCGTCTTTACAGAAACAGACAAAGCTAGAAAAAGAATAAAAATGGTAAGGAAGGCCGCTTGCAACGTTTATGGGGCATAAAGAAATGGTCTAAAAAGAACTGAAAATGTTGGAATATGTACACAATGACAGTCATAACTTGCAGAATTACATTTCTGATGCAAATGATTCAACTAAATGAGAAGAGGGCACATGGTCAAGGGAACCTGTCAGCTCAGCAGCCCCCACTACACCACCACCACGTGATACAAGCCCCATCCTGAATTATAACAAGGTCTTTCATATACCATACACTAATTTCTATGTCTGAAAAATCAAAATATAAATCTGTCTTGCAGTACGTAAAATATCCACGACTAGTTCGGTGGAGGGGGCAAAGTCCCCCAAAGTTGCACCGTCTCAGATTTTGTAATCATGCTCCACACTGGATACATGTCACCATCAGGGCTCAACTATTCTCTCTGCTTTTCGAAGCCATCAGCAATGAAGCTGGGTGACTGCTCCTTGGCTTCATCGAAAAACTGCTCATGCCAAGTGGGGCCATTAGTAACAGCGACTGCTTGGCTATGTCTGGATGTAATGTGAGATCGGCATCACCAATACCTACCTGCCAGGAAAGCAGAACATCACGTTAATGCGTAAGAGTTGCCAAGCCTGAAGGATGAGGTCACCTGTGTGGTGGACAGTAATTGCAACCCCCTGGGCATGATTACAAGTTCCAAGAGAGTAATAGCCTGAGGGAATCGGCACCCCACAGGACTAGTCCTGGATGTTTCATACTTAGAAGGTCCTTCGTGTGCCATACACTTATTTCTAATAGTCCAGGAAAGGGTTTATATAAAGTTATGGTGGTGGCTTAGGAAGGGCCCAGGAGCTGACATGTTCATTAAAGGGAGTCTGTCAGTGCAAAGTGACTATTCAAACCAAGCCCCGACGCGCGTTGCTCTCTTAGTGTGGACAACCCGTTCAGTGCACCTATCTGCTTTCGATCACCATGCACCTTATTCTCTTTCTTGAATGACAGTTTTGGCTTTCCAGGAGCTAAAGAACGGACGGAGATAGAGCGAAAACAAGAAGAAGGTGCACTGTACCGCTCAGCCACACCAAGTGCCTGGGCTTGGTTTGAACAGTAACTTTGTGCCAACAAGCCCTCAAACAATGATTTATAAATTCAAGCCATACATTGTCAGTTTAGACAAAAACATAATCTACTTGACAGGTCCAAACCCACAAAATACCCCTTGTTATAAGCTATTAAACAGTTGACGAGGCCTTTGACAGCAACACTTTTATAAGCTTCCTAAGTTACATTTAGCAAGGATGGAAAATCTCCAGAAGCAGAGTAGCTGACAAAACTAGAAGATTGTTTCAGCAGCATAACTTTTTTTGCATACGGTTGTTTGGGACGGCCTTCTTAAACTACCATACTATAAAGCCATATGTACTCCGACCCACTTGTTGAGTTTGGAAGGACTGGATAACTATCCTGTGGTGGGTGGCCCAACTTTCCCTGTAAGGGTCCCTTTCCACTTGCGAGGAAAACGGACGCGTGCAATCCGATAAAAAATCGGATTGCACTCGGACCAATGTTAGTTAATAGGTGTCTTTTGATTTGCGATTTTTTTCTCAGCCGAAATCGGACTGAGAAAAATCTGGATCGGCTGAGAAAAAAATCGCAGCCTGCTGCGTATTGCTGCGATTCTCGGACGAGACTCGCCAATGCAAGTCAATGGGTGCGAGAAAAAAAATCGCACAGCACTCGTACCATGCGAGTTCTGTCCGATTATTACGCACCAGTGTCCTTTGAAAAGCCGGTAATTCAGCGCGGTGTACAGTAAAATCACACTGACAGGTTAGAATAGAGTAGATATATACACATAGAATAGGTATATATACATATATATATGTCAGTGAGACACCTATATATGTATATTTATATTTAATGCAGCGCTAGATAGCTTAAAAGCCTCTAATTCAATTGCCGGCTTTTTCCTTCTCCTTCACAAACCCGACATGATATGAGACATGGTTTACATACAGTAAACCATCTCATATCCCTTTTTTTATTACATATTCCTCTTCACTAATGTAACAACTGTCTGTGTGCACAATTTGGGGGCTCTAGCTGTTAAATTAAAGGGTTAAATTGCGGAAAAATTGGCGTGGGCTCCCGCGCAATTTTCTCCGCCAGAGTGGTAAAGCCAGTGACTGAGGGCAGATATTAATAGCCAGGAGAGGGTCCATGGTTATTGGCCCCCCCGTGGCTAAAAACATCTGCCCCCAGCCACCCCAGAAAAGGCACATCTGGAAGATGCGCCTATTCTGGCACTTGGCCACTCTCTTCCCACTCCCTGTAGCGGTGGGATATGGGGTAATGAAGGGTTAATGCCACCTTGCTATTGTAAGGTGACATTAAGCCAGATTAATAATGGAGAGGCGTCAATTATGACACCTATCCATTATTAATCCAATTGTTGGAAAGGGTTAAAAAACACACACACATGATTTAAAAGTATTTTAATGAAATAAACACAGCGATTGTTGTAATAATTTATTGTTCTCGCAATCCATCAGGAACACCCTCGCTTGGAAAAAATAATAAACGCACAAGATACATACCCTCAGCTGAACCGTCACGTCCCACGATGTAATCCATCTGAAGGGGTTAACTAATATTACAGGCAGGAGCCCTGCAAATGCAGCTGTGCTCCGTGCTTGTAATTCCCCAGCGAATGAATGAAATGTAGGTCATTGACCTACATTTCCTTCAGTCGCGGTGATGCGCCCCCTGGTGGATGTCCTCATATGACCTGGAGCGTGGGAAAAAGTTCCCAGGCTGCAGTTCATGAGAACATCCAGCAGAGGGCGCCTCACCGCGACTGAAGGAAATGTAGGTCAATGACCTACATTTCATTCATTCGCTGGGGAATTACAAGCACGGAGCACAGCTGCATTTGCAGGGCTCCTGCCTGTAATATTAGTTAACCCCTTCAGATGGATTACTTCGTGGGACGTGACGGTTCAGCTGAGGGTATGTATCTTGTGCGTTTATTATTTTTTCCAAGCGAGGGTGTTCCTGATGGATTGCGAGAACAATAAATTATTACAACAATCGCTGTGTTTATTTCATTAAAATACTTTTAAATCATGTGTGTGTGTGTGTGTTTTTAAACCCTTTCCAACAATTGGATTAATAATGGATAGGTGTCATAATTGACGCCTCTCCATTATTAATCTGGCTTAATGTCACCTTACAATAGCAAGGTGGCATTAACCCTTCATTACCCCATATCCCACCGCTACAGGGAGTGGGAAGAGAGTGGCCAAGTGCCAGAATAGGCGCATCTTCCAGATGTGCCTTTTCTGGGGTGGCTGGGGGCAGATGTTTTTAGCCACGGGGGGGCCAATAACCATGGACCCTCTCCTGGCTATTAATATCTGCCCTCAGTCACTGGCTTTACCACTCTGGCGGAGAAAATTGCGCGGGAGCCCACGCCAATTTTTTCCGCAATTTAACCCTTTAATTTAACAGCTAGAGCCCCCAAATTGTGCACACAGACACTTGTTACATTAGTGAAGAGGAATATGTAATAAAAAAAGGGATATGAGATGGTTTACTGTATGTAAACCATGTCTCATATCCTGTCGGGTTTGTGCAGGAGAAGGAAAAAGCCGGCAATTGAATTAGTGGCTTTTATGCTATCTAGCGCTGCATTAAATATAAATATACATATATAGGTGTCTCACTGACATATATATATGTATATATACCTATTCTATGTGTATATATCTACTCTATTCTAACCTGTCAGTGTGATTTTACTGTACATGGCGCTGAATTGCCGGCTTTTCAAAGGACACTGGTGCGTAAAAATCGGACAGCAATACGGATGTCATACTGATGTCATACGGATGGTGCGATTAAAAAATCGCATGGCACTCGCATGACACTCGCATGACAATCGCATACGTTCCATCCGTTTTTTCGGTCCAGATTACGGACCGTTTTTTATCTCGCAAGTGGAAAGGGACCCTAAGGCAAGTATCAGGCATGCTAGATTTTAACACGCCCAATTGTCTGTTCTCAAGGGAGATAAGCCTCTACTTGACACCTCCGGCACAGATTATCAGCTGAATTGGGAATGCATGCTCAGCTGAACTGAGTATCCATGTGTATGGGGAGGTCATATGAATGCAGATGTAGTCTATAGTAACCTGTCCACTCCCAGCGTTTAGGGAACCTTCTGCAGATTACTGGATAGAACTTATAATTAATTCAGCAAAAAGAGTAATAAAACCCAACAGAAAAACATCTGCTTTAACCTCCAAAAGAAAGGGGGTTACAGAAAAATCACTGAATTTCCTTTTACATACAGGTATCCCAAATTGGACCCCAAGCAGCTAACATGAACTGAAGGATTCAGAAGTCATTATCAGCTACAAAGTATACAACTGTCCTTACTTCTAGCACTTTGGTTATTTTACAGAGCCTTTGGAATATTTTGTTTAAATAGAACTTGGCAAACTTGTTGACACAACGTCAAAAAAAAAAAAAATAAATAAATAAAGTGTACAAAAATGCCAAAATAAAAAGATACGAGGACGTCAAAATATACAGTACTGCTACTGTACACTGGAGTGTTGGGGGGGTTTAGTGTCACATACGTTGGAAGTTAACATAACCGTATGCTTAAGAAAATAAATAAATAAATAAATGGTAAGATGAAGTGCAGAAATAAACAAACCAATTGAGCAACACTTCCCATTTTTCCAACAGCGTCTATTTATTGCCAAATGATGTCCCTGGGAAAAAAAAAAAAAAAAAAAAACACGGGAGCCTACCAGCTGCTCTGAAAAAGCACACCTACAGAGGAGAACACTGGAGGATCTGTGCACGCCTCACTTTAACATAACCTACGTACTAACTGGAAGAATTGAGACAAGTTTGGCTTCAGTAGTCGTTAGACATGTCCCATTTCCTTGGACAATTAAGAGTCCTAATCTGGACAAAACAATAAAGACTTAAGGAGCAAAAAAAGTTCTTTCACAGCCACCAATATAAAACCTCTCCAAAAGTAAAAATAGTAAGGGCAACTTTTTAGGCACACTGACCCAACGGTGTTCTGAGGTTTGGCCAGTCCTGCAATGCTGTACCATAGCTGACAGATGCATACTCAGCCAAAATAAGACTAGTTCTGCAAGTAGGTCTATGACATCTTACAATATTCAAAGTAGCCTTTGTGCTTCTCAGAGGTGAAAGTTTCTGAAGGACTAATGACAACCATTACCATCTATAGGCGTTGTCACCAGCCTTCCGCAGACTATGAATAGCATGTACATCACCATTGTTATGCAGAATCATATTACATAACAATCCAGATATAAAGGCTATCAAGGGTCTTATGGAAATTTGACTCAGGACTGTCACAAGGAGTTGTTACCATATGTTACTGGCAAAGAAAATATAAGTCTTAAAAGCAGGAGGACAAAGAAATGGAAAGTAAAAAGGTTTATGGGTGTATACAGCCCAAGACACACATGGGAAAAAAAGGACTAGCACCTAAGCTGCAAGATACATATACTCCACTATTTTTATTGTTATGCTTTGCTATTATATAGTGCCAGCATATTCCATAGCGCTTCATAGACATAGTTTGTAACATCACAATTCACATTGGGGCTCAAAATCTAGATTCCCTATCAGTGATTAAACACACAAAAACAAGGGGAGAACATACAAACTCCTTGCAGATGTTGTTCTTGGTGGGATATTAACCGAGAACACAGCGCTGCAAAGTAACAGTACTACCCACTGAGCCACCACTCTGCCCTGTCCTACAGGTATGAGGTCTGCTATATTACACAAAAAGACGAATCAACTCCTGGGCAACGGAATAGAAAATGACCGGAAATGTAACCGGTAAATCACACTTGATGTCTGGGTATCCTGACTTGAAACTACTAAAATATATTCACACTCCCTATGACTTTGGCAGAGTTTGACCTAGGAAGAAAAAAAATAGAATACGTGCCGATGTTTTGGCAGCAAAAAAAACTAATATTGAATATGCAAAGCCTAAAAATTCCCTGTACTGTATTAGTCATACCATTGCTCCAAGTCCAGACTCGACGGCAATATTTTCAAACCAAACATTTTGAAAAGGAACGAGAAGGTGCCAGACATAACTTCTCAAAAGACCATCTGTAGAACTGAAAGGGTTATTGTGCGGCGATGTCTGATTAACCCTTAGGAAAGAGGGGGAAAAAAAAAAAAAAAAACACACCCTTACAAGGTCCCAATGCAGAGAAACAGTAAAATACACAATCATAAATAATCTGTAAATATTTACACTTTAACCTATTGAGAAACAAGAAATGAAAACTTTGTGACAACGGAATCAGCTCCTTGTGGGATCTCCTCAGCAGATGGCTACCACCTCCTCACAAAAAGTATAAAGCACCGAACAGAAGTATACAGGAGGGTAGAGCAAACAATGCAGAAAGCCACACAATGGGAAGGAGCGGCCAATAGGTAATAAGGTAGAGAGTGAGGAAATCCTGCCCCAAGGTGCCATTACAGTGAGTGAAGGCTGGAGCACACCATGGCTGCAGAACACAGGCCTGACGGGACACTTGGGTGACTGAACCCAATCCAGACCCTGTTTCCGGTGTCTGAATCACTACAGCCGGCCCTAAACCAACCACATTTTGTACAGTTCACCGCACACCCTACAACAATATGGTCAACTAGAAATGTTAGAAGGGGAATTATCCGAAAAGTATTGTGGACTGGAAGTGACACTGGATTTACAAAACGGAATAATTACTTGGATTATTTATGGGACAGTGTTAAATAAAAAAATATATATTAATGGTTCCCTCGTTTCCCTACTTACCTGGCCCCACAGCCAGGACAGAGGTGGGGTGAGGATTCTGCCACGACACCCTCTCTAGTGCCATCAGAAGTCACTGGTACAATGCCCCCTCTTCAGGGGACACCAATGGGGGACACCCAAGCTCGTCATATGGGGAATCACAATGTACAGACCAGTCTGCTCAAAATCTCCCATATAGGGCCAGATTGGCACCCAACTGGACCCCACTAGGGTAAATCACAGCACGTTTTTCCACAGACCCTCCCCCAATATAGGACACCCAAGCTCGTCATATGGGGAATCACAATGTACGGACCGGTCTGCTCGATATCTCCCATATAGGGCCAGATTGGCACCCAACCGGACCCCACTAGGGTAAATCACAGCACGTTTTTCCACAGACCCTCCCCCAATATAGGACACCCAAGCTCGTCATATGGGGAATCACAATGTACGGACCGGTCTGCTCGATATCTCCCATATAGGGCCAGATTGGCACCCAACTGGACCCCACTAGGGTAAATCACAGCACGTTTTTCCACAGACCCTCCCCCAATATAGGACACCCAAGCTCGTCATATGGGGAATCACAATGTACGGACCGGTCTGCTCGATATCTCCCATATAGGGCCAGATTGGCACCCAACCGGACCCCACTAGGGTAAATCACAGCACGTTTTTCCACAGACCCTCCCCCCAATATGGGACACCCAAGCTCGTCATATGGGGAAATCGCAATGTACGGACCGGTCTGCTGAATATCTCCCATATAGGGCCAGATTGGCACCCAACCGGACCCCACTAGGGTAAATCACAGCACATTTTTCCACAGACCCTCCCCCCAATATGGGACACCCAAGCTCGTCATATGGGGAATCACAATGTACGGACCGGTCTGCTCGATATCTCCCATATAGGGCCAGATTGGCACCCAACCGGACCCCACTAGGGTAAATCACAGCACACTTTCCCCAGAGACCCACCACCACCACCCCATATAAACTCACCGTTGATTTCATGGGCTGGAGCATCATTCATGTTGAAGCCTTTGGACTCGTAAAGTTTCCGGACCTCCACACAACTTTTGGTCTTGTCAGCCAGGACACTCAGGCTGCAGACGGCTAAGGTGCAAAGCAGCAGAGGGGAGCAGGATATCCAGAGCATGATGCCGGCAGAGGACAAAGAATGCACAGAGGGGACACAGATGAGGCGCTGGATACAAAGTCTCTGCTCCGCTTCCTTGTGGCTCCCGGGGGCGGCAGCTCCCTCTCTCCTACCGGTCGCACAGGCAACTTTCGCTTGGCAACAGAAGTTTGCGGAGTGCAGTGTGCCCGTGGCTCTGCCCCTGCTGCCGCTCCGGAGTGATTGGCCGCAGCACTGCGCTCTGCTCACTCGTCCCCCTCCTCCAGTCCTATGTCCGGGGCGCACTGCGCAGGGATCTGGCACTGGGCGCAAAAGGACGCATGCGCAGATATGGGAGCAAAAAGCCTGGAATGCTGGAGGGAGGGCGCTCAGCTGTTTAACCCCTGCAGGGACTCGCTCTACGTGTGTGCAACACAATACGTGTAGTGTTTAACACATCCATCAGGAATGCGCACTTAACCCATTCACTTTTGTGCGCCATGGAGATTTTAACACCTGCGAGGCTGGAGTGGATTTACACTGATTGACTTTTTGACTTTTTTTTAATTTTTAGATTAAGATTGGAGGTTAGAGCTAAGAAGATTTCTGGGCGATATATTTAGCTGCAATATTTGGGAGACTGTCAAATATTTGAAATAATTTACAGGACTCTTGCATCTTTTGATATTTTAACATTACTCAGATGCCATGCCACCATGCAATCCTCTAACTCCACCATGGATGGTGTCCATCAGGAGCGCCACCGTGCAATCCTCTAACTCCACCATGGATGGTGTCCATCAGGAGCACCACTGTGCAATCCTCTAACTCCACCATGGATGGTGTCCATCAGGAGCACCACTGTGCAATCCTCTAACTCCACCATGGATGGTGTCCATCAGGAGCACCACTGTGCAATCCTCTAACTCCACCGTGCAATCCTCTAACTCCACCATGGATGGTTTCCATCAGGGGCGCCACCGTGCAATCCTCTAACTCCACCATGGATGGTGTCCATCAGGAGCGCCACCGTGCAATCCTCTAACTCCACCATGGATGGTGTCCATCAGGAGCACCACCGTGCAATCCTCTAACTCCACCATGCAATCCTCTAACTCCACCATGGATGGTTTCCATCAGGAGCGTCACCGTGCAATCCTCTAACTCCACCATGGATGGTGTCCATCAGGAGTGCCACCATGCAATCCTCCAACTCCACCATGGATGGTGTCCATCAGGAGTGCTTCCGTGCAATCCTCTAACTCCACCATGGATGGTGTCCATCAGGAGCGCCACCGTGCAATCCTCTAACTCCACCGTGCAATCCTCTAACTCCACCATGGATGGTTTCCATCAGGAGCGTCACCGTGCAATCCTCTAACTCCACCATGGATGGTGTCCATCAGGAGTGCCACCATGCAATCCTCCAACTCCACCATGGATGGTGTCCATCAGGAGTGCTTCCGTGCAATCCTCTAACTCCACCATGGATGGTGTCCATCAGGAGCGCCACCGTGCAATCCTCTAACTCAACCATGGATGGTGTCCATCAGGAGTGCCACCGTGCAATCCTGTAACTCCACCATGGATGGTGTCCATCAGGAGTGCCACCGTGCAATCCTCTAACTTCACCATGGATGGTGTCCATCAGGAGTGCCACCCTGCAATCCTCTAACTTCACCATGGATGGTGTCCATCAGGAGCGCCACCCTGCAATCCTCTAACTCCACCATGGATGGTGTCCATCAGGAGCACCACCGTGCAATCCTCTAACTCCACCGTGCAATCCTCTAACTCCACCATGGATGGTTTCCATCAGGAGCGTCACCGTGCAATCCTCTAACTCCACCATGGATGGTGTCCATCAGGAGTGCCACCATGCAATCCTCCAACTCCACCATGGATGGTGTCCATCAGGAGTGCTTCCATGCAATCCTCTAACTCCACCATGGATGGTGTCCATCAGGAGCGCCACCATGCAATCCTCTAACTCAACCATGGATGGTGTCCATCAGGAGTGCCACCATGCAATCCTCTAACTCCACCATGGATGGTGTCCATCAGGAGTGCCACCGTGCAATCCTCTAACTCCACCATGGATGGTGTCCATCAGGAGTGCCACCCTGCAATCCTCTAACTTCACCATGGATGGTGTCCATCAGGAGCGCCACCCTGCAATCCTCTAACTCCACCATGGATGGTTTCCATCAGTAGCGCCACCCTGCAATCCTCTAACTCCAACATGGATGGTGTCCATCAGGAGTGCCACCGTGCAATCCTGTAACTCCACCAAGGAAGGTGTCCATCAGGAGCGCCACCATGCAATCCTCTAATTCCACCATGGATGGTGTCCATCAGGAGCACCACCGTGCAATCCTCTAACTCCACCATGGATGGTGTCCATCAGGAGCGCCACCGTGCAATCCTCTAACTCCACCATGGAAGATGTCTCAGGAGCGCAACCATGAAATCCTCTAACTCCACCATAGATGGTGTTCATCAGGAGCGCCACCGTGCAATCCTTTAATTCCACCATAGATGGTGTCCATCAGGAGCACCACCATGAAATCCTCTAACTCCACCATGGATGGTGTCCATCAGGAGCGCCACCATGAAATCCTCTAACTCCACCATAGGTGGTGTCTCAGGAGCGCCACCATGAAATCCTCTAACTCCACCATAGATGGTGTCCATCAGGAGCGCCACCATGCAATCCTCTAATTCCGCCATAGATGGTGTCCATCAGGAGCACCACCATGCAATCCTCTAACTCCACCATGGATGGTGTCCATCAGGAGCGCCACTGTGCAATCCTCTATTCCACCATGGATGGTTTCCATCAGGAGCGCCACCGTGCAATCCTCTAACTCAACCATGGATGGTTTCCATCAGGAGCACCACCGTGCAATCCTCTAACTCCACCGTGCAATCCTCTAACTCCACCATGGATGGTTTCCATCAGGTTCTCCACCGTGCAATCCTCTAACTCAACCATGGATGGTTTCCATCAGGAGCACCACCGTGCAATCCTCTAACTCCACCGTGCAATCCTCTAACTCCACCATGGATGGTTTCCATCAGGAGCGCCACCGTGCAATCCTCTAACTCCACCGTGCAATCCTCTAACTCCACCATGGATGGTTTCCATCAGGAGCGCCACCGTGCAATCCTCTAACTCCACCATGGATGGTTTCCATCAGGTTCTCCACCGTGCAATCCTCTAACTCAACCATGGATGGTTTCCATCAGGAGCACCACCGTGCAATCCTCTAACTCCACCATGGATGGTTTCCATCAGGAGCGCCACCATGTAATCCTCTAACTCCACCATGGATGGTGTCCATCAGGAGCGCCACCGTGCAATCCTCTAACTATACCATGGATGGTTTCCATCAGGAGCGCCACCGTACAGTCCCCTAACTCCACCATGGATGGTGCCCATCAGGAGCACTACTGTGCAATCCTCTAACTGCACCATGGATGGTTTCCATCAGGAGCGCCACCCTGCAATCCTTGCAATCCTCTAACTCCACCATGGATGGTGTCCATCAGGAGCACTACTGTGCAATCCTCTAACTCCACCATGGATGGTGTCCATCAGGAGCGCAACCGTGCAATCCTTTAACTCCACCATGGGTGCTGTCCATCAGGAGCGCCACCGTGCAATCCTCTAACCAGGCCCGGTTTTAGATAAATTGGGGCCCTAGGCAAAATTCAAAGTGGGGCCCCCCCATGTCCATATAAAACACGTACATGTTACACTGATATCGGTGTCACCAGTGTTTTCAGTCAGTGTGCCATTCATGTGCCATCCCTGTTTTTCCAGTATGGATAATGGAAATTAAATTACAAAGCTTCTCATATACTTTCCATGTTAGGCCTCTTTCACACTTCCGTCTTTTCAGATCCGTCACAATCCGTCTTTTTTGAGAATGCAGGATCCTGCATTTTCCCATAGACTTGTATTAGTGACGGATTGTGACGGATGGCCATCTGTTTCACCCGTCGTGCACTGGATCCGTCGTAAAATTGCGGTCCGTCATGCAGAGAAAACGTTCATTGTAACGTTTTTTGTGCATGTCGGAAAATCTTTCAGCGACGCATCCTGCGCTGACCGTCACACACAGGAATCCAGCGACTGATCCAGTTTTTCCCTTCTGAGCATGCCCGGAAGGATTTTCATGTCTGGGAAAAAATCTCTGTCTCTCTCTTTCTCTCTCCATGAGTGCAGCACCATAGTTCAAATAGGGTACACGTGGCATCTGTGAAAAACATGATACACAGTTGTGTGAAGGGGCCCATACAGTCACACAATAGAAAACAGCGGAATTGCCGTCTTTTTCTACATCCTACCTCACAAACAGCAGAATAAAAAGCGATTAAAAAAAAAGGTCCTACATGTCCCCCAACCTACTCTGCTAAATCCTCTCTGGCATCATGGCCGATGATTCAGGGTCCCTGATGGTTATTATTCACTTTGCAGCTATAATATATGGTAAAGGCACAAGACCCCTGCAGCCCAGTGCTGAGACTGGCATAGACCCCGGAGCCACAAGACCCCTACAGCCCAGTGCTGAGACTGGCGGAGACCCCCGGAGCCACAAGACCCCTGCAGCAAAGTGATAAGACTAGCGGAGACCATGAAACATCAGTGCTGGCAGGGGTGGATTAAGGGTAGCCAGGGCCCCGGGCTGTTCAGACACTGTAGGCCCCCCCGGTCATGTGACGGGGGTCAAGTGACGGGGGTCATGATATACCTGAACTAGATTATTCCAGAAAAAGTCTGGGCCCTACTCTACTGCAACCTATTAAATATTTGTTAAAATATGCAATACAATTTAGGTATATTTTGATTTATTTTTCAATTTTTAAAATGACCAATATCACATACAAGGAACAAATACCACCGCACCATGACCAGACCACAAATTACAACCACAGTGATCGAATAATATCACATACAAGGAACAAATACCGCTACACCAGGGGCGTGTCCTAGCTGGCCATGTGAGTGGACACAGGAAAGAGTGCTCCCGCTGCTAAAGGGACAAATATCCTGTGCAAACATTGATTACCGAACTTTTTTGCCACAAACCAGTTAGCTGAAGGTCTGGGGAGCAAAGCGGTGCTGAGTGGTGGATCCAGCATCAGAGGTAATGGCCAGACGGAGGCAGAAGGATGCAGGTGCTGGCGATGCAGGAGCTAGCCAAGATGGCGCCGAGGTCAGAGGAGAAGCTGACAGGGAGAACGCCGCATGTCAACGGCGTATGGAGGTGGTGGCGAAGCTTCAGCAGTATGCCAGAGTGGAAGCTGCGGAGGAGGCAGAGCAAGGAACCGGAGCTGGAGCTGATAAGGAGGATACAGTCTTGGCTGCAAAGCATGAGGTACATGAGGGGGAAGGAGAGAGGCAGCATGGCGGGGGCAGGAGGGGGGCCTGAAGTCTTAATGCAGAAAGAGGAGCCGACCCTCAGAGACGTTGTTGTGCTGATATCCTCGTGCCAGCAATCCTTGAATTCCCTAGCCCTGCAGATGCAGGAGGTAAAAGGGGACACAGCACAGATTAATGCAGCCCTGCAAAAGATGGACAGACGTATGGGAGCAGTGGAGGAGAGGGTGAGCACGGCAGAAGACCACATAGTTAAACTGCAAAAAGCTGAGAAAAAGTTTGCCCAAGCAATATCAGAGCTCGCTGCCAAGAATGAGGATCTGGAAAATAGATCTAGAAGGAATAATATACGTATAGTGGGGCTGCCTGAAAAGACTGAGGGGAGAAACCCCACTGAGTTTGTTGAAAGCTGGCTGCTGGAGAAAATTGGGGGCACAGTGCTGACAAAAGTATTTGCTGTTGAAAGAGCTCATAGGATCCCGCCGCAGCCCCCTGCCTCAGGAGCGAATCCCCGTACCATGCTTGCGAAAATAATAATCTTTATTTTTATATAGCGCTAACATATTACGCAGCGCTTGACAGTTTGTACACATTATCATCGCTGTCCCCGATGGGGCTCACAATCTAAATTCCCTTTCAGTATGTCTTTGGAATGCTGGAGGAAACTGGAGTGCCCGGAGGAAACCCACGCAAACACGGAGAGAACATACAAACTCTTTGCAGATGTTGTCCAAGGTCGGATTAGAACCCAGGATTCCAGTGCTGCAAGGCTGCTGTGCTAACCACTGCGCCACCGTGCTGCCCGTACTGAACTACAGGGACAGAGACATTATCCTCAGAAAGGCTAGAGAAATGGAGGATCTGACGGCTGGAGGTCAAGAGATTGCCATCTACCCGGATTACTCTGCTGCAGTTCAGAAGCAACGGATGAAATTCACTGGGGTTAAGAGACGACTGAGGGAATTAGGAGTGCAATACTCTATGCTGTTCCCCACAAAGTTGAGACTGGTGGCTTTTGATAAGACCCACTTTTTCCTGACACCAGAGGACGCTACCCAGTGGATTGATACTAATGCGAAAAAACTTAAAGGAAAGGGTGATTGACATCTTGGCGAGATCCGGACGGGAGTTGTTTCTCTGTTGCTGGAGGAGGGATTTGCGTTTAATGGCACATTGGTTAAAGGGTTGAGCAGCGGTTGAGGGCTCGGCTGTGCCATATTGAGTAATTGACCGGAGGGGATAGTAACGATTAATAAGTATGGGGGAGGTGGGTTATGCCGGGTACTGCAAAGTGGTTTGGTAATTTCTCTACATGTTTATTTAAGTTGGAATGTTGGAAAAAACAAAAACTGGGGGAAATTCGGATTGTTATTGCAGCGGGAGGCGCATGGAATGGGCGGTGGAGCCCCACTCTTGATGAGAGGAAGAATGCGTTGTATTGGGCGGGTTAGGGGGGCAAGTTGGGAGTTGGTAGGGGGGGTGGGAGGGATTAGACAGCTCATACTTGGAAAAGTGGATACTATGGAGGATGATGAGCCGTATGATGGGGGACCGCATTAAAATATTGAGTTGGAATTTAAGAGGCCTAGCGGATAAAACTCGGCGTGCGGCAAGTCTGCAGTATGTTCGAGAACAGAGAGTCTCAATGATATGCCTGCTGGAGACACATTTAGTGTGGGAAAAGGTGGATGTATTGAACAGGCGCTGGATACAGAGGGCATACCATTCTACCTTCTCTACCTTCTCTATGTACTCTAGGGGTGTGTTGGTGTTGGTTCCTGTGGGAGTGCAGTATGAAGAGGTGATGGTACAGGAGGATGTGGATGGTCAGTATGTGGTAGTGCAATGCAAAATAAATGGAGTGTTGATGTGTATAGCGGCGATGTATATTCCGCCTCTGGAGCGGCCCCTAAACGCAGGGCAACGGGGTACTCGGTACCGGGTCTCTCTCTCTGTTCTGGGGATGTCACGGTGGCCTGACCCGGTCCGTGGCCCTGCTAAGGGGCGCCCAATTAAAGATGTAGGTGACGGTGTAGGTCGCAGTAAATAACGAGGACACAGGGTTGCAGTCTCTTTACCTCTTTACTGAAGGCTTCGGCATCCGCAATCCAGAGCATTGCTAACAGGGCTGGCTGAGACCGGCCGGTCCAAAGACACATCCAGAGTTCCCTTTACAGGTGGAAATCAGTGACCTTCCTACCAGCGCCTGTGTGTTGTAGTACCTCCCTGCTGAGCACCACGGGATAGTCCTCACAACTGTTGTGTATGTTTCTGTATGACGGGGTAGGCCTGGAGTTATTTTATAGGGACCCTAGGGACGCCCCTCTCCCACAATTGCCTCCGTTGTCTTCGTTAGGTGTAAAGGTGAGACAGCCAACCTAAAGTTAACTGCCCGGCCGTAGTTCAAAGTAATGCGTAGAGTCTCTTCCTCGACGTTCCGGCAGCCGGCTACGCGCCTCAGAAGGATGTTGCTGATCTTGAGGCACGACTCCTTCTGGTTCTATCTCCTTTGTGCTGTGATCCCGTTTCTCACTTCTCCACAATATGCTTCGCTTCGTGTCCTTTCTTAGGAGTCTGCCGCTATAAGGCACAGGCACGGCTCCGTAACGATCTGTCTGTGCTAGGCCGCTGTCAGGATCCCACCCCTGACAGGTCCTCTCTCTAACTCTCCCCAGCTACTTTCTGTCTAACTTCCTATCCAACCACCAGTTTTACCCATGTGTGAGGAGTGGCCTAATAGATAGGACCTTTTGCTCCCCCTGGCGGCCGGAGTGTGAAGTGTAATGTGTGTCTGTGATACCTGCAAGGTGAACTCTTTGAGTGCAATCAGACGTACCATCACTCCCCCTGGTGGAAGAGCGACGTTACTGCAACGACCAGACTCTGGGGCGCTGCACCTCCATACTCAAGTAAGAAAATTAGAGAGGTGCTGGAGAGGGTGGAAAGCTGGGGCCCGATACCATTTCTAATTATTGGAGATCTTAATAATATATTTGACTTTTGGGATAAAAACAAAAACTCCCAGAATAGGACAGTGGGACACATTACTACATTTGGGACTTATATTCGTGAAGTGGGTATGATTGACCTATGGAGAGTTAGGCATGTTGGGGAAAGGGGGTATTCATGTTATTCACCGGCTCATGGTACTCTCCCCAGAATTGATTTGGCACTGGGCTACCGTCTGTTGGACACGATGGTAGGGGATGTGAGATATTTGCCTAGGGCCCTCTTGGACCATAGTCCAATTGAGGTGGAGTTTCGGCCGATGGGGACAGGGGCCATGAACAGGAGAGAGAGGAAGATTCACCCTAACTGGCTGCACAGTATAGATCTAAATAAGATAAAACGGGAGTTGGTGGAATTTTTTGAGCTGAATGATGGGAGTGTAAATGCTCTTACTGTATGGGAAGCCATGAAGGCGTACTTAAGAGGGCTGCTATTTAGAGACATTAGTAGATGTAAGCGGACGTCGAGAGAGGCAGAGAAGGCAGAGATTGATGGGTTGAGGGCAGCGGAGGATGAGATGGTGACACTGGGTACTCCGGAAGCTGGGAAGAGATTAAAGGCAGCTCAAAGTCATCTGGAAGAAATTTTGCTGGGTAAAGCTGAAAGGAAGCAAGAATTCATGAAGCTGGCTTATTATCAGGAGGGTGAAACTGTAGATCACATGCTGTCGCTGGTGGCTTCTGCACAGAGAAGTACTTCGTTTGTCCATTCTCTGGTTTCCAGAAGTGGTACGAGTGTCTCTGAGACTCCAGAGATTTTGGAGGTTTTTGCGGATTTTTACGAGGACCTATATTCCTCTCGGGTGGATGGGATGGTGGGAGACACAGTGGCATTCCTTGAGGGACTGGAGCTCCCGAGGTTGAGTGATGCAGATAGAGAGGACTTGGAAGCTCCTATCACAGAGGAGGAACTGGGTCGGGCATTACAGTCTATGGCTAATGGGAAGGCGCCTGGAGTAGATGGGTTTCCTGCTGAGATCTATAAACATATGGGGGAGGTGCTAATTCCCAGATTAAAGGCGGTCCTAGAGGAGGCTAAGACTAGGGATTGTCTGCCTACATCCATGAGAGAGGCCATAATAGCAGTAATTCCTAAGGAGGGGAAGGACTTGGGGCAACCTGAGTCATATCGGCCAATCTCCTTGTGTCATGTCGGACGCTGTTCAGACCAGGTCGTTCGACAGACAGCGGTAATTCCGCTTTTGACCACTATTTGCTCATTGGTGTCGGCTAGATTTTATCTAGCTGTTCCGGGGTTAATTTACCTGATCCTCGGATTGGAAGGTGGGCCATGCCCATTGCCTTTAAATAGTTCTCCTGATCATTGGGCGTCGCCGATTATAGCTTCTGTCTTGTGCGTTGTTATCTCGGTCTGGAGTGGAGAGCTGGTTGTTGGAGATTCGTTGCTGGTGGTGTATTATCCTTAGTCTTATTTACTCCTTCCTATATTTGTATTTATTTTGCCCTGCACATTTATAGTGTATTCTTGAGTGACTGCGGCATGGTGTATATTTTCCTTTATCCTTGTCTGTGCTTACTGTGGGTATTGGTGTATTACCTCTTCACTGGGTGGTGGACGAAGGTTTCAGCCTAGGGTTGAAACAGGAGACAGGGTGAGGTTCGAGGCCTGGACATGCACACCATCAGTGTAAACTCCAGGTAGAGGGTCAGTCAGGGTTTCCCTAGTCTGAGGGAAACTGCAGGGGCCCGGGTTATTAGCTCTCGCTCACCTTGTCTCCCCGTGACACCTTGCTCACTATAGATGTCAAGATTCTGGCCAAGGTGTTGGCGATGAGGTTGACGAGTGTAATCTCCGGCCTGGTGAACCCAGACCAATCTGGCTTTATGCCTGATAGATCCACGGCGGTCAACCTACGGAGGCTATTTATGAATCTGCAGCTTAGGTCTGATAACTGTGGCCAGAGAGTTATTGCATCTTTAGACGCCCATAAGGCGTTCGACAGTGTGGAATGGGGATATCTCTGGCAGGTGTTGCAATATATGGGGTTTGGCTCGCGGTTTGTGTCCTGGATTCGGCTGCTGTATTCGCAGCCGATGGCCAGAGTCCGGGTGAATGGGGAGTTATCACGGACTATACAATTAGCTAGAGGGACAAGGCAGGGATGTCCGCTCTCTCCTCTTTTGTTTGCTCTGGCCGTGGAGCCATTGGCTGCTAAACTTCGACAGTCTGACGAGGTGTCTGGGTTTAAATATGGGATGATTGAAGAGAGGGTGGCGTTGTATGCGGACGATATTCTACTGTTTCTAGCTGACCCGGTTGCTTCCTTGTGGGGGGCTATTGGGATTATTGAAAGATTTGGCTCACTGTCAGGACTGACGATAAACTGGAGTAAGTCTATTTTGTTTAAAGTGGACGACTTAGGGGAGGAGGGAAGTGAGCTGCTGGAGGATGGGCGACTGAAGGTGGTAAGTCAATTTAAATATCTTGGGATATGGGTATCTATGCCGGTTACGGATTACATACATAGGAATCTGACTCCGATCTTAGGTGTTCTTAAGGCAAAAGTGGATGCTTGGGTTAAGCTGCATTTATCTGTGGTGGGCAGGGTGAATCTTATCAAAATGATTTTGATGCCAAAGATTCTGTATGTTCTTCATAATGCGCCAGTTTGGATACCGCGCGGGAAATTTCGGCAGATTAACTCCCTGTTCAGGAATTTAGTATGGGGAAGACAACATCCACGTATCAGACTGGAGACACTTCAGCGACCCAAGGAAGATGGGGGCTTGGCATTGCCTAACCCTGAAGTATATTTTCTTGCAGCCCAGAGTCAGCATTTAAAGGGCTGGGCGCATGAAGGGTTGTCCGGGGCGGTACAGCAATTAATAGAAAAGTGTTATGATCCCAATGGCAGGGGACCTCAAAGATTACAGCAAAGTCTGCAAAACATAAATACCAGCTCATAGGGAAGTGGTAACTAGGCTGACCATATACCTGATCCTAGCACAAACACTAACAGCAGCTGGGGAACGTGCCTACGTTGGTCCTAGACGTCTCGCGCCAGCCGGAGAACTAACTACCCCTATCAGGGAAAATAAGACCTCTCTTGCCTCCAGAGAAAAGACCCCAAAGTAATACAAGCTCCCAACAAATAATAACGGTGAGGTAAGAAGAAAAGACAAACGTAAGAATGAACTAGATTTAGGAAAGAGAGGCCCACTGACTAATAGCAGAATATAGTAAGAAGACTTATATGGTCAGCAAAAAACCCTGCAAAATATCCACGCTGAATATCCAAGAACCCCCAAACTGACTGACGGTGTGGGGGGAGAATATCAGCCCCCCTAGAGCTTCCAGCAATAACAGGAATCACATATTGTACAAGCTGGACAAAAATATGAACAATGCAAATGATCAAGAGTACGAAAGCAGGACTTAGCTTATCTTGCAAAGAACCAGGACCTGAAGACAGGAGCAAACAGAAGTGAACTGATTACAACGATGCCAGGCACTGGACTGAGAATCCAGGAAGTTTAAATAGCAACACCCCAAGCCTAACGAAGCAGGTGAGCACCAACCTGGTAAAAGACAATCCAAGTGCCAAATCACTAGTGACCACAAGAGGGAGCCAAAAAGTATAGTTCACAACAGTACCCCCCCTTTAAGGAGGGGTCACCGAACCCTCACCAAGACCACCAGGGCGACCAGGATGAGCAGCGTGGAAGGCACGAACCAAATCGGCCGCATGAACATCAGAGGCGGCCACCCAGGAATTATCCTCCTGACCATAGCCCTTCCATTTGACCAAATACTGGAGCCTCCGTCTAGAGAGATGAGAATCCAAGATCTTCTCCACCACGTACTCCAACTCGCCCTCAACCAACACCGGAGCAGGAGGCTCAACAGCAGGAACCACAGGCACAACGTACCGCCGTAACAAAGACCTATGGAACACGTTGTGAATGGCAAACGACACCGGAAGATCCAAACGAAAAGAAACCGGGTTAAGAACTTCCAAAATTTTATAAGGACCAATAAAGCGAGGCTTAAACTTAGGAGAGGAAACCTTCAGAGGAACATACCGAGAAGACAACCAAACCAAATCCCCAACACGAAGTCGGGGTCCCACACCGCGGCGGCGGTTGGCAAAACGCTGAGCCTTCTCCTGTGACAACTTCAAGTTGTCCACCACATGATTCCAAATCCGCTGCAACCTATCCACCACGGAATCCACCCCAGGACAGTCAGAAGACTCAACATGACCCGAGGAGAAACGAGGATGAAAACCAGAGTTGCAGAAGAATGGCGAAACCAAAGTAGCGGAACTAGCCCGATTATTAAGGGCAAACTCCGCCAATGGCAAGAAGGTCACCCAATCATCCTGGTCCGCAGAAACAAAACATCTCAAATAAGCCTCCAGTGTCTGATTAGTTCGCTCCGTTTGACCATTAGTCTGAGGATGGAAGGCAGATGAAAACGACAAATCAATGCCCATCCTAGCACAAAAAGATCGCCAGAATCTGGACACAAACTGGGATCCTCTGTCGGACACGATATTCTCCGGAATGCCATGTAAACGAACCACATTCTGAAAAAACAAAGGAACCAGATCGGAAGAGGAAGGCAACTTAGGCAAGGGTACCAAATGGACCATCTTGGAAAAACGATCACACACCACCCAGATGACAGACATTCCCCAAGACACCGGAAGATCAGAAATGAAATCCATGGAAATGTGCGTCCAAGGCCTCTTCGGGACGGGCAAGGGCAAAAGCAACCCGCTAGCACGAGAACAACAAGGCTTAGCCCGAGCACAAGTCCCACAGGACTGCACAAATAACCGCACATCCCGTGACAAGGAAGGCCACCAAAAGGACCTAGCCACCAAATCTCGGGTACCAAAAATTCCCGGATGCCCTGCCAACACCGAGGAATGAACCTCGGAAATGACTCTGCTGGTCCATTTATCAGGAACAAACAGTCTGTCAGGTGGACACGAGTCAGGTCTACCAGCCTGAAATCTCTGCAACACACGTCGCAAATCCGGAGATATGGCCGACACGATCACTCCCTCTTTAAGAATACCAGCTGGCTCCGAGACTCCAGGAGAGTCAGGCACAAAGCTCCTAGAGAGAGCATCTGCCTTAACATTCTTCGAACCAGGCAGGTATGAGACCACAAAGTCAAAACGAGAGAAAAACAATGACCAACGAGTCTGTCTAGGATTCAGGCGCTTAGCAGACTCGAGATACATCAGATTTTTGTGATCAGTCAAGACCACCACACGATGCTTAGCACCCTCGAGCCAATGACGCCACTCCTCAAATGCCCACTTCATGGCCAACAACTCCCGATTACCAACATCATAGTTCCGCTCAGCAGGCGAAAACTTCCTAGAGAAAAAGGCACATGGTCTCATCACAGAACAACCAGAGCCTCTCTGCGACAAAACAGCCCCAGCACCGATCTCAGAAGCATCCACTTCAACCTGAAAGGGAAGTGAGACATCAGGCTGGCACAAAACAGGCGCCGAAGTAAACTGGCGCTTCAGCTCCTGGAAGGCCTCCATGGCTGCAGGAGCCCAATTAGCCACATCAGAACCTTTCTTGGTCATATCCGTCAAAGGTTTAACAACGCTAGAAAAATTAGTGATAAAGCGACGGTAGAAATTAGCGAACCCCAAGAACTTCTGAAGACTCTTAACAGACGTGGGCTGAGTCCAATCATGAATAGCTCGGACCTTGACTGGGTCCATCTCCACGGCAGAAGGGGAGAAAATAAAACCCAAAAAGGAAACCTTCTGCACTCCAAAGAGACACTTTGAGCCCTTCACAAACAAAGCGTTATCACGCAAAACCTGAAACACCATCCTGACCTGCTTTACATGAGAATCCCAATCATCCGAGAAAACTAGAATATCATCAAGATACACAATCAAAAATGTATCCAGATACTTCCGGAAGATATCATGCATAAAGGACTGAAACACTGAAGGGGCATTAGAGAGCCCAAAGGGCATCACCAAGTATTCAAAATGACCTTCGGGCGTATTGAATGCAGTTTTCCATTCATCTCCCTGCCTAATGCGCACAAGGTTGTACGCACCACGAAGATCTATCTTGGTGAACCACTTGGCGCCCTTAATCCGAGCAAACAAGTCTGACAATAGCGGCAACGGATACTGAAACTTAACAGTGATTTTATTCAGAAGCCGATAGTCTATACAAGGTCTCAAAGACCCGTCTTTCTTGGCCACAAAAAAGAATCCCGCACCGAGAGGGGAAGAGGATGGACGAATATGCCCCTTCTCCAAAGACTCCTTGACATAAGAAGCATCGCGGCATGCTCGGGTACAGACAAATTAAATAATCGTCCCTTAGGAAATTTACTGCCAGGAATCAAATCTATAGCGCAGTCACATTCCCTATGAGGAGGAAGAGCACTGGACCTGGACTCACTGAATACATCCTGATAGTCACACAAATACTCAGGAACTTCTGAAGGAGTAGAAGTAGCAATAGACACCGGCGGAGAATCGCAATGAATTCCCTGACAACCCCAACTTGAGACAGACATAGCCTTCCAATCCAAAACAGGATTATGGGTCTGTAACCATGGCAGACCTAAAGCGACCAAATCATTCATTTTATGCAGAACAAGAAAACGAATCACCTCCCGATGTTCAGGAGTCATGCACATGGTCACTTGTGTCCAATACTGCGGTTTATTTTCCGCCAGTGGCGTAGCATCAATTCCTCTGAGAGGAATCGGAACCTTTAAAGGTTCCAGGACAAAACCGCAGCGCTTGGCAAACGACAAGTCCATAAGACTCAGGGCAGCACCTGAATCCACAAATGCCATAACAGGGTAGGAAGACAATGAACAAATTAAAGTCACAGACAAAATAAATTTAGGCTGCAAATTACCAATGGTGACAGGACTGACAACCTTGGTTAGCCGTTTAGAGCATGCTGATATAACATGTGTAGAATCACCACAGTAAAAACACAGCCCATTCTGACGTCTATGATTTTGTCGTTCGGTTCTAGTCAGGATTCTATCGCATTGCATTGAGACAGGTGTCTGTTCAGACAACACCGCCAGAGGTTTAGCGGATTTGCACTCCCGCAAACGCCGATCAATCTGAATAGCCAGCGCCATAGAATCATTCAGACTTGTAGGAATTGTAAAACCCACCATCACATTCTTAATGGCTTCAGAAAGGCCATTTCTGAAATTTGCGGCCAGAGCACATTCATTCCATCGAGTAAGCACGGACCATTTCCGAAATTTTTGGCAGTACACCTCAGCTTCATCCTGGCCCTGAGAGATGGCCAGTAGAGCTTTTTCTGCCTGAATTTCAAGATTAGGCTCCTCATAAAGCAATCTGAGCGCCAGAAAAAACGCATCAACATCCGCCAATGCAGGATCTCCTGGCGCTAACGAGAAAGCCCAATCCTGAGGGTCGCCACGCAAGAAGGAGATAATAATTTTGACTTGCTGAGCAGAATCTCCAGATGAACGAGGTTTCAAAGATAGAAACAATTTACAATTATTCCTAAAATTCCTAAATTTAAATCGATCTCCAGAGAACAGCTCAGGAATAGGTATCTTAGGCTCTGACATAGGACTGCTAACAACAAAATCCTGAATGCCCTGCACACGTGCAGCAAGCTGATCCACTGATCCACACTAGTAATCAAGGTCTGAACATTCATGTCTGCAGCAAAGCTTCAAGCCACTCAGAGATAAAGGGGAGGAAGAAAAAAAAAAAAAAAACCTCAGAACTTCTTTTCTTTTAATCCCACTTCAGCAATGCATTAACTATTTATTGGCCTGGCATACTGTTATGATCCCAATGGCAGGGGACCTCAAAGATTACAGCAAAGTCTGCAAAACATAAATACCAGCTCATAGGGAAGTGGTAACTAGGCTGACCATATACCTGATCCTAGCGCAAACACTAACAGCAGCCGGGGAACGTGCCTACGTTGGTCCTAGACGTCTCGCGCCAGCCGGAGAACTAACTACCCCTATCAGGGAAAATAAGACCTCTCTTGCCTCCAGAGAAAAGACCCCAAAGTAATACAAGCCCCCAACAAATAATAACGGTGAGGTAAGAAGAAAAGACAAACGTAAGAATGAACTAGATTTAGCAAAGAGAGGCCCACTGACTAATAGCAGAATATAGTAAGAAGACTTATATGGTCAGCAAAAAACCCTGCAAAATATCCACGCTGAATATCCAAGAACCCCCAAACCGACTGACGGTGTGGGGGGAGAATATCAGCCCCCCTAGAGCTTCCAGCAATAACAGGAATCACATATTGTACAAGCTGGACAAAAATATGAACAATGCAAATGATCAAGAGTACGAAAGCAGGACTTAGCTTATCTTGCAAAGAACCAGGACCTGAAGACAGGAGCAAACAGAAGTGAACTGATTACAACGATGCCAGGCACTGGACTGAGAATCCAGGAAGTTTAAATAGCAACACCCCAAGCCTAACGAAGCAGGTGAGCACCAACCTGGTAAAAGACAATCCAAGTGCCAAATCACTAGTGACCACAAGAGGGAGCCAAAAAGTATAGTTCACAACAGAAAAGGTGACCAAAAAAAGGCCAGCAGTACAATGTCTGGAGGATGGCTTCCTGGGGGTTTTGGGGAAATTGTATCCGACTATGTTATTGATATGTAAGCTGTGGGGTAGACTAAAACATATACGTGGGATTACGGGTCTGACCAGATTCTCCCCACTATGGCATAATAATAATTTAAAGGAGTTTGTGGCAATGGGGGTACTACCAGAATGGCAGGCCAAGGGGATTCAATATGTCTATCAGATAATTGAGCAGGGAGAGTTGAAATCCCTTTCCCAATTGCAGGTGGAATTTGATCTCGGGCCTGCGGGGGAATATCAATATTTGCGGATGAGACACGCATTTGGAGCTCAGAATAGGGACGGAAGCATCAGAATTCAAAGGGATATAGTGTTAGAGTATGTGTGTGGTGAAGGGACTACTGGGGGGGTTATTTCCACTCTTTATAAAGACTTGCTGCACACTTTCCTGTTAAAGGGCCACTGTCACCCCCTCCAGGCGTTATAAACTAAAAGAGCCACCTTGTGCATCAGTAATGCTGCAGTCTAACAAGGTGGCTCTTTTAGTTTTTGTTTCTGTTATTCCCACAATAAATGTATTTATAATTTTGCTGAAATACCTCTCTTTGTACCTGGAGGCGGGTCTCAAGCCTCCTCTTAGAAGCGCCCAACTGCCGTCAGTCATCTCTTGTGTTGATTTTCGCCGCCCCCTCAGCGCTGTTATTGTGTGAAATCCGGCGCCTGCGCTCTGCTCTTCTGCCTTGCGCAGGCGCATAGAGCATTTGCCGTCCTAGCGCTGGTGCCGGGTTCCGTTCTGCGCCTGTGCGGGCAGTGCGGCCACCCTGTTACTGAATCCCCACCCCGCACTGTGTTATGCATTATGCACAGTGCGGGGCTGGGATTCCTGGGCATGCGCACTGCACTTGTCAGACGCTCCCCAGGTCCCCCGCCCCCCGGATTGACGTTAGCAAAAAAAAAAACGAGTTCTCCTCACCTGACCGGTGCGCTCCAGCGGCGAGCTCCCTCCAGCAGCGCGCACTCACCAGCAACTGACAATGACGTCAGATGCCGGCGACGTGTGCGCTGCGCCTGCGGCCGACTTCAGCTGCCAGCATCTAATTGGCTGTCGTCTGTTGTTATCTATTGACGTGCGGGCGCACGCCCGCACGTCAATAGGTGAAACTGCCGCAGTGCCGGTAGGGGCCCGGTGAGCAGATGAGAAGGGGCCCGATGCAGGCCCCCTCTCTGCCCACCAGGCCCATACGCCAGTCAGGGCAGTAATGCCCTGATGGCGGCGGGCAATCTGAGCGGTAGCCCAGGGCCCCCCCACACCACTGGGCCCTGGGCTACCGCCCAGATTGACCCTATTATAATCCACCCCTGAGTGCTGGAGCCGCAGGGGATTCATCATTTCATGCTAATTATTTTTACATTCTCAGAAAATCCCTGAGTGCTTGTTCACATGCACCATTTTTGCTGCTGATTGATCTACAGTGTTGGCAGGAAATATTCAGCGTTTGTGCAGCCTTTTCACCTGCATTTTTGTGTCCCATTCATTTCAGTAGGGAAAGAAATGCTGAAAGACAAAAGCAACAGATTTTTAAAAATAAAGTGTCTTCTGGCCGCTGTCCGTGTGGAGCAGGGTCCAGGGGCTCTGCAGGCCGCAGGCTGGGATGAAGGGGTGATCGCATGTGCGGTGCGCCGCTGCGGGTGTTCAGTGCTGCGGGGGCTCTACCGACATTTTGTGAAAGGCCAGAGCCAACGCAGTTGCATGGTTTCCTATGGGGTTGACTCCGGGAAAATGGCTGCCCGGGGCGGCACATGAGCAGATGGAGATCTCGGCACCAAGATCTTGGGAGATGAAATTTCAGTGCCAACATGCAATCCTCTAACTCCACCATTGATGGTTTACATCAGGAGCACAACTGTGCAATCCTCTAACTCCACCATGGATGGTTTCCAATCGGGGTTACCTAACCAGATGGCGGTATGAGCAACCCTGCATACACCCAAGATACTACACTTGATCTTAGACTAAAGGTAAGGAACAGTTGACACTGGCAGGCCATGTTTACAAAGAGTTTTTGAAGCAGCCAAAAACAATGCATTTTCTAGCGGAAAACACTTTAGCGATCGCTCATTTTTAAGTGTTTTGGAAGAAGTTTTTTCCTGAAGCGTTTGTTACAGCCTTCACATTGGACGGTACCTAGTTTAATAATAATAATCTTTATTTTTATATAGCGCTAACATATTCTGCAGCGCTTTACAATTGAAATGTGTGCCCGATTGTAAAGCGCTGCAGAATATGTTAGGCCCCGATGGGGCTCACAATCTAAATTCCCTATCAGTATGTCTTTGGAATGTGGGACAAAACCGGAGTACCCGGAGGAAACCCACGCAAACACAGAGAGAGCATACAAACTCTTTGCAGATGTTGTCCTGAGTGGGATTACAACCCAAGACTCCAGCGCTGCAAGGCTGCAGTGCTAACCACTGCGCCACCATGCTGCTCATATGTGTAGTTTAGAGTGTTTTTTATTAGGAGCAGTTTCAAAAAAGTAACATGCACTCTCTTTTTTTCCCACCAGGTGATTTTCAAAACCTGAAACAGAAAAAAATGTTGAAAAGACTGAACACATGAACAGAATTGTGATTTTACAATAGCCATGAATAAGAAGAGTCTTTCAAGTGTTTTTTTTAGTGATTTTTCAGACATTTTTTCAAGTGAACCAACTAGTTTCTGATCATGAAGCTACTCATGACAAGCTCATGCCAGGGGGATAACTACTGTCCGGAGAGCCCTAGGACAAAATTTGGACCTGAGCACCCTCTTCCCCCATTCACACACTTTTGCTCATTTGCATGGACCCCAGTAGCCTGGATGATCTGTTAGCGTCCATAAAAAATACAAATAAAAATCTGACAGACTATTATCTTATTCATATATTTTTTTGAATGATACTTCTAACTAATAATATAGTTATCGAATAACAAATGTTATACTCATACACATCTAAGGCTGATCGCTTTCACAGCGCCCTTCCTACTTTTCCCCCGGTACCCTAAAAAATAAACTACAACACAGTAGTGATGTTCCCTATGTTTCCCCCGTATGGTAGTAATGATTATATCCCCTTTGTGCCTAAATACAGTAGAATTGCTCCCACCACAGCACCCATACAGTAGTATTATCTACCCCAGTATTATGCCCCCATACAGGTTTAAAATCCCTCTTTATAGCTCCCAATATAGTAGTGATATTCTCGTTTGTGATCCCATATATTAACAATGTCCCTCATGTGGCCCTATATAGTAATGATGTCTCCTCATTCTGGCCTCCAATGTCATTTCACGGGACTGCCAACGACGTTAGGCTAGGTTCACATTGCGTTAATGGGTGTCCACTAGCGGACTCCGTTACATGGCGCAATTGTCGCAATTAACGCTATGTAACGGGTCCGTTAGCGCACCCATTAACCGCAATGTAATGTCTGTTGTCTGTATAAGTCCCCTCTATAAGTTGTAAAGCGCTGCGGAATATGTTGGCGCTATATAAATAAAATTATTATTATTATTATTATTATTATTATTAATGTGCTAACGGGTCGCCAACGCATCGCTGACGCATGCCATTTTTGGCATGCGATAGCGATGTCCCATTATTTTCGGACGGACCTCGAACGCTGCTTGCGATCGGGCATCTGCGCTAGCGGGATTGCCAAACGTGATCCCTTTTGGGACATTGCGTTAGCGCAATCCACTAGCGTATGCGCTAAACGGATTGCCCTAACGCAATGTGAACCTAGCCTTAGCGAGATGCTGGTGTGCTGTACAGATGTGCGCCTCTGGTAGGCCTGAGGCCTGCGGGAGTGGAGTAACAGTGGGGCAGGTAACCAGCGGAGCCAGCGTCCGAGGACACATCTGTAGTTGAAAATAGTGCTGTCCCTGGTGGGCTCCCCTCACTCACAGCGCCTGTTGAGGTCGCACACCCTGCGACCCCATTTGTTGCATCCCAGCTATACAGATACGGTACACATACGGATTCACTAAACGTTATAGCAGAGTACATTGCTCTTCTATTTCCAGAAGTCTGCAGAGGTGGTGAAAAGCCCGTCAAGGTGCCGTCATCTAGTATTACTTAGATCTATGAACGGATTATGATTTACCTGTGCAAATAATTCCTTTCATGCTAGGTTTAATAATTCCATACCAACAGTTCATATCTACACTGGATGTTCACTCTGCATTTTCCAGATATAATCCTATAGGATACTCTGGTTTGTCTTTTTTGGTTTCTGTATATACTGTATGTTCCATGTTGACATTGAGTGTATTACTCCTATAGTTATTATATTCTGTGTTATTTTTTTTTAATATTTTTATAAAAATAGGATTTGTTTTATTATATTTGATCATGTTGCTCCTTCAATGACATTGAAGGTATATGACGTATTTTGGGAGGGATCTACTTAATTTTATGTGAGGAATATTATTGGTTTCACGCAGATACCAAACATGTATATTTTTTGGGGTTTTTTACTTAATGGTGAAAAAAAAATCAGAAATTTGTGAAAAAAATGTTTTTCTTGTGACGCCATTTTGCGAGAGCCATACATTTTTCTATGTTCGGGGCTGTGTCAAGGTTATTTTTTGCACCACAGCTGATGTTTTTATTTATATAATTTTGTGGTAGATGCAATGCTTTGATCACCTCTTGTTACATTTTTCTGTGTTGTTGCGGAAGCTAAAAAAACATAATTTTGGTATTTAGATTTTTTCTCGTCACGCCATTTACTGATCGGATTAATTTATTTTATATTTTCATAGATTGGAATTTTACTTAATCAGTGATATCAAATATGTGTATTTTTAAAATTTTAATCGGGGAAAAGGGGGTGAGCTGAACTTTTATATATATTTTTTTCATATTTTTGAAAACTTTTTTGTTTACTTTTCAATTTATTTGTTAATTTCCTTAAAAGACTTAAACTTTAGATCATCTACAGTATGTATAGCAAAAATCACAGTCCCCTATGATGCCACAGATTGGCATTCACAGGAGTACTGTCATAACATGCACAGATGCCTTCAGCAGACCCTTGGCCATTAGGCAACCTACCGGCATTCCACGATCACATCACGGGCACAACAATGAGCATATAGAACAGCACATCTCCCTACTGGTGAACTCTTAATGCCACTATCACTGATTGACAGTGGCATCTGACAAGTTAATAGCCGCGGGTAGAACTCTGCTCCACCCGTGACTGTAAGAGGCAGTTGATGACTGATTATTACAGCCATCATCTGCTGGCAAAGATGTGGACTTGTCATATGACGTTAAGGGCCTAATGAATCTAGAGCGTCTTATGAGTGGTGTGCGCCTCCATGTGCCGCACCAGAAATCTTACTCCAGTCTCTGAATGGAGTGAGATTTCTGACATAAGGAACACAAAAGCTCATCCTGAATTAGCATCGTTGTGAAGTTATGCCCCGACTGTGACCATTTTGGCTGGGAAAAGCTTGAAAATGCCCAAAAGTCCCAAAAGTGTTATGACATGTCAAATCAATTTATTCCAGAATCCTGGCAAAATTTCTTTGATGAATTGAGGCCTATGTGTTGTGGTTGTGTTTATACAAATGTACATGTAAAGATACATGTAGATACATATAATAATAATCAAGTGCACACATATGGAAGCACAATCACACAAGCTTATAACAATATAAAGTGATGAGCAAAAGGGTAACAATGTTTTTAACCTCTGACTTTCAGGCTCCATATCTCACCATCCACTTCTGCTTCGAACATGAGACTATCATTATTTTATAGACAATCATCTTGGATATCTCATACATAAATTTGACATGCAACTATGTAACATATGATTAGTTATGCAGATTCTTGTCATGTCACTGCATTGTTACTGTTTTGCTCCTAAAAATCTAAATGTTAATTTTTATTAGTTTGTTAGTATTTTTGTAAACCCACCTTTGGCTTTCAGCACTGCCTGAATCCTTCTGGATATGTTCTTGATCAGATTTGACGGAAATCTGATCCCAGGTCTCTTCTACACGTTCCCAAAATTGGTGCATACTGGTCAGCTCACTTGAGTATATATACAGTTTTTCTTCAATTCTACCCACATGTGTTTGATTGGGGACAGTCTGGGGACTGTGGGGGCTACTCCAGCACCCCTACTTCATTGTCATTGAACCATTTCTTTGCCAATCTCGACGTATACTTCAGGTCGTTTTCCTGCAGGAAGACGTCCTTTTCATACCCTTATTACTCTAATGTACAAAGTAACTCGGCATTGAAACCACCATCGATCCTGGTCAAGTATCTAATGATTCTAGCTGTGAAGCAACCACATATCGTCATGCTTCCTCCAATGAACTTGACAGTTCCTTCAATTTCTCGATTCGTTAGTCCCCTTTTTCCCCTTGCTTTTTCCAGACCGACTTGCACCCATCAGAACCTAGTCCACTGACGTTTTGTCTCGTCACTCGAAATGACCTGTTTCAAATCCTCTACTATCAACTTCTGGTACTTTTTTGCAAACTCAAGCCAAACTCAAGGCTACTTCATCTTTTTTCAAGCTACCATTCCAGTGTGCGACCATGGGCATCTGTGATCTCACTATTACAAAACATATGAGCCACCTCCACTGCCGTGTTTGTTGTGCCAGAACTGATAGACCTTGTGATGAGCCAACTTATTGACTCCGATATTCCGTCTGGGTGTCCACATCTTGGCATTTGAATGGATGGGGGGACTTCATTTCATACTCCTCCAGCTACCATGGCACTCATATGTTGCAGTTTGGCAATTTTCTTGACCAAGAGATCGATATCTATGAGCCGGATGATGCTGTTTCTCTTTTCTTGGGAAATCTTCTTCATGGCTGCTCCTTGATTTGAACCAGCGACCTTTCACTTGGGAATCAACCTAATAAAACACTGAGCTATTGGGGAATGTGAGAACTGGTTGTAATTTGTAGTATACAGAAAGAAAGACTTTTCCACCTGGAACAAAACAGTAAGGGTACCGTCACACAGTACCATTTACATCGCTACGACGGCACGATCCGTGACGTCGCAGCGATCGTATGATTATCGCTCCAGCGTCGTAGACTGCGGTCACACTGTGCAATCACGGCGCTGGAGCGATGCCGAAGTCCCCGGGTAACCAGGGTAAACATCGGGTAACTAAGCGCAGGGCCGCGCTTAGTAACCCGATGTTTACCGTGGTTACCAGCGTAAACGTAAAAAAAACAAACCGTACATACTCACTATCTGATGCCCGTCAGGTCCCTTGCCGTCTGCTTTCCTCTCTGACTGTCTGCCGGCCGGAAAGTGAGAGCAGATCACAGCGGTGACGTCGCCGCTGTGATCTGCTCTCACTGTACGGCCGGATTCAGTCAGAGCAGGAAGCAGACGGCAAGGGACCTGACGGGCATCAGATGGTGAGTATGTACGGTTTGTTTTTTTTACTTTTATAATGGTAACCACGGTAAACATCGGGTTACTAAGCGCGGCCCTGCGCTTAGTTACCCGATGTTTACCCTGGTTACCAGCGAACACATCGCTGGATCGCTGTCACACACAACGATCCAGCGATGTCAGCGGGTGATCAAGCGACGAAAGAAAGTTTGAAACGATGTGCTACGACGTACGATTCTCAGCAGGGTGCCTGATCGCAGTAGCGTGTCAGACACTGCGAGATCGTAACGATATCGCTACAACGTCACGAATCGTGCCGTCGTAGCGATAAAAATGCCACTGTGTGACGGTACCCTAACAATGCAGTGACATGACAATAATCTGCATAACTAATCATATGCTAAATAGTTGCAGGTCAAATTTATGTCTGAGATAGCCAAGATGATTGTCTATAAAATGATGGTGGTGTCACATTCGAAGCATTAGTGGATGGTGAGATATGGAGCCTGAAAGTCAGAAGGTCAAAACATTGTTACACTTTTGCTCATCACTTTATATCCATGCATATGCAATGCAAAGTTTGGAGAATATTGGAAAATGGAAGTATTCAGCACTTCCATCCAACAATTGATAAAAAATTCAGTCTTTATTGGAAAAGCATAAAATCTTGAAATCCAATTCACATGTTAACAGCTGACATGTTTTTGGCGCACATCTGCGCCCTTAGTCATAGGATGTAGAACAGAATCATGGGTAGGCTATTTACCTAGGTCCAAACCAATTAGGACGTGGGACAAAATTCTGATATTTGGAGAAACTCAATGCAGGTGTGTGCTGTAACTAGGTTGGACTGAATGCACGTAATGCAATTGGTGACAATAGTATACTGGCAGATATATAACACAACAAAATATATACATTACAAATGAATATCCATAAAATACATATAAAGTAAATCATTATAATAATAATAAACAGGATATAGAAATAAGAAATAAATGAAATTCAATAAATAGAAAACAAATCATTTTTATAACTCATTCCATGTGGAAAGTTTGTGTTTAGACTCAAGATCCAAAATGTCTCTCGTGGTGTTAGCGGTCTCTGCCAATTGCCACCTCTGGAAGGACACGTCACCTTCTCTAAACTATAGAACATAACTTGTGACATGTCACCTTTATGAACGGTGGAAAAATGTTTCACTCCTCCAGAGTAAGTACTATGGGTAGAAATATTAGTTATATGCTCTGCAATACGGGTATCTGTGCATATGCGATGCGAGGGTTGGAGAATATTGATGGAACTTCAACTCTCAAGATAATCTTGTCCAGACACATAAACACAGGCTGTGTGAACAGGATAGTATGAAAGGAACTAACCGGATGGTTGAGGCTGGGTGGGGCAGGCTGGCACTCTACTCCGACTCTTACTGACTGGCGAGGCATGTCAGTGGAAATGTTGAGACAGCTGGAACATAGTTAAATAACAGGAGCAAGGTAAAGGGTCAAGCGGAATTACTAACAGGTATTCCGTATGAAAATTGGAAAAATCTCTAGGAGCACAATGTTATTGCTCTTATAGTTCCCGGGCACTGGAGCACTCTGTTGGTTCCCCTTGTCTTTACCTGCCACCAACCCTCTCCCATTTCCTTACAATCCACCCCCCACTCACCCCAAGCACAACTTGATATGAAATTATGATATTTTAATAAAACTTACTTTCAGGGCGAAGTTAGACGGCCATATAAATTGGATCACAGTGCTTGGACTGGCCATGGCTCTCCTGACCCGAGAGTGACAGCTGCAGAGAAATACATGAAACTCAGGCTGGGATAGCCGCCAATCAGTCTGTGCATTGCAGTCAGATCATGGCCCAATTTATAAGGCCGTCTGACTACGCCTTTACGGAAAGATGTCATGTTTTTATTGTTTTTCAGGGTTTTTTGTGTGCAGCTCAGTTACAATTAATTGCAGCTCTATATCTTTGTAAGGCTATGTTCACATGTCCAGTAATCCATTCTTCTTTCATTTGAGAAGGATCCGTTTTTTGGTTACTGGATCAGTTTTCACATGGAAGAAAACAGATGGCTAATTAATGGATCCATTTTTCATAGACTTCAGTGTAAAAAAAAAAAGGAGGATCCAGTTGAAATCTGTTTTTAGCGGACAAAAAAGTTGTGTCTACGCAACTTTACGTCAACGGATTGCTGCTGGATCCGTTCTAATGGATGATTACTGGACATGAGAACTTATCCTTAGAGGTTTAGTGCCATGCAATGTACTCTGTGGTTATTTGCTTGTACTGAATAGATGGTGACAAAGGCAGAGGAGAAGCCACTTTAGGAAAATGCCGACAGTTGTGTTCCAGAGGTGGCTTCACCGGTGGTTTTGTGGTGGCTACCACTCAATACTGCTAAGTACAGAGACCACTCACCAAAGGGTGAGGTCACACTTGCGAGTGTGATGTGAGAAACCCGCGAAAGTGTCTCGCATCAATACCCGGCACTGCCGCCGTCACTCAGGACCAGAGCGTGCGGCTGCATAGAAATATATGTAGCCTCACGCTCCGTCCCAAATGCCGGCGGCGGGTGTTGATGCGAGAGACTCACGCGACTTTCTCACATCACACTCGCAAGTGTGACCCCGGCCAAAAGCTCATTGTGGGAATGTGGTCTTAGTTAAATTAGGTTACTTGCCTTTTTTCATTGCATTTTTTTACATGCGTTTTTATCACATTTTTTCTTCTGCGGTTTTTGTCTCTTTTTTGGTATGTAATGTTTTCTTTTTGTTACTAGTATTTGGCTTTGACAAAACTTTATTGAAACAGTCATGTCTGGATTACATGTGTTTTAATGGTTTTCCAATGTGAAAACTTACTAAAAATGTACATTTTTTTCTGCATCTAATGCAATTCCATAAGGAAAATCCATTTTTGCAGTTCAGTACAGTAAGTTTTATGTGTGAATTTTCCCCATAGAATTACATTAGAGGCAGAAAATCTGCAGTTTCAAAATACAAATGCAAAATTCACAGACTGACAATGTAGAGAAGGTGGAAAAACTTGGTTTTTCTTTCTACAACTCCATGGAAATTGGATCACACTCTGCTCAAATTCTAACCAGAATGTGATTAGCATAATTGGATCGATTTTCTCGGATGAAGAACATACGGTCGTCTGCATCTATAAAATCAGTGTTTTAGCAGCATGAGATTATCCATATAAGACTAGGTGTATCATACCTCTTAGTCCTCCTACTCTGTGTAACCCATTCTGATTGGCAGCTTCTTTCTGCCTATGCACAGTGTACACAGAAATCTGCTAATTGGGGATGTGGGTGGGGTTATACAGGGCTCTGCATTCTGAGCACCGATGGATCTGCAGCAGGAAAAGCAAGGATTGTACAAACATGTCAGAATGCAAGTGATATGGGCACCTTTTAAAGCTCAGTTCTGTAGAACAAACATCCAGAAACACCTTATGAACGTTATTTGGTAATATGGGCTACACTCCCAGATAGCTTACAGCTTAGCCTCCTACCTATTGTGACCCTATTCTTATACCATAGTTGACACTAATAACGGGGGGGGGGGGGGGGGGGGGAGGAATGATAATACCATTATGTGTAAAATAATATCAGTGTAAGATCATTAATTTGTTTTATCAATATTTTTGACGGAAAAGATCATACAACATGTGAAAAAAATTAATGTCAGGTGTAGATGAGTAATGGGCAACCAACAGCGTGACATAAAGAGTTCAATTAGTGCGGTCATTCATTCTGTGAAGAAGCAGGTGTCAATTATGGATCTTGTTTAAAGGGAACCTGTCACCCCCAAAATCGAAGATGAGCTAAGCCCACCAGCATCAGGGGCTTATCTACAGCATTCTGTAATTCTGTAGATAAGCCCCCAATGTATCCTGAAAGATGAGAAAAAGACGTTAGATTATACTCACCTGGGGGCGTTCCCGCTGTGGTCCGGTCCGATGGGCCTCTTATCTTCTTACGATGACGTCCTTTTTTTGTTTTCGCGCTGCGGCGCAGGCGTACTTTGTCTGCCCTGTTGAGGGCAAAGCAAAGTACTGCAGTGCGCAGGCGCTAAGAAAGGTCAGAGAGGGCCAGCGCCTGCGCACTGCAGTACTATGCTCTGCCCTCAACAGGGCAAATCAGTACGCCTGCGCCGGAGCCGCAGCGTGAAGACAAGAAGAGGACTTCATCGTAAGAAGATGAGAGGCCCTGGACCACGACGCCCATCGGACCAGACCGCCCGCCCAGGTGAGTATAATCTAACGTCTTTTTCTCATCTTTCAGGATACATCGAGGGCTTATCTACAGCATTACAGAATGCTGTAGATAAGCCCCTGATGACGGTGGGCTTAGCTCATCTTCGATTTTGGGGGTGACAGGTTCCCTTTAAAGAAGGAGGGCAGCAAATGCTGTACCTACTGGTATTAGTCCTTGCTCAGTGGGTAAAATGGGTCATTCCAGACATTGTACCGAAGGAGAAAGAACTTTGATCAAGAAGTTGATTGGACAGGGGAAAGCATATAAAAATGTGCAGAAAGTAATTGGGTGCTGAGCTAAAAAGATTTCCAATGCTTTAAAATGGCAAGCAAAACGGGAAATACATGATAGGAAAAGAAATACTACCTTTCGCATAGATCATCCAATGATCATCTCCAGGGAGATCAAAAAAGATCTTCAGTTATCTGTGATTACTGCAACCATCAGAAGACAAAATCTAACACAGAAACAAAATGGACATACAGGTATAGCCTGCTGAAAGTAAATAAGTAAAAGCAATTGTGCATATAAATGACATTGGGTACTTAGTAAACACCATGATGAAAAAAAAAAAACTTGAAGGCATCCCACCAGCGTCAAGGTGTACCCAAATTCGGGATGGTTCTAACCTCTAGTATTAAAACCTTACCATGCATCATAAAGACGTCAGTGTGGATAAGGGCTGAGCAGGACAGGGTCCCAAATGGATACCCAGAAAATGGGTAGCTACCTTATATACTCGAGTATAAGCTGAGATTTTCAGCCCATTTTTTTTAGGCTAAAAGTGCTCCTCTCGGCTTATACTCATGTCATTGTCCCAGGGGGGTTGGTGGGGAAGGGGAGTGGCAGGAGTGGCTGCTGTCACATCATACTCACTGCTGCAGGTGCGGTCTCTGCACTTCCCTGCTTCTCTGATGGTCTCCGGCGCCCGCAGTTCTTCCTGTGTTTAGCGGTCACATGGAACTGCTCATTAAAGTAATGAATATGAACGTGACTCCACTCCCATAGACGTGGCGTGCATATTCATTACTTTAATGAGTGGTACCATGTGACGGCTGAATACAGGAACAAGCTGCGGGCACGCGCCAGAGACCATTGGAGAAACAGGCACATACAGAGAGACCATGCCGGGAGGGTGAGTGTGACGGGGGAGGGTGAGCCATGCAATATTCACCTGTCCCAGGTCCACCACCACGCTGTGTCTTCCGCGTCCTCTGGCTGTGAAGCACAGGTCAGAGGGCGCGATGACGTGGTTAGTGCGTGCTCTCTGCCTGAACAGTCACTGCAGAGACCCGGAAGGCACAGCGGCGAGCGGCGGTGGAACGGGGACAGGTGAATATTGCAAGTGCCGGGGGCCTGAGCCAGCGGCGACACCAGCACCTGGCTCCCAGCGACGAGAGGTGAGTATGTAATTTTTATTTATTTTTTTTAATCGCAGCAGCAGCAGCATACGGAGCATATTATTCAGTGGAGCATCTTATGGGGCCATCAACCTTTGTGCAGCATTATATGGGGCATAATATTCTATGGAGCATTTTATGGGGCCATCAATCTTTTGTGCAGCATTATATGGGGCATAATATTCTATGGAGCATCTTATGGGGCCCATCATTAACCTTTTATGCAGCATTATATGGGGCATATTTTAATATGGAGCATCTTATGGGGCCCATCATGAACTGTATGGAGCTTTATATGGGGCTCCTGATTCAATATGGATATTCAAAAACTCTTAACCTACTGATGTCTCAATTAATTTTACTTTTATTGGTACCTATTTTTCTGTTTGAAATTTACCAGTAGCTGCTGCATTTCCCACCCTAGGCTTATACTCAAGTCATTAAGTTTTTCCAGTTTTTTGTAGCAAAATTAGGGGTCTCAGCTTATACTCGGGTCGGCTTATACTCAAGTATATACGGTATATAAATGTAATGTCCAGCTCAAACAAATGAACATGCTCCTGTTTAGATAAATACCAACTTCCACTCCAGTTTATTTTTTTCGGTTTAGTTTTAGGTTTTTGCATTTAGTGCAGGTAATGGTGCGGCCTCAGTTCCATTGAGCTGGACATTAAATTTAAATATCTTCCCATTTGCTGTGTGTCCATGTTTGAAACCCGGTCCTGCTCAGCCCTTATTCACACTGACGTCACTATGATAAGGTTTTAATACTTGAGGTTAGGAACATCCTGAATTTGGGTACACATTGACGTTGGTGGGATGGCTTTTACGCTTTTTTTTAAATCAAAAACGGTGTTTACTAAGTACCCAATATTATTTATATGCACTATTGCTTTTACTTATTTATTTTCAGAAGGTTATATGTTCAGTTTCTTTCTGTCTTAAGTTTTGTCCAATGTGAACATGCTCCTGTTTTGCATGCATACCAACTTAGGCTTAGTTCACACTTGCGTATGGCTGGTTTGCGAATGGCTGCGTACGTCCTCCCTTAAGCTCCCCCTACGCTCTGCCTACTTCTGCATGCATCCTGCATTGTCCTGCGTACCTATCTTTAACATTGGGTACGCAGGGACATGCGTTGTATACGGATGCAGCGTTTTGACGTGCCCGACGACCGCACGGGAACACAACTTTTTGCGTTCCTGTGCGGTGAACGGGCACGTCAAAACGCAGCATAAGCATACAATGCATGTCCCTGCGTACCCAATGTTAAAGATATGCAGGACGATGCAGGATGCATGCAGAAGTAGGCAGAGCGTAGGGGGAGCTTAAGGGAGGACGTACGCAGCCATTCGCAAACCAGCCAAACTATTTGCAAAAAACCCTTGTAAAGTACCATTATTGAGAAAACGACGTATTTAAAACATAACAGTTTGCCAAAGAACACATTGACTGGCCTAAAGAGAAGTGGCGCAACATTCTATGTAAAGATTAGAGCGAGATTGCTCTTATTGGGTCTGAAAGTCGCAGTTTGTGAGACGACTCATAAACACTGAATTCAAGCCACAGTACAGTAAAAACTGTAAAACATGGCGGTGCAAGCATAATGGTTTAGGGTTGTTTCACATACTATGGACTTGGGCCCATTTATCGCACACCAGGCAACAGTTTGAATAAATTGAAATACTGAAAGAGGTAATTTTGCCTTATGTTGATGAAGAAATGCCCTTGAAATGGGTGTTTCAGCAGGACAAAGACCCCAAACACACCAGCAAGTGGGCAACATCATGGTTCCAGACCAACAAGACTGATGTTACGAAGTGGCCGCCCAATCCCCAGACCTCAATCTGATTGAGAATTTGTGTAATGACATAAAAAATGCTGTTTTTGATATAAAACATAAGAATGCAAAAGAACAGTGGAATGTAGCTCAGTTCCCAGGCGTCAGATGTTAGTTGACTCCATGCAACACAGATGTAAAGCAGTGATCAGAAATAAAGGTTATACAACCAAATATTAGTTCAGGGATTAACAGAAAAGCTATGACTGTGAACAAATTTAATTTTATACTGTAAATATTCGAGTTTCTAATTGAAAATGCAGACATTGCTATTTTTTTGAACAGCCTATTATTCCCTTTTCTTCAGTTTTCAGTTTAAAAGTTGTTATTTTGATCATGTCTTCGTGATCCTTGGTGTATATGGTAATAAAGGTTATTATGAGGATATATACAGCTCTGGCAAAAATTAAGAGACCACTGCAAAATGTTCAGTTTGTTTTATTTTTCTCTTTACAGGTATATTTTTGAGTAAACTATAAATTGTTCATTTATTCTATAAACTTCAGACAACATATCTCTGAATTTCCAAGCAATACATTTTGTATTTTTTTCTGTCAAAGAAAAATGTTCAAAATAAAAAACAAACAAACAGTGCTTTCAGACCTCATATAATGCAATGAAAACAAGTTCATAATCATTTAGAAACAACAATACTAATGTTTTAATTCAGGAAAAGTTCATAAATCAATATTTTGTGGAATAACCATGATTTTTAATCACAGCGTTCATGTGTCTTGGCATGCTTTCCACCAGTCTTGCACACTGCTTCTGGCGCAAATTTTTTTAGCAATTCCTCTTTGCTTGATGGCTTGTGACTATCCATCATCCTCTTGATTACATTCCAGAGGTTTTCAATGCGGTCTGGACATTGGCCTGCCCATGACAGGGTTTTGATGTGGTGGTCTCTTAATTTTTGCCAGAGCTGTATATATACAGTGCCTTGCCAAAGTATTCGGCCCCATGGAACTTTTCAACCTTTCCCACATATCATGCTTCAAACATAAAGATACCAAATGTAAAATTTTGGTGAAGAATCAACAACAAGAGGAACACAATTGTGAAGTTGAACGAAATTTATTGGCTATTTTAAATTTTTGTGGAAATTCAAAAACTGAAAAGTGGGGCATGTAATATTATTCAGCCCCTTTAACTTAATACTATGTTGTGCCATTTTTTGCTGCAATTACAGCTGCAAGTCGCTTGGGGTATGTGTCTATATTTGCTTGATATTTGGGATCATTGTCTTGTTGGAAGACAAATCTCCATCCCAGTCTCAGGTCTTTTACAGACTCCAGCAGGTTTTCTTCAAGAATGGTCCTGTATTTGGCTCCATCCATCTTCCCATGAATTTTAACCATCTTCCCTGTCCCTGCTGAAGAAAAGCAGGCAAAACCATGATGCTGCCACCACCATGTTTGACAGTGAGGATGGTTTGTTTAGGGTGATGATCTGTGTTGCCTTTACGCCAAACATATCATTTGGCATTGATGCCAAAAAATTCGATTTTGTTTTCATCTGACCAGAGCACCTTCTTCCACATGCTTGGTGTGTCTCCCAGGTGGCTTGTTGCAAACTTTAAATGACACTTTTTATGGATATCTTTGAGAAATGGCATTCTTCTTTCCACTCTTCCATAAAGGCCAGATTTGTGCAGTGTACGACTGATGTCGAATGGACAGACTGTCCCACCTCAGCTGTAGATCTCTACAGTTCATCCACAGAGATCATGGGCCTCTTGGCTGCATCTTTGATCAGTCTTCTCCTTGTTTGAGATGAAAGTTTAGAGGGACGGCCGGGTCTTGGTAGATTTGCAGTGGTATGATACTCCTTCTATTTCAATATGATCGCTTGCACAGTGCTCCTTGGGATGTTTAAAGTTTTGGAAATCATTTTGTATCCAAATCCGGCTTTAAACTTCTCCACAACAGTATCCCGGACCTCAAAACGCAAAAAATTGGAGTTCCATACACAAAAAATATTTTTCAGCGTAAATCTATTTTATTTGTAAATATTATGAACATGAATAAGTTATCACATAACACAAGGAAATAACAAGGATAAAAAACCCCAGTTTAGAGATGAGTAAATCCCCAGTAAAAGTAGTATATACACCATGGTACAGATAACAACCCGCTCTGCATGAGAATACCTATCTGACACCCAAACACTATAGTGTACACATAAACTCAGTGTGATTTAGGGTATTAGATGTCTGTAACAAAAAGTATCAACCTCAGGGTTTGTCAAGAAATGACTAATGCCCATATAAGAAAGTGGAAAGCAGTAGCGGTGCATCTAATGATAAAGTATCTTACCCATGGTGAATGTAGTCGTATACCAGGGGGTCGATCGGGTTCCCTGGTATACGACTACATTCACCATGGGTAAGATACTTTATCATTAGATGCACCGCTACTGCTTTCCTCTTTCTTACATGGGCATTAGTCATTTTTTGACAAACCCTGAGGTTGATACTTTTTGTTACAGACATCCAATACCCTAAATCACACTGAGTTTATGTGTACACTATAGTGTTTGGGTGTCAGATAGGTATTCTCATGCAGAGCGGGTTGTTATCTGTACCATGGTGTATATACTACTTTTACTGGGGATTTACTCATCTCTAAACTGGGGGTTTTTATCCTTGTTATTTCCTTGTGTTATGTGATAACTTATTCGTGTTCACAATATTTACAAATAAAATAGATTTACGCTGAAAAATATTTTTTGTGTATGGAACTCCAATTTTTTGCGTTGTGATGTGTACTGGGAGTATACACTCACTATCCAGTTACTGTATGGGTAATTACATGAGGCTATTGTGGCATTACTTATTATTATATGGGACCCATATTTTTTCTGTGAGTTTGATTGTAGTATCCCGGACCTGCCTGTTGTGTTCCTTGGTCTTCATGATGCTCTCCAGGGGCGTAACTACCGCGGTCGCAGCGGTCGCCATTGAGACCGGGCCCCGCAGGTCAGGGGCCCCGGGCTGGCAGGTCTGAGCAGGGCCGGGCTGGCCATCGGGCACTTCTGGCAAATGCCAGAAGAGCTGATGCCAGTAGTGGGCCGCTGCACTGTTCCTCCCCCGGAAACCCCCCCCCAGTGCCGCCGCCGTCGCATTTAACTATACCGGCGTCTATGACACCGGTATAGTTCAATGCAATGATGAAAGAGAGAGCGTCACCTGACGCTGGCTCTCCCATCATTCCCCGCTCTGCCTCTGACAGTACACTGCGGGTGCGCGATGACGTCATATCATCGCGCACCTGCAGTGTCCTGGGCAGACTTCAGCCGCCAGGAGCAGCGCGGGCAAAAGGAAAGGTGAGGAGAGTTTTTTTTTTCTTTTTAACTGGACTGTGGGGCCATTATCGGGGGGGGGATGAGATGTGATGTGGGCTGTGCTCTATATATCCCTGTGCGGGCTGTGCTGTATATACCCCTGTGCGGGCTCTGCTGTATATACCACTGTGCGGGCTCTGCTGTATATACCACTGTGCGGGCTGTGCTGTATATACCCCTGTGCGGGCTGTGCTCTATATACCACTGTGCGGGCTGTGCTGTATATACCCCTGTGCGGGCTGTGCTGTATATACCACTGTGCGGGCTGTGCTCTATATACCACTGTGCGGGCTGTGCTGTATATACCCCTGTGCGGGCTCTGCTGTATATACCACTGTACGGGCTCTGCTGTATATACCACTGTGCGGGCTGTGCTGTATATACCCCTGTGCGGGCTGTGCTCTATATACCACTGTGCGGGCTGTGCTGTATATACCCCTGTGCGGGCTGTGCTGTATATACCACTGTGCGGGCTGTGCTCTATATACCACTGTGCGGGCTGTGCTCTATATACCACTGTGCGGGCTCTGCTGTATATACCACTGTGCGGGCTCTGCTGTATATACCACTGTGCGGGCTCTGCTGTATATAACACTGTGCGGGCTGTGCTCTATATACCACTGTGCGGGCTGTGCTCTATATACCACTGTGCGGGCTCTGCTGTATATACCACTGTGCAGGCTCTGCTGTATATAACACTGTGCGGGCTGTGCTCTATATACCACTGTGCGGGCTCTGCTGTATATACCACTGTGCGGGCTCTGCTGTATATACCACTGTGCGGGCTCTGCTGTATATAACACTGTGCTGGCTGTGCTGTATATACCACTGTGCGGGCTGTGCTCTATATACCACTGTGCGGGTTGTGCTCTATATACCACTGTGTGGGCTGTGCTGTATATACCACTGTGAGGGCTCTGCTGTATATACCACTGTGCGGGCTCTGCTGTATATACCACTGTGCGGGCTGTGCTGTATATACCACTGTGCGGGCTGTGCTGTATATACCACTGTGCGGGCTGTGCTGTATATACCACTGTGCGGTGTTGTGAATTTGGTTTTTGGGCTCCCCCGGTGGTCACTGGTGGTACTGGACTTGTGTGCTTCACTTTCTCTGTTCACCTGTTTCCATCAGGATATGGGAGTATCCCATTTAGCCTTGCTGCTCAGTTATTCTAGTGCCGGCCATCAATGTAACCAGAGCCTTTCTGTTGCATGTTCCTGCTTCTAGACTACTATCAGCTAAGTTGGACTCTTAGTCCTAAGTTTGTTTTGCATTTTTGTTCCAGTTCACAGTTATGTTATTTTTCTGTAGCTGGAAGCTCTTGTGGGCCGAAATTGCCACTCCGGCGTCATGAGTTGACACATGAGTCTTAAAGTAATTTCGGGATGGTATTTTAATAGGGTTTTCAGCTGACCGTGAAGTTCCCTATTGTATCTTCTTGCTATCTAGTAAGCGGACCTCGCTTTGCTGAACCTACCTTCATACTGCGTATGTCTTTTCCTCTGAACTCACCGTCAATATATGTGGGGGGCTTCTGTCTCCTTTTTGGGGGAATTTCCCTAGAGGTAAGCCAGGTCTGTCTTTTCCTCTATTAGGGTTAGTTAGTCCTCCGGCTGGCGCTAGGCGTCTAGGGATAAAACGAAGGTACGCCACCCGGCCACTGTTAGTTGTGTGGTAGGTTTAGCTCACGGTCAGCTCGAGATTCCATCACCCAAGAGCTGTTCTGTTATTTATGTTCTCTGACGTTCCCTTGCCATTGGGAACCATGACAGTATGGCCGGCCAAGGGTTAAAACCGTTGGCAGAAGAAAGGAGAGAAAAAGAAGTCTGCAGATTTTTTTTTTTTTTTTTCCTCTGAGCTTGCTCTATAGTTGACTTAGTTGCATTTCTGCTCTAATTGCAGCCTTTGTCTCTCTCTCTCCTTCTAATCCTTGAATGGCTCTGATCTCACCTGATTAAAATGGATCCTCAGAGTTTGGCTACAGGTTTGAATAATCTTGCTACGAAGGTTCAAAATTTACAGGATTTTGTTATTCATGCTCCTATATCTGAACCTAGAATTCCTATACCAGAATTTTTCTCCGGGGATAGATCTCGTTTCCTGAATTTCAAAAATAATTGTAAATTATTTCTTTCCCTGAGATCTCGCTCCGCTGGAGATCCCGCACAGCAGGTTAGGATAGTAATTTCCTTGCTGCGGGGTGACCCTCAAGACTGGGCATTTGCATTGGCACCCGGGGATCCTGCGTTGCTCAATGTGGATGCGTTTTTTCTGGCTTTGGGGTTGCTTTATGAGGAACCTAACTTAGAGATTCAGGCTGAAAAAGCCTTGATGGCCCTATCTCAAGGGCAAGATGAAGCTGAAATATACTGCCAAAAATTTCGTAAATGGTCTGTGCTTACTCAGTGGAATGAGTGCGCCCTGGCGGCGAATTTCAGAGAGGGTCTCTCTGATGCTATTAAAGATGTTATGGTGGGGTTCCCTATACCTACAGGTCTGAATGAGTCCATGACAATGGCTATTCAGATTGATCGGCGTTTGCGGGAGCGCAAACCTGTGCACCATTTGGCGGTGTCTTCTGAGAAGGCTCCAGAAAATATGCAATGTGATAGAATTCTGTCCAGAAGCGAACGGCAGAATTTTAGGCGAAAAAATGGGTTGTGCTTCTATTGTGGTGATTCAACTCATGTTATATCAGCATGCTCTAAACGTACAAAAAAGGTTGATAAGTCTATTTCTATTGGCACTTTACAGTCTAAGTTTATTCTGTCTGTGACCTTGATTTGTTCATTATCGTCTATTACCGCGGATGCCTATGTCGACTCTGGCGCCGCTTTGAGTCTAATGGATTGGTCCTTTGCCAGGCGCTGTGGGTTTGATCTAGAGCCTCTGGAAGTTCCTATACCTCTGAAGGGTATTGACTCTACACCATTGGCTAGTAATAAACCACAATACTGGACACAAGTGACTATGCGTATGAATCCAGACCATCAGGAGATGATTCGCTTCCTTGTGTTGTACAATCTACATGACGTTTTGGTGCTCGGATTACCATGGTTACAATCTCATAACCCAGTCCTTGACTGGAAAGCAATGTCTGTGTTAAGCTGGGGATGTCAGGGGGCTCATGGGGACGTACCTTTGGTTTCCATTTCATCATCTATTCCCTCTGAGATTCCGGAATTTTTATCTGATTATCGTGATGTTTTTGAGGAGCCTAAGCTTGGTTCACTACCTCCTCACAGAGATTGCGATTGTGCCATAGATCTGATTCCGGGCAGTAAATTTCCAAAGGGTCGTTTATTTAATCTATCTGTACCTGAACATGCTGCTATGCGAGAATATATTAAGGAGTCCCTGGAAAAGGGACATATTCGTCCTTCTTCATCTCCCTTAGGAGCCGGTTTTTTCTTTGTATCTAAAAAAGATGGCTCTTTGAGGCCGTGTATTGATTATCGACTCTTGAATAAAATTACAGTCAAATATCAGTATCCTCTGCCACTGCTTACTGATTTGTTTGCTCGAATAAAAGGGGCTAAGTGGTTCTCTAAGATTGATCTCCGTGGGGCGTATAATTTGGTGCGAATTAAGCAGGGGGATGAGTGGAAAACCGCATTTAATACGCCCGAGGGCCATTTTGAGTATTTAGTAATGCCTTTTGGTCTTTCAAATGCCCCTTCAGTCTTTCAGTCCTTTATGCATGACATTTTCCGTGAATATTTGGATAAATTTATGATCGTGTATCTGGATGATATTTTGATTTTTTCGGATGACTGGGATTCTCATGTCCAACAGGTCAGGAGGGTTTTTCAGGTTTTGCGGGCTAATTCCTTGTGTGTGAAGGGTTCTAAGTGTATTTTTGGGGTTCAAAAGATTTCTTTTTTGGGGTACATTTTTTCCCCCTCTTCCATTGAGATGGATCCTGTCAAGGTTCGGGCTATTTGTGATTGGACGCAACCTTCTTCTCTTAAGAGCCTTCAGAAATTTTTGGGCTTTGCTAATTTTTATCGTCGATTTATAACTGGTTTTTCTGATGTTGCTAAACCTTTGACTGATTTGACCAAAAAGGGTGCTGATGTTGCTGATTGGTCCCCTGCTGCTGTGGAGGCCTTTCGGGAGCTTAAGCGCCGCTTTTCTTCTGCCCCTGTGTTGCGTCAGCCTGATGTTACTCTTCCTTTTCAGGTTGAGGTCGATACTTCCGAGATCGGAGCTGGGGCGGTATTGTCGCAGAAAAGTTCCGACTGCTCCGTGATGAGACCTTGTGCGTTCTTTTCTCGAAAATTTTCGCCCGCCGAGCGAAATTATGATATTGGTAATCGGGAGCTTTTGGCTATGAAGTGGGCTTTTGAGGAGTGGCGTCATTGGCTTGAGGGGGCTAGACATCAGGTGGTGGTATTGACCGATCACAAGAATTTGATTTATCTTGAGTCTGCCAGGCGCCTGAATCCTAGACAGGCGCGCTGGTCGTTGTTTTTCTCTCGGTTTAATTTTGTGGTCTCATACTTACCGGGTTCTAAAAATGTGAAGGCGGATGCCCTTTCTAGGAGTTTTGAGCCTGATTCCCCTGGTGATTCTGAACCTACAGGTATCCTTAAGGATGGGGTGATATTATCTGCTGTTTCCCCAGACCTGCGACGGGCTTTGCAGGAGTTTCAGGCGGATAGACCTGATCGTTGCCCGCCTGGTAGACTGTTTGTTCCTGATGATTGGACCAGTAGAGTCATCTCGGAGGTTCATTCTTCTGTGTTGGCAGGTCATCCCGGGATCTTTGGTACCAGGGATTTGGTGGCTAGGTCCTTCTGGTGGCCTTCCCTGTCTCGAGATGTACGAGTTTTTGTGCAGTCTTGTGATGTTTGTGCTCGGGCCAAACCTTGTTGTTCTCGGGCTAGCGGATTGTTGTTATCTTTGCCTATTCCAAAGAGGCCTTGGACTCACATCTCTATGGATTTTATTTCTGATCTCCCTGTTTCTCAGAAAATGTCTGTCATCTGGGTGGTGTGTGACCGTTTTTCAAAGATGGTTCATTTGGTGCCCTTGCCTAAGTTGCCTTCCTCATCCGAGTTGGTTCCTCTGTTTTTTCAAAATGTGGTTCGCTTGCATGGTATTCCGGAGAATATCGTTTCTGACAGGGGGACCCAGTTCGTGTCTAGATTTTGGCGGGCGTTCTGTGCTAGGATGGGCATTGATTTGTCTTTTTCGTCTGCGTTCCATCCTCAGACTAATGGCCAGACTGAGCGAACTAATCAGACCTTGGAGACTTATTTGAGGTGTTTTGTGTCTGCGGATCAGGATGACTGGGTTGCCTTTTTGCCGTTGGCGGAGTTTGCCCTCAATAATCGGGCTAGTTCTGCCACTTTGGTTTCTCCTTTCTTTTGCAATTCGGGGTTTCATCCTCGTTTTTCTTCCGGTCAGGTGGAGTCTTCGGATTGTCCTGGAGTGGATACTGTGGTGGATAGGTTGCATCGGATTTGGGGACAGGTGGTGGACAATTTGGAGTTGTCCCAGGAAAAGACTCGGCATTTTGCTAACCGCCGTCGTCGTGTTGGTCCTCGTCTTCGTGTTGGGGACTTGTTGTGGTTGTCTTCTCGTTTTGTCCCTATGAGGGTTTCTTCTCCTAAGTTTAAGCCTCGGTTCATCGGCCCGTATAAGATTTTGGAGATTCTTAACCCCGTGTCCTTTCGATTGGACCTCCCAGCATCTTTTTCTATCCATAATGTCTTCCATCGGTCATTATTGCGCAGGTATGAGGTACCGGTTGTGCCTTCCGTTGAGCCTCCCGCTCCGGTGTTGGTTGAGGGTGAATTGGAGTACGTTGTGGAGAAGATCTTGGACTCCCGTGTTTCCAGACGGAAACTTCAGTATCTGGTCAAGTGGAAGGGCTACGGTCAGGAGGATAATTCTTGGGTGACAGCCTCTGATGTTCATGCCTCTGATTTGGTCCGTGCCTTTCATAGGGCTCATCCTGATCGCCCTGGTGGTTCTTGTGAGGGTTCGGTGCCCCCTCCTTGAGGGGGGGTACTGTTGTGAATTTGGTTTTTGGGCTCCCCCGGTGGTCACTGGTGGTACTGGACTTGTGTGCTTCACTTTCTCTGTTCACCTGTTTCCATCAGGATATGGGAGTATCCTATTTAGCCTTGCTGCTCAGTTATTCTAGTGCCGGCCATCAATGTAACCAGAGCCTTTCTGTTGCATGTTCCTGCTTCTAGACTACTATCAGCTAAGTTGGACTCTTAGTCCTAAGTTTGTTTTGCATTTTTGTTCCAGTTCACAGTTATGTTATTTTTCTGTAGCTGGAAGCTCTTGTGGGCCGAAATTGCCACTCCGGCGTCATGAGTTGACACATGAGTCTTAAAGTAATTTCGGGATGGTATTTTAATAGGGTTTTCAGCTGACCGTGAAGTTCCCTATTGTATCTTCTTGCTATCTAGTAAGCGGACCTCGCTTTGCTGAACCTACCTTCATACTGCGTATGTCTTTTCCTCTGAACTCACCGTCAATATATGTGGGGGGCTTCTGTCTCCTTTTTGGGGGAATTTCCCTAGAGGTAAGCCAGGTCTGTCTTTTCCTCTATTAGGGTTAGTTAGTCCTCCGGCTGGCGCTAGGCGTCTAGGGATAAAACGAAGGTACGCCACCCGGCCACTGTTAGTTGTGTGGTAGGTTTAGCTCACGGTCAGCTCGAGATTCCATCACCCAAGAGCTGTTCTGTTATTTATGTTCTCTGACGTTCCCTTGCCATTGGGAACCATGACAGTGCGGGCTGTGCTGGATATACCACTGTGAGGGCTGTGCTCTATATACCCCCTGTGCCGGCTGTGCTGTATATATCCCCGGGGGAAGGTGGGGGGGCCCCATTTGGAAGTTCACACCGGGGCCCATAACTTTGTAGTTACGCCACTGATGCTCTCTGTGCTTCAAACAGAACCCTGAGACTATCGCAGAGCAGGTGCATTTATACGGAGACTTGATTACACACAGGTGGATTATATTTATCATCATTAGGCATTTAGGACAACATTGGATCATTCAGAGATCCACAATGAACTTCTGGAGTGAGTTTGCTGCACTGAAAGCAAAGGGGCCGAATAATATTGCACGCCCCACTTTTAAGTTTTTGAATTTCCACAAAAATGTAAAATAATCGATACATTTCGTTCAACTTCACAATTGTGTTCCACTTGTTGTTGATCCTTCACCAAAAATTTACATTTGGTATCTTTATGTTTGAAGCATGATATGTGGGAAAAGGTTGAAAAGTTCCAGGGGGCGAATACTTTCACAAGGCACTGTGTATATATATTGTAGCGTTTCACCCGCTACGGGTCTTGGGGATACTCGCTTGGCAGCAGGATAAACAATTCAGGCATGATATCTCACACATATCAGTCCATATGGTTTATTCAAACTCCGCATAAACCAGACAGTGTACAGTCCATTTCATTACAGCCATGAAACATTAGATAGTTCACGTAGCAGATAGGCTTCTCTGCTGTATATCATAATCCCGTTGTCCGGGGTTACCTCTCAGAAGTTCCACTCCTTACACTGACTTCAGGTCAGTCCCAGGTCCTCAACACAGACCGTCCAGGTCTACGGTCTCCAGGTGCTTCCAGGGCGACTCCACTCCCAGGAGTCTCCAACACCAACCGTCCGTGCTATGTCCAGCACGCAGGCTCTCCAGCCTGGAATGGTCTCTGTGTGCTTCCAGGACGTCCCCAGTTGGAACCGTCCAACACACAGGCCATTCTGCAGTGTCCTGCCAGGACACACGGAAGTGTGTCCACCCTGACAGACACTCACACACTCACTCAATCTCTCTCCCCATGTGCTACACACACCTCCTTTACATAGGTGTAACCACACCCAGATACCTGTCACATGGCTAGTCAGGTGAGCGTGACATCACCACAGGTCCTTACACACAAAACCATCTTACGTGTTCAGACACGCCTCTTTGGCTGGGTTGGTAGGTGACTGAACCCACACATCTCTCCAATCACCTGGAAGCCTTCCCAATGTAAACAAACCCCTCAGCAGTAGATCTGCTTGAGCAAAACATACCCAGACTTCCATCACAGGGCCACCCACCTCTGCGATACATACCATCCATCATTCACATGACCAGTCGCTATGCTACTATATATATATATATATATATATATATATATATATATATATATATATAATGAAAAAAATTGTGGATTGAAAATGGCACTGGCCACGCCTGTGCAGTAGCAGATATCGGATTTCATCACCCCAGGTATCATTTTATTCAGTATAACGACCCCAACCTGACACTGTCTGTAGGTTACTCAGCACAATCCAGCTGACAGGTTCCCTTTAAAACACACTGCTATTATTTTGCGTATAACTGTACCAAAGAATATTGAGTTAAGTGTTATATTTGGTTCACTATTGTCAAATGATGTGAACCATATTTATCAATTACTATAGGGATATTGTTCTACCATCGGTAAAGCTGCCAGAAACATAGATAATTATTACTATCTGAACACAAAGGACAATCGTTAGCTATAATTGTTACATTGTTTGCTATGTTTTTAGCACATAGGATTCGCTCCCACTAGCATATAAAATCAGCGCGAGAAAACATCGCATTGTACTCACATGACACTCATCCTACTTTTCTGGATCAACATCGGAGCGATTTTGTTTTATGCTGATGTGAGCGAGGCCTAACAGTTAGACTAAGATCTTGTATATTAAGAACATCCAGATATTTACAACTCTTGTTTTATTGAACTAGAAAAGAGCAGTTTAAGCAGTAAAAATTGTAGGTAGCAACTTAATGCAGAGAAAATACAATCTGGGAATAACGCAACACCGTAATGCAGCAGAACAGGAAACCTCATCTGAAATGTATTTGCTGCTTCACACCTGAACTATCTGCGACTTTAAGTGGAACCACCGTTTATATGCTTTTATCTACAGCAAAAACAGACTAGGTATCATTATGCAATTGTTTATTTATGACCCGATCTAAAAAAAAGAATAACACAGTCTCATTGTGTTATAGATTTTGAAGTCGGTACATCGGGTGCTTCTACCACCTAGGCAGTATTGTTTGCCTTTAGTCATGGAACTGTGCAGAGATGAGGATCCTCTTGCCTCAGTCCACTTTGTTTCCCCCTATATTGGATGTTGGAAATCAATTGCAACAATGGCTGCCTTCTCACTGTGTGTGACAATGTGACTGCAGACCGCCAAATCGTGACTGTGTGTAATGTGCACTGTCATGATGACACTATATTCGCAGCATCAGTAGGTAACCACGTGACTGCATGCATGTTATTTGCATATTTGTCTTGCGCTCCCATGCCAATATTCTTATGCACGCCATCATGTGACTGCCCAATTCCACTGCCAACAAAGGGAAATTGTGACAGTATGAGCATTGCACAATGACACAATTTGGCAATCTGCTGTCACATGCAGTGACTGCAGACTTTTCTTTTCAACCTGCAAAATCCCTTGAAATACTTTGGAGGTAGAACTTCGTCAACTATTATATGAGAAAATATAAGTTAAAAAAACTAATAAATTATATTTGCCGCAATTGGACAGAATTTTCACATGAAAACATTACACTGCAGGATACAAAAAATAGTAGACGAATATCCACTAAACATAATAATAATAATAATAATCATTACTATTATTATATTAGACGTCATATGGCATGTATCAACATATACATATACCACATACAGTCATGCGATGTCCAGGTCACAGCAGTGGAGATCCTACTGCACCTGCTCATGAAAGTGGCCTAAAAAGCAGTCAAGCAGGAGGATTTTAGAAAAATTAATAATAGTACCACCCTTGTGTACTGATTGCACATCATTTTTTGAGATCGGATCTACACATTCACTTTAAAGTAGATTAATATCATAAAGATGTGAGCAGGTTGCGGCATGCAGTAACGGCAGAGCATGGGTTAAAGTTAATTTTACTAAAATGGGTATAATCCATGCAGGGAGGGGAAAGTAGAGGCAGGGATAGGGCAGGTGATATGAGCACAATCGGTGTGCTGAGGGAGGTAATGAGGGCCAAAGGAATTACAACTGTTCATTAAAGGTAAACAACAGTCTGATGGCTTCCTGACTGCAGAGTCTTAGGTCCTAACGGTGGTGCCAACACAGTCAGCACATGATGAATCCGTTGTCGTCCTGCAGGCATTGATGATCCGGTTCCTGGCGGTGACGATGAGTCCTTGACGTCTTGCACGGGGTCCTGGATTTGGGTTGCAGAGCGAAGAGCAATCTCAAAACTGCCGGGGCTTGGCAAGGCTCGGCAGAAGTAGGCGGGTGAGAGAGGGAACAGTTTTCGGTAAGTGACCCCGTATTTCTTAGGCGTTGGGTAACTTGAGCAGCGGGAGTAAGTGGGCAAAATACAGTTCTCCGGTCACAGTCTTTGTAAGTGGCAGCAGGGACAATAAAGCGCTGACCTGCGCTGTCACAGTGTTCAGAGGACGGAGCACCAAACTTCCCTTCTGCGTGCTGTGTGCTCCTGCCAAAGTCTGACCTCCTTTTTGGGCGCTTTGCTCCTTTTATGCTAGCTATGCCCCCCACTGTCTAGTGCAAAGGTCGGTCCGGGTCTCTAAGTTTTCCCCAGACAACAAAGGTGACGGTCCCGACAGTTCCAGAAGCGGTGCAAGAAAGGTACCCCCGGTCCAGTCCCTCTTCTTACAAAGACATACGGTGTTTCCCCAAAAATAAGACCTACCCTGAAAATAAGCCCTAGCATGATTGTACAGGATTTTTGGAGTATGCGTGAAATATAAGCCCTACTGCAAAAATAATCCATAGTTACAGTCAGGGTCGGCATTTTGGGGAAGGAAACTGGGCAAATGCCCAGGGCCCACATTATCTTAGGGCCCCCCAGCATTTTAGCTCTGAAGTTAAGACTGCTTAAGCTTGACCACAATGTCACCTAAGGTCCTTTACCTGCAGGAGTCTAGATGAACTAAAGAGGAGACAGGCTAGTATGTAGCATACATGCAGTGTGTGTATATACATGTGTATGTATGTGCAGTGTGTGTGTATATACATGTGCATGTGCAGTTTGTGTATATATAGTTGTAGCGCCCCCACCGCCGCAGGGCCGAGGGGTACCCGGTACCGGGCCTCCGAGTCTCTGCTCTGGGGTTGTCACGGTGGCTAGGCCCCGGTCCGTGACCCTGCCGTGGGGCGCACAGTGAATAGGTAGGTAGATGTAGATGGTGGTGACGGTAATGGTGCAGTTGTGGGGTGCAGGTCGCGGTAAATAACGAGGACACCAGGTTGCAGTCTCTTTACCTCTTTACTGAAGATCTCTGGGTCCTCAGTCCGGAATACGGTTCACCAGGCTGCGCAAGTCCGGCCGGTCCAATGGCACCTCCAGAGTTCTCTTCACAGGTGGAAATCTGTGCCTTCCCCCTAGCGCTATGTGTTGTGGTCCTTCCCTGCTGTGCTTACGGAAAGTACCCCACAACTGTTGTGTCTGTTTCTTAAGTTCCCTCACAACTCGATTAGATGATGTTCTGCTAATCCTCCGTCCCTCCCTGATGTTCTGGTTAGGACGGCACCCGTTTGACGGGTAGGCTCGGAGCTCTTCCGGGACCCTAGAGTCGCCCCTCTCCACAAGTTGCCCCCCAAGACTGCATAGGTGATTTGAGTTAGACAGCCCGCCTTAGACTGACTGTCCTGCCGCTGTTTAGAGTATTGCTTGAAGCTGGATATTATGATACTCCCTCGGCGTTCCGGCCACCGGTTGTGCGCCTCAGTAGGATGTTGCTTTGGTCTTACAGCACGACTCCTACTGGTATTCTCCTATTGCTATGATCTCGTTTCTTAAAAAAGCACAATCTATCTCGCTTCTTATCCTTTCGTGGGCACCGCCGCTATCCTGAGCAGGCACGGTCCCGTTACGTTCGCTCAAGTTGCCAAGCCTCTGCCAGGATCCCACCCCTGACAGAGACCCTACTGTATCTTCCCCCACAACACCCTCTGCCACAAGGTGTTGCCTGGTTCCAACCCAGTCAGCTTCTGATCTAACTTCCTGCCTGACCCCCAGTTTACCCACTATGGTGGGGAGTGGCCTAGTGAATAGAACCCTTAGCTCCCCCTGGAGGCCCGGCTGTGAAATGTATTGGTGTCTGTGATACCTGGTCAGATGAACTCCTTCAGTGCCATCAGACGTACCATAGCTCCCCTTAGTGGCGGAGCCACAGTACTGCAACGACCAGGACTCTGGGGCGCTGCATATGTGTATATGCAGTGTGTGCACGTGTGTGTATATATACATGTGCAGTGTGTACTGTATGTATTTGCAGTGTGTATATGTATATACATGTGTATGTGCAGAGTGTGCGATATAATTATATTTGAATATTTTTTGAACTTTTTTGTTAAACAATAAATGTAGATTGTTGATCATGGAAAGAAATAAGACATCCCCTGAAAATAAGCCCTAACCTATCTTTCGGAGCAAAAAGATAATATAAGACCCACGGTATGCATTGCATTCTCATCAATGGCTTGTTTTATCTTCTGCAGATATTGAGTAAAAGCTGTTTATCTTCAGAACTTTCTTTTTTTGTTTTGGACTTTTTAGTTTGTCTCGATCTCCCGTATGTCTGCAGGTAAGATTTTAATTTCTACTATGGCAGAAATGTGCGATATCTGTTTACCAATAAAGAATAGAATCAATATGTGAACTCTCCTGTTGTATAATATGAAAAGTTTAGTCATAAGTCATACATAACTCGTCTACATTAGGCGAAGAGACACAGATCCTGTGCTCATGAATCATGTGAGGCATTTCCTTCATTCTTGACATAACTGGTGAATAACATTCTATCACAGCGCCAAGTGTATGTCTATAAAAGAAAAAAAATAACTATAAAGCTGATGTTTGGGCAATGTTGTTTAACGAAAAAAAAAATGCAACTATATAGCAGAATGCCATAAGTCATAATTTACGAATTTACACAATATAATAAAGGCAAATGTAAGTGTCACAAGAACAGGTTCTTTTAAATAATAGAAAGTTTCCAATTACATCTTTTATTGCATAAACCTGTTTAAATGTATATTTAGAAAAAGGGTGGAAGCATCCAGGACCTTCGGAGACTCCAAAATGCAATACAGTGCATATGTGAGTAAATATTCCTTATTTATTGGTTAACATAGGACAAAAACAAATCACGGACTGCAGTGACATATTCAGTAAAAGTTGAAACCAACGCGTTTCAAACAATATATTCTGCCATGATTAAGAACTATATTGGTCGAAATGCAGAGGTTTCAAATTTTGCTGAATATGTCACTGTAGACTGTTAATATGCCCCCGCAGGTGGCTCACGTGGTTCATATACCCACTGTGCCGTGGACCGAGGAGAGACTGGAGACTCTTAGCTAAATGAACACTCGTCTTTTTTCCATAGAGCTCCTGATTGTGGGGTTAGACTTGGCTCTGGATGGACACCAAGTGCTACTCCAGGGTATACAGACACAGGCAGGCAGCTGCTGGTGGGTACATCTGGTATAGAGGCAGGCAGGAGCTGGCGGGTACGGCTGATTATTCAGGCATGCAGGACAACCGCAGATGTAGCCAGGCAGGGAACCCCAGATGCGGACAGGTACGGATCTGCAGGTGCAGCCAGGCAAGGAACTGCTGGTTCCCACAGATCAGACAGGAGCAGGTTCGCATAGAACAGACAGGGTCAGGTTCACACAGGATAAACACAAGGACAGGTACACACAGGACAGTAGTGTTAGTGCAGTAATGTACTCACCGATCGCCATTTTCCCCCCTCTAGTCCTCTTCTGGGTCACATGACTTCTATTCCAACTCGCCAGATCACACTGGGGTTATATATGAGCCAGAAGTTGCTTTTACAATATAAATCTATGGAGTGTCTGAACTAGGTAAGATCTATACATCGATAACACAGCATCCAACATTCACAATAAGTGATTGTCACAGTTCACTCTCACTGCACGATGACCTCTGCACAGATCATAGAGCATGCCTCTAGAAACCTTTACCATCAATGAACATCTCGGGCCTGATTTATCAATACATTTCCTCCATTTTTTTGGTGTGAATACCTCTCAATTAGTAACTTTGATTTGAGACAAATTATTTCACCTTTTTTTAAGTTGCCTTTGGTTGTTTAGTTCATTTTCTGATTCTTATATCAATGTAGCTCGTTTGGATAACTTACAGTGGTTCATCGAATGTGACTTTTTGAAAACGCTTCAAAATTTGTCACAACTCTACTCCAGTCCCCCCTACAGTGGTTTTATGTTTGTCCATTTAAAAGTAAACATTTTTTGCAATATTTTACAAAATGTCTAACTTTTTAACTGAAAAAGTCATAAAAATGGTTAATGACACTGAAAAGAGAAATGTTGTGCTTTGCACAAAAATCATGAATCGTGTGCGCCACTTTGATGGCTTTGGCGCAAAAAAGTCAGGGAAAACCACAAGTCACAAAAGAAGAGTGACTTAAAAAAACTCACACATCACTTTTACCTTGTGCCATGCTCTCCATCATGCTGTAAGAAACATAGTTCATCACCAGTATCAGAAAATTTTTACACATCATTGCTAGACGTTGCTCTTGAAGGATGTTTAACCCCTTAGTGACGGAGCCCAATTTTTAAAATCTGACCAGTGTCACTTTATGTGGTAATTAGTGTTGAGCATTCCGATACCGCAAGGATAGGGTATCGGCCGATACTTGCGGTATCGGAATTCCGATACCGAGATCCGATACTTTTGTGGTATCGGGAATCGGAATCGGAAGTTCCCAGGGTCTAAAGGAGAGGAAACTCTCCTTCAGGCCCTAGGATCCATATCCATGTAAAAAATAAAGAATTAAAATAAAAAATATTGATATACTCACCTCTCCGGAGGCCCCTGGACATCACCGCTGGTAACCGGCAGCCTGCTTTGCTTAAAATGAGCGCGTTCAGCACCTTCCATGACGTCACGGCTTCTGATTGGTCGCGTGCCGCTCATGTGACCGCCACGCGACCAATCACAAGCCGTGACGTAATTCTCAGGTCCTAAATTCCTAGAATTCGGAATTTAGGACCTGAGAATGATGTCATGGCTTGTGATTGGTCCGTGGCGGTCACATGAGCGGCATGCAACCAATCAGAAGCCGTGACGTCATGGAAGGCCCTAAACGCGCTCATTTTAAGCAAAGAAGGCTGCCGGTTACCAGCGGTGATGTCCAGGGGCCTCCGGAGAGGTGAGTATATCAATATTTTTTATTTTAATTCTTTATTTTACACAGTAATATGGATACCAGAGCCTGAAGGAGAGTTTCCTCTCCTTCAGACCCTGGGAACCATCAGGATACCTTCCGATACTTGGTGTCCCATTGACTTGTATTGGTATCGGGTATCGGTATCGGCGATATCCGATACTTTTCGGGTATCGGCCGATACTATCCGATACCGATACTTTCAAGTATCGGACGGTATCGCTCAACACTAGTGGTAATAACTCTGCAACACTTCAACAAATCCCAGTGATTTTGAGATTGTTTTTTCGTGACACATTATACTTTATGATAATGGTAAATTTAGGTCAATATGTTTTGTGTTTATTTATAAAAAATATAAAAAATTTGAGAAAAATGTTAAAAAATTAGAAATTTTCAAACTTTGAATGATTATCCCCTTAATCCAGATAGTCATACCACAGCAAACCATTAATAAATAACATTTCCCACATGTCGGCTTTACATCAGCACCATTTGTAAAATGTTATTGTATTTTGTTAGCATTTTAGGAGGTTTAAAAATGTAGCAGCAATTTTTCATTTTTTCAAGGAAATTTACAACATTTATTTTTTTAGGGGACTATCCAGGTTTGAAGTGCCTTTAGGGGTCTCATATATTGGGAAACCCCCAAACGTGATACCATTTTAAAAACAGCACCCCTGACATATTGAAAACTGCAGTCAGGTAGTTTATTAACCCTTCAGGTGATTTTCAGGAAATAATGCAAAGTGGCATGACAGAAATGAAAAAGTGTATGTTTACCACATAAATGCCGCTTACTCCTGAACAGGTTACAACAGCTGGCAGACTCTTAGGGTACTGTCACACATTGGCACTTTGATCGCTACGACGGTACGATCCGTGACGTTCCAGCGATATCCATACGATATCGCTGTGTCTGACACACAGCAGCGATCAGGGATCCTGCTGAGAATCGTACGTCGTAGCAGATCGTTTGGAACTTTCTTTCGTCGCTGGATCTCCCGCTGTCATCGCTGGATCGTTGTGTGTGACACCGATCCAGCGATGCGTTCGCTTGTAACCAGGGTAAACATCGGGTTACTAAGCGCAGGGCCGCGCTTAGTAACCCGATGTTTACCGTGGTTACCAGCGTAAAAGTAAAAAAAAACAAACAGTACATACTCACATTCCGGTATCTGTCCCCCGGCGTTCTGCTTCTCTGCACTGTGAGCGCCGGCCGGCCGGAAAGCGAGCACAGCGGTGACGTCACCGCTGTGCTTTCCGGCTGGCAGACACAGTGCAGAGAAGCAGAACGCCGGGGGACAGACACCGGAATGTGAGTATGTACTGTTTGGGTTTTTTTACGTTTACGCTGGTAACCACGGTAAACATCGGGTTACTAAGCGCGGCCCTGCGCTTAGTAACCCGATGTTTACCCTGGTTACCCGGGGACTTCGGCATCGTTGGTCGCTGGAGAGAGCTGACTGTGTGACAGCTCCCCAGCGACCACACAACCACTTACCAACGATCACGGCCAGGTCGTATCGCTGGTCGTGATCGTTGGTAAATCGTTTAGTGTGACAGTACCCTAAGGCTGCTATTTGGTCGTGAATTGCGATGGCAAATATCAGGACCACACAATCATGATCTGAGGGCACCAATTGGGATAAAGAGGAAGCCCCCACACTCTGTTAACCATTTATAATGATGTAGTCACTACTGACAGCAGCATCTAAGGGGATATGGACGGTGCAAACACTGATCTTGGCTAATGCAGCAAGTTGTCAGCTACAGTGTACAGCCGACAGCTGCTGGATTGTCTCCATTATGGGGATGCTAGTCTCTTATATCTCAGGTCAGTTAAAAGACGTATTGGCGGTCATTAAGGGGTTAAATACTATTCTATATTCATGATTCAGTGATCTTAGGAAAAATTATTATGAAGCACACTCCCCTGTAGAAAAAGTCACCCCACATATGAAGGGTCTCAGAATGTTTTACTCTTGGCAGGACTCATGGTCAACCTTTTATCTCCAGACAATCATTATTCCAGATGTCCAAAACAGTCTGAAGGGGTTTCATCAGCGAAAATATATTTACCCCAGTCCTCTGCAGGAATTACAGGGATTGGACTGCAGAGTTATTTTCTCTGATGAAGCCCCCTTTAGATTGTTTGGGACAACTAGAAGAATGATTATCCGGAGAAGAAAAGGTGAGCGCTACCATCTGTATTGTGTTATGCCAATAGTAATAGTAGTGCATCATGAGACCATTCATGTTTGGAGTTGCTTTTCATCCATGGAGGGGGCTCCCTCACAATTTTGCCGAAGAGAATTGCTATGAATAAAGAATGGTATCTAAAGAGCAACTTCTCCCATCGAGCAATTTAGTGATGATCAATGCTACTTCCAGCATCACGGAGATCATGTTACAAGGCAAAAGTGATAACTAAGTAGCTCTATTAAATAAACATTGAAATTTTAAGTCTATGGCCAGAAAACTCTCCAGATCCCAATCCCACTCAGAACCTGTGGTGAATCCTCAAAAAACGGGTGGACAAACAAAACTTCAGAAATTGTGATAAACTCCAAGTGCTGATTAGGCATGTGGGGGTTCCCTAGCAACCAGGCAACCCCCACATGTACTTATGCTGGCTAACAGATGTAAATCATTCAGCTGCGGCAAGAAAAACGAAATCTCCGAGCACTAAAAAATACTCGGAGGACAACCGAGCGTGCTCGAGAAATCTCGAGGAAAGGGTATTTTCGCTCATCTCTACTTGTCATGCCTTTTGGGTTAACCAATGCGCCAGTAGTTTTTCAGAACTTTATGAATGATATCTTTTCTGATAGTATTGGTAGATTTATTGTGGTATAAATTGATGATATTTTGTTGTTCAACCTTGTGACCTTAAAGCGTTACATTGATTTTTAGTATTCACCAATTACTATAGGAAATTTATTAGGTTTTTTTTCCCAAAATTGTTAAACCTTTTACTAATCTCACACGTAAGGGGGCAGATCTTAAAGTTTGGTCACCAGATGCAATTGAGGCTTTTAATAAACTTGATGTGTTTCATATGTACTCCTGTTTTAATCCAACCTGATCTCTAGAGACCATTCATTGTGGAGGTGGATGCTTCAGAGGTCGGGGTAGGGGCTGTATTATCTCACGTTTCCAAAAATCTGAACAACTTGTGACCATGCACATTTTTCTCTAAAAAAAAATTTTCTGCTGATTTTGGGAATTGCAAGCCTGTTGGTCCGTATTTTTGTCTAGTTTAAATTTTTCTATCATGTTCAGGTTGGGATCCAAAAATTTGAGGTCAGATGCGTTATCACACAGCCTTGACTCAGTTTTCCCTCCTGAACCCCTATCCCTCATTCTTCCTCAGAGCATTGTGGTTTCCATGTTATCCTCAGAGTTGTAAGCAGAGATATGTAGAGTCCAGTCACTGGCTCCTTCCACTACTCCTAGGACCTAATTATTTGTACCAGTGTACCTAAGTTTGTGTCTGTTACAGAGGTTCATGATTCTGGCCTGAGTGGTCACCCCAGGGTCACAGTTACACAAAAAGTCATGGCAAGGCTTTTTTTGGTAGCCATCAATATATAATGATATTGGAGATTTTGTTTCCGCTTGTGAGGATAGCAAACACTCTCTAAAGTATGTCATAACCTGCCGGACTGGGAATTTGCTCCATTACCAATTCCAGAAAGACAGTGGACTTATTTGTCCACGGATTTCATCACAGATTTGCGTTTGGTGGGAAGACTGTTATTTAATTGGTGGTTGACCGATTCAGTAAACGGGCCCATTTTTTTTCTTTATCAGGGCTACCAAATGCTGAAACACTTTCAAGGTTGTTTATCAATCATGTGGTGAGGCTTCATGAAATCCCTCTGAACATTGTATCTGAGGGGTGCAATTTGTCTTCAAATTCTGGTGAGCGTTTTGTAGAAAATTTTAAATTGATTTGTCATTTTCCTCTGCCTAAAACCAACGGTCAGACAGAAAAGACAAATCAATAGTTGGAACAAATTTTAAGATGTTTCATTGCATGTTAGCAGGAGGACTGGTCCTCATATTTACCTCTTGCTTAGTTCGCCTTTAATAGATGGATTAATTAGTCTACTAGAACTTCATCTTTCTTTTGTAATTATGGTTTTCATCCCTATTTTTGTGAATTTTCTAGGATAAACTCTGGGTGTTCAGGAGCAGAGGTTTCCATACAGAAACTTGGGGATATCTGGAGGGAGGTCAAAAGAATATTGGGATGACTCAGCTTCACCAAAAATGGAAGGCCGATAGGAAACTTTCGGCAGTTCCAATCTTCCGGGTAGTTGATAAGGTGTGGTTATATCACCAAAAAATATGAAGCTGAAGGTACCTTCAATGAAGTTGGGTCCTAAATTTATTAGCCCATATGAGATTCTGGAGGTAATCAACCCAGTTGCTGTTAGATTAAAACTTGCTCCCTCACTTTGTTTTCTGGATGTTTTCCACAAGTCCCTATTGAAAGAGTTTATCCCCTCTGTATTGTCTCCCTCGTCTCCATCTCCTCCAGTTTCCATTGATGGAGTTTTAAAGTAAGAGGGGCAGAGAATTGTGGATTCTCAGAGAGTCCGAAATTCCCTCCAATATTTTATTCATTGGAGGGGATACGGACCTGAGCAGAGATCCTGAGTTCCGGCTCATTCCATGAAAGCCGAATATCAGGTCAGGACCTTCCATCTCTATTTTCCTGGAAAACCTGGGGCCCCAGTAGCCCCCATGGAAGAGGGATACTGTCATGATCCCACCACTTGCTGTGTCCTAGGGATAATGTGAGTGGCAGCTCAGCTGCCCTATGGATTGCAGGGAAGTGTCGGGCTGTCAGTGCTTTGAGTGACAGCTCAGCCGCCCTGTAGATAGCAGGGGAATGTCGGGCTGTCAGTGCTGTTTGTGACAGCTCAACCGCCCTATAGATAGCAGGGATGTGTTGGGCTGTCAGTGTAGTGTTTGGGTTTCCTCTAGGTGTTTTCCTTTCTGGATAATTGCTAGGCTATATAACTGGCTGGCAATGTTAGTGTCACGACCGACAAGGTTAAGTCCAGCGGACGACACAACTTATACCTACAACAGGATGGAATGGGGTGAGGCAGGCCCTAACCATATGGAATGAGGGACAGGGGCACCTCCTGAGCTCCAAACTGAGCCTGTCTCTAAAATCCCCTAACGCTCTAAGCGGGTCCTTTCCTCTGCCACCTTCACATGCCTAGTCCCTGTTTGTCACCTCACTAATCCCTGGCTAGTGTACTGACTGGCAAGGACGCTAGCCTCACCACTGCAAATGATGACCAACACAGGGAGAGTGACTAAACACAAGACAGACAGATAGATAGAGGGGAACTTAGCTAATCAACTGTCTCTGCTGCAAAGCACCACACAGCAGGCACCAGGACCATAAACTCCACAAAAACAGCAGATTCACTACTGCAACAAGAGAGCTCTTTACTCCAGGCTTGATCAACATAGATTACTCTATCACCGACAGTCAGCTGATGGGACATGTGACTTTTTTAAGGATGGTGGAAGTGGTTACCTCTCATATCAGCTGACTAGCAACAAAGCAGCTGCCAGCAAGGAAACTGACATTTTACCCTTGCTGGCTTGAAAGGAAAAAAACTACATTTAACTTATAATGGAACCAGAGCTGCCACAAATCAAAAAATGAATCGTGACAGTTAGGTCATTGACAATTGTATCTTTGCTCTGTGTGCCTAGTCTGGTATTCTGATCTTTGCTGCTTGACCTTGCACTTGTCTAAATTGTCCGGTCCGGTTGCCAAGCCCTTTAGTTGTGATTCACTACCTTCTTGGAATTCTTATCTCGGACTGTTTCCTGACTACACCTTTGTCTCGCCCCTCTGTCTTTGATATACCCTCCTGGGTTTTGACCTCGAACCTCTTAACTACCCAGCCTCTCGGCTTGTACATGAGTAGTGACTAGTGTCACATCGGCCCCATTAAAAAGCGTCACATGGTAAGAGTTGTCCCTTTCTCTGTGCTGCAGATTTCTTTTCTATTAATTACTTTGGCAGCAGGTCAGTTTTGGGGTGCAGTTTTTTTTCTTTTCCAACAATTTATATTGGAGAAATTGGTTTTTTAGGCATTGTCCTAATATACTATAATATTTTTATAGAGGGACACGTACTTTTAGGTTTGATGCCTTTACTATTTGCACCACACTCTATATAACACCTTATGAGTGCATGAAAATAACACCATAATAAATACAGATTAAGAGAAATACTGTATAAGAGTGAAATGTGAGATGACATTGAGAACACTTGGAAAAAATAACTGAAAATTACCATATATGAGGCACCCACAGCTAACAAAATATTATCCTGACAAGTGAATGATCCGGATGCCTTTCCACCTGTTTGGAATCAGATAGTCGGGTAATCTTGGTAATCAATGTCCTGAAAGGGAGTATTGTCTTGATAAGTTCATTCCATTCTGTACAGATAACACACTACTCAGTCTATTGTGTTTTGACACAAGTTTAATTGCTGAACCATTGAAAACGTGTAGTAAAAGAGAACAATGCTTGTGTCTGAATAGAGGCATGGATTATGTGTTTATTTTGCTAACAGATGTGCTTGATTTCTAGCCTGGGATTCATCTGTTTTCAAAATCATTGTCAATTTGTTGTATTAATTGCCAGCGCTGTGAATTAACGCTGTGATACGAAGCGGGATAATGGCTTCTGCAGCTTTGCATATGACAAATAAGAGGAAATATGTTCCTTTGTATTGTGTCAGATGGCGTGACACTACAAATCGGGCTGGTGTTTTAGGTTGTCATGCACAGTGGATATAAGATCAGTAATCGTGAGGGTGGACAGCGTTTGCTTGAGCAATCACAGCAGAGGCTTCTGGATTGGCAGAGTGTGATCACTTACCCTTTTTTCCATTCCGAAATTTGGAAAAACATTGGCTGGAAATATGCAATACATCTGAAAGTGTTAAGGCTGACCCCAACCCAAAGCCTAATGCGTATAGCAGTATCAAAACAAAGTACTAACCAATTTGATTTCTATTGCCCTGGTCCGTCATTCAGTCCAGTTAGCTGGTTTTCACGTCTGCTTTTGGCATCCTGGATTAAAAGGCCCCCTGCTGTCATGACATTGATGGGTGAAAAATGTCATGTTGTTGCATGAAATGTATTGACTAGGCCTAACATGACGTTAATTAAAGGGGTTATCCTGGACTATTTTACTTTTTTTTTTTATCATGGGCCTAAGAACTTGCTGACAGGTAGTTGTTACCCACCTGTCTCTTGTGCCTGGCGACGATCTCTGCTGGCTCAGAGCATTCACAGACCGCTCCTGCCTGTGACTGCGCGGCTTCCGGTGATGTCATGTTAACAGAGCAGCTGCTTCTTTTCCGCTCTCCTCTGTTGATGGGACAATACTGCCAATGTCATGACAATTGACTGTCAATCAGCATGACATCGGCAGTCACTCCCCATCGACAAACCAGCCGGGAAAGGAAGAGTTGCTCTATTGATGTCAAGCAGCTGAGGTGAGGTGTGTGATCGCCTGGAATTGGTGTCAGGCAGAAAAGGCAGGTAGTTCTCAAATACCAACCTATTAGTTCTTAACCCCATGAAAAAAAGTCCTAGATAACCCCTATACGAGTTTAGAAATTGATGTCATGGTGGAAACTGTTGGCACCCTTGAAATTGTTATGGAAAATGAAGTATTTCAGAAAATTATTGCAATTACACATGTTTTCTTATACACATGTTTAGTTCCTCTGTTTGCATTGGAACACCACTAAAGACAGAGAAATAAAGGCAAATTGGACATAATTTCTGTCAAAACCCCAAAAATGGACCCAACACAATTGTTGGCACTTTTCCAAATTTGTGGGTAAACAACTTGATGTGCATGTGATGCTTGATCAAACTCACTCGTGGCAAGTAACAGGTGTGGGCAATATGAAAATCACACCTGAAACCAGATAAAAAGGGGGAAGTTGACTCAATCTTTGCATTGTGTGTCTGTGTGCCACTCTAAGCATGTAGAACAGAAAGAGAAGGAGAGAACTATCTGAGGACTTGAGAACCAAAATTGTTGAAAAATATCAACAATCTCAAGATTACAAATTCATCTCAAGAAATCTTGATGTTCTTTTGTCCACAATGCTTAACATAATCAAGAAGTTTATACCCCATGGCACTGTAGCTAATCTCCCTGGATGTGGACTGCAGAGAAAAAATTGATGAAAGGTTGTTGCAAGGCAGGATAATCTGGATGGTAGATAAGCAGTCCCAATCAATTTCCTAAGAAATTCAAGCTGTCCTGTAAACTCAGAGTGCATCCGTCAATATTTGAATTAAATGAAACGCTATGGCTGGAGATCCAGGAGGTCCCCACTGCTGACACAGAGACATAAAAAAGTGTGAGTAAGTAAAAATCCTTGTGATAAAGTGTATTGTGGAGATATGAGACTAAGATAGAAGTTTTTGTTAAAGTACCACGCCCAGCACCATGTTACACATTGTCTAATCATACCACATTTTTGGGGCAGGGGAGGATGCAAAAGAGTATACAGATAGGACAATATGCGATTGCAGCTGATTCTTTCTATGATGTAAAGCATTTGCTGCTTGTTTTTAAACATTTTACCTCTCAGAAAGCAGCATTTGCGATAACATACTGTCCAGTCGGCATACTCTCTTTGCTTCCTCCCCTTCCCAGGAGCTGAGGTACAATCAGACCATGTTCCTGCACGGTCAGACACAGCCATTACACAGTACACAGCAGGGGCACATTTATAAGATTATCTCGGCACAGGGACATTTTTTTAACATATCCAATTATGAAACTTATTTTTATTCCAAGATCTATGGTCATTAAAATGCACTTTGTTCATGGGAAAACCCCTTATACATGTGTGCATGAGCCCCAAGTGTTAGGATATACAAGAACTAAAATGCCGCATTGTATTTGTGCATTCCAAGCAAGGTCGTAAGACCTCAAGCAATATCTCAAGTGTCACAAAAATCAAAACATAAAAACATAGTAATGGACAAACATGAACCTGATACCTCTTATCTCCTCTTCCCACAATTGCATACAAGATTTCTCTTGCGCATCACCCCTACTCTGGAACTCTCTACCACAACACATCAGACTCTCGCCCACCATCGAAACCTTCAAAAAGAGCCTGAAGACCTACCTCTTCCAACAAGCCTATAACCTGCAGTAACCACCAATCGACCAAACCGCTGCACGACCAGCTCTGCCCTCACCTACTGTATTCTCACCCATCCCTTGTAGATTGTGAGCCCTCGCGGGCAGGGTCCTCTCTCCTCCTGTACCAGTTATGACTTGAATTGTTCAAGAATATTGTACTTGTTTTTATTATGTATACCCCTCCTCACATGTAAAGCGCCATGGAATAAATGGCGCTATAATAATAAATAATAATAATACAGCTTCAGATATGTTGTTTCTAAGGACTCGCTCACATAACCGTATTTTTGGTCTGAGTGCTATCTGTGAAAAAAAAACGGACTGCACTCGGATCAATGTTATTCAAAGGGGCAGTGCAGATGAGCGAATCTATGTGTGGAAAAAATAGTAGCATGCACTTGTTTCTTCCATAAATCGGATGAGACTCACCCATTCAAATCTATGGGTGCGTAGGAAGAAATCGGATGCCATACAGAGCCAGAGTACAGCATCAGATATTTATGGATAAACTGCAATTCTGTAACTAAGGAAACTGTAAATGGTATTGTCAATTATTACTAGCTGCTGGAAAAAAATGGATTGCACACAGATGACAAGTGAGAAATAAATCATCAGCGCCTTCAGGATGAAATTATGAACAATTTTTACACACTCATCTGAACCTACCCTATTGGTAAAAAATAATCTGCAGCACTACTACCCTGCCTGTCATATGTGTAGTCAACTAGGACAAAATTCTTCACGTGTTTCTATATACTGTAGGTTCTGCAACACAAAACTAAACTAGAACAACCATTCAGATGAGGCTAGTTGACTAGAATATGTGTGATCCTTATCTCACTAAAGAACAACCAGGCACAAACCAGCATATTTGCGACCAGATGGCTGGAGGCCACACAAAATGGCCACAGGTTGAGCACTCCTCTTTAGCTGCATGCTTGCAGGTTAGGCTACTTTCACACTAGCGTTAACTGCAATACGTCGCAAATGCGTCGTTTTGCCGAAAAAACGCATCCTGCAAAAGTGCTTGCAGGATGCGTTTTTTCAGCATTGACTAACATTAGCGACGCATTTGCGACGCATTGCCACACGTCGCAACCGTCGTGCGACGGTTGCACCGTGCTGTGGCGGACCGTCGGGACCAAAAAACGTTACATGTAACATTTTTTGCTCCCGACGGTTCGCTTTTTCCGACCGCGCATGCGCGGCCGGAACTCCGCCCCCACCTCCCCGCACTTCCCCGCACCTCACAATGGGGCAGCGGATGCGCTGGAAAAATGCATCCGCTGCCCCCGTTGTGCGGCGGAGACAGCGCTAGCGTCGGAGACCTCGGCCCGACGTACTGCGACGGGCCGAGCCCGACGCTAGTGTGAAAGAAGCCTTATGTGCACATTGAGTTTTTTGAAGAATGTGTGCTCCAAGAGATGATGGAAAAAGTGATAAAAAACCCACTTGAAAGACTCTTCCTATTAAACGCCCTGCTGATCGTATGTTCTGTCTTTTGAGCATTTTCCTTCTGCTTCAGGTTTTTAAAAATGCCTTTTGGGATAAAAAGAAAATTCATGTCGCTTATTTAAAGCATTTTACTGTTGGAAAACACTCCAAACAAGACACTGTCTAATCAAAAGACTGCAACAAATGCTTCAGGAAAGAAAAAAAACTGTTCAAAACTGCTTCTGAAAATCCTTCAGGAATGAAATAAAGTTTTCTAAAAACTCCCTAATGATATGTGGACACAATGGGCATGTGTCTGCACAAATGAAACCAACTCCATGAGGATGGTGTGAGTGCCCGACGTCCACAGGTTTTTCATTTTCCACTTTGATTTTGAGCATCATTCCAACTCCAGACCTCCGTGGGATATTAGTTGTGATTTACGTTGATCATTTTTAGGGTTTATTGTTCTCAACACATTCCACTATGTAATGAATAAAGATTTACAACTGGAATATTTCATTCAGTGATATCTAGGATGTGGGATTTTAGTGTTCCCTTTATTTTTTTGAGCAGTGTATATATCAGTAGATTCAGGAGTGAATTCAGTTACAAAATCAAAAACAATTTCTTACGTTAATAACTGCAATGTATCTGTAAAGCTCACATGTTATACATTGATCCACATGGAAATATGGAAGAGAATAGTGCAATCTGCAATTTTTCTATTGAGTTCGTGTAAACAAAAACTGTCATCTGATCAGAGCAATGTAATTATACTGGTCTATGGCTGTGTGTATGATATCAGTTTTTTCTACGTACAGCACGCGGACCGAAGATGTGGTCTTCTGATCGTATGCAAACAAGCCCACGAAAAATCATCCCAATCCCATCCAGAAAATTTAGATGATTTTCATCCATATTGTCATCCCTTGTGTTTTTTATGTTCATGTGACATCCGAGTACCATTCATTTTTATAAATCAACATTTTAAAATATACAAATGGATCAAATCCAGGTTCCTAGATAATAATGGGAACGTAACCATAAAAGTCAGATGCAATATGGATAATCCATATGAGATACAATTAATTTTTTTTACACAACCATAGACTTGAATGGTGGAGTCTCATCTGAGATTTGGAAGAGAGTAGTGCATGCTGGGATTCTTTTACATGAGACAAAACTGTAATCCGAAGAGTTCTTTTGGTTTTCATTGGTCAGTGTGCAGTTTGATTATTCCTTCAGATAACACGCGTCAGTCTGAACGAGCCCTAATTGTGAACGTGGCACTAAGGCCACGTTCACACGCTCAGTATTTGGTCAGGATTTTACATCAGTTTTTGTAAGCCAAAACCAGGAGTGGAACAAATAGAGGAAAAGTATAATAGAAACATAAGCTCCACTTCTGTATTTATCACCCACTCCTGGTTTTGCAACATGCTATTTGGGCTGTCCTCTGTGGAAGAGCCTAGTCTATACTTCATCATTGGGACTACTAGTGATGAGCGAGGGTGCTCGGATAAGGTACTATGCTGTGCTACCTATGACTGTTGTATTGTAAAGCGCTGCGGAATATGTTTTTGCACGTTTTATTCCTGCGCTTTTGTCATGCTATATTGTCTCTTGTGCATGTTGATAAAGTTTAGTGAAAAAAAAACCTTGTTCTATTTAATCAGATTTTATTTAAAAAAAAGGCTGCAAATACCTGCGTTTTTTGGTGTGGATTTTCAGCGTTTTTTTCACCACCCATTACTTTCAATGGGAGAAAAACGCTGAAAAAACTCTGAAAGAATTGACATGCTCTATTGTGCAAAAAACCATGCAAAGCACAAAATACTTTTGACAAAAAAACAAGGTGTGTGCATGAAATTTCTGAAATCTCAGACTTGGCTGGTACTGTAAAACTCAGCTGAAAATTTGCATTAAAAAAAATTACTGAAAAAACGTCCTAGTGTGAACATAGCCTTACAATTCCAGCAAAGGTCAAAGGATTTATAGAAATCTCCTGCCCACTGTGCTTCTTTTTTACGCAGTGTAAACGGTCCTGTGGTGCGGGTTTCAAATCCACAACACGTCAATCTCTCTTGCGGGTACACTGAGTTTTATGTACAGATTTTCCCCATAGACTTGTATTAGATGTAGAAACTATGCAGGTAAAATACATACATGAGTTTTTAGTGTATTTGTGCTTCGAAAAAGCATGTAATCTGCACATGAACATATAAATAAAGTTTTGTCAAAGTCACATACCAGGAAGTATCAAAAACAAACAGCTTTATTTAAAACCAACAAGAGACAAAAAAAAAAAAGCTATGAAAACACATGTAAGGCCAGGATCACACATGCGACAAACATGGCAGAGTCTCGCATGTTAATTCCTGGCCCTGCCACCGTCACTCAGGAGCGGAGCGTGCGGCTCCATGTATTGCTATGCGGCCGCACACTCTGCTCCGCAGTGCAGGCGGCAGGGCCGGGTATTAACATGCGAGACTCGACTGTGTTTCTCTCATGTGTGATCCTGGCCTAAGAAAAACCCTCACAAGTGTCCTAATTTACTTATAGGTGCAGAAATCAAAAACTAACAAAAAACTCATCGTGGGAACTTCACCTTAGGGCTGTCTCACACGTCCAGATAATTCCGGTACCGGAATAAATCGGTACCGGAGTTATCCGTGTCCGTGTGCCTGGGAACTCACGGAGGCCATACGTGCGGCACACGTGTGCCGCCCGTATGGCGAGTGGGTACCACACGGAGCGTGTGGTACCCACTCTGCATGGTGCTGAAGCTGCGATTCATATCTTCCCTGCAGCAATGTTTGCTGTAGAGAAAATATGAAGAATAGTGTTTAAAATAAAGATCTATGTGTCCAAAGCCCCCCCACCCCCTGTGCGCCCCCCCCGCTGGTCAGAAAATACTTACCCGCTCCCTCGCTGCTTCCTGGTCTGGCCGCGGCTTCTCCTGCATCCGGTCACGTGGGCCCGATCATTTACAGTCATGAATATGTGGCTCCACCTCCCATAGGGGCGGAGCCGACTATTCATGATTGTAAATGATCGGCCCCACGTGACCGCAAACAGTAGGAGGCGCGGCCAGACCAGGAAGGAGCGAGGGAGCGGGTAAGTATTTTCTGACCAGCGGGGGGGCGCACAGGGGGTGGGGGGGTGGGGGGGCGGCGGACACATGGATCTTTATTTTTAACACTATTCTTCATATTTTCTCTATAGCAAACGCTGCTACAGGGAAGATATGAATACCGGCTTCAGCACCATGTGGGGGGGACAGCGCTTACTGTAGCGCTGTCTCCTGCACGCACACGGACCCCAGACGGAGAATGTCCGTGTGAGGTCCGTGTTTTACGCAGACCCATTGACTCTATTGGGTCCGTGTAAAACGTGCGCTCCCACGAACACTGACATGTCTCCGTGTTTGGCACACGGAGACACGGTCCGCAAAAAATCAATGACATCTGCACAGATGCATTGATTTTTATGGGTCTACGTGTGTCAGTGTCTCCGGTACGTGAGGAAACTGTCACCTCACGTACCGGAATCACTGACGTGTGAAACCGGCCTAAGTAATCAGCATTAAAGGCGAACCTCGTTCACAGGAATTTGCTGCCAGATTCTCCTTATTTCCTGTGGTGAAAGGAAGAGGAGCCTGTGCTACTTGCTGCTCTGCAATAACTTTTTTCCTGTTCGAACAAAAGATCAGGTATGTTGAAATCGACATGTCCAATCTTTATTTTCTTTTGCGTTTTTTTAAGAACGTTTTTCAAACACCCAATCCAGGTTTCTGAATTAAAATTAGTTAGATAAGCAAACACATGCAAAAGCTGCACCAAATCTGCTGTGTGTGAACATGGTGATGCCCCCACGACATATGATGCAATTGTATCTGAGGCAGCTGTCTCCCTTACTTTCCCTGCTTTTTGGCTATTACTCATTTATCTTCTGTTTGTGACTCATTACAATTGCCATTTTTGTAGCACATTTAAAAGGAAACAGCTGGAGGACAACATCCTTTTGTTTTTCTGCACTAGTTTTCTTAATTATCCCCCTGCTGTGAGCTCCCTGCCTGGGGTATTTAGGACACTACAAGTCTCAGGCCTTATTCAGAATCCTGTGAATCGCGTACGTGTTCTGTCTGTGTTTTCCATGGCTATAACACATACCCATTATGTCTAGGGCGCTATTCACATGTCTGTGTTTTTCTGTGGACAGCGTGTCTACAAAAATTAACGGAGACATGTCTGTTCCTGATCTCATTTACGAATCAAAATGACATGTCTTCGGGTCCATGAAGATCACTGATAGCACTCATTGCCATCCATGTGCGATCCATGTGCTGTCCGTTATTAAAGGGAATCTGTCACCTAAGTTTGGGCCTATAAAACTAAGGCCACCGCCATCAGGGGCTTATCTCCAACGACCACTTAATCGCATTCAAACAGTCCCTCACTACTTTCAAGACCGCACTCGCCACAGCTAAACAAACCTACTTCTCATCTCTCATATCCTCCCTGTCTCACAACCCTAAACAGTTATTCAACACCTTCAATTCTCTCCTCCGTCCCCCAGCACCTCCTCCCTCCTCACTTATCTCTGCTGAAGACTTTGCCTCATTCTTCAAGCAGAAGATTGATAACATCAGAGACAGTTTTGGTCAACAAGCCCCAGAGCCCTTCCTCCCAACTTCCCTACCCTCCACCTCCAAAACCAACTACTCCACCATTACAGAAGATCAACTCGCCACTCTACTCTCAAGATCGCATCTCACCACCTGTGCACTTGACCCGCTCCCAACCCACCTCATCCCAAACCTCACCACAATCTTCATCCCAACCCTAACCCATCTCTTCAACCTATCACTAACAAATGGTGTTTTCCCCTCAAGCTTTAAACATGCCTCCATCACACCTATCCTCAAAAAGCCCTCTCTTGACCCATCCTCTGTATCTAGCTATCGCCCTATATCACTTCTCCCCTATGCCTCAAAACTACTGGAACAACACGTCTACCTTGAACTGTCCTCCCATCTCTCTTCTTGCTCCCTCTTTGACCGCTTACAATCTGGCTTCCGGCCACACCATTCCACTGAAACTGCCCTAACTAAGGTCACCACTGACCTTTTAACCGCCAAGAGCAAGCGACACTACTCTGTTCTCCTCCTCCTCGACCTGTCGGCTGCCTTTGACACAGTGGACCATTCCCTATTATTACAGACCCTCTCATCCCTTGGCATCACAGACTTGGCCCTATCCTGGATCTCATCATACCTAACAGACCGGACATTCAGCGTCTCCCACTCACACACCACCTCCTCACCTCGCCCCCTCTCTGTCGGAGTCCCACAAGGTTCAGTCCTTGGGCCCCTGCTCTTCTCCATTTACACCTTTGGCCTGGGACAGCTCATAGAATCTCATGGCTTTCAGTATCACCTCTATGCTGATGACACACAGATCTACATCTCTGGACCAGATATCACCTCCCTACTAACCAGAATCCCTCAATGTCTGTCCACTATTTCATCCTTCTTCTCCGCTAAATTTCTGAAACTTAACATGGACAAAACAGAATTCATCATCTTTCCCCCATCTCACGTGACCCCCCCAACGAACCTATCCATTACAGTAAATGGCTGCCCACTCTCCCCAGTCCCACAAGCTCGCTGCCTCGGGGTTATCCTGGACGCTGATCTCTCCTTCAAACCACATATCCAAGCCCTTTCCACTTCCTGCCGACTTCAACTCAAAAATATTGCACGAATCCGTTCATTCCTCAACCAAGAATCTGCAAAAACCCTAGTCCATGCCCTCATCATCTCTCGTCTTGACTACTGCAACCTCCTGCTCTGTGGCCTGCCCTCAAACACTCTCGCACCCCTCCAATCTATTCTAAACTCTGCTGCCCGACTAATCCACCTGTCCCCCCGCTATTCTCCGGCCTCTCCCCTCTGTCAATCCCTTCACTGGCTCCCCATTGCCCAGAGACTCCAGTACAAAACCCTAACCATGACGTACAAAGCCATCCACAACCTGTCTCCTCCTTACATCTGTGACCTCATCTCCCGGTACTTTCCTACACGCAACCTCCGATCCTCACAAGATCTCCTTCTCTACTCCCCTCTTATCTCCTCTTCCCACAATCGTATACAAGATTTCTCTCGCGTATCACCCCTACTCTGGAACCCTCTACCACAACACATCAGACTCTCGCCCACCATCGAAACCTTCAAAAAGAATCTGAAGACCCACCTCTTCCGACAAGCCTACAACCTGCAGTAACCACCGATCAACCAACCGCTGCACGATCAGCTCTATCCTCACCTACTGTATTCTCACCCATCCCTTGTAGATTGTGAGCCCTCGCGGGCAGGGTCCTCACTCCTCCTGTACCAGTTATGACTTGTATTGTTCAAGACTATTGTACTTGTTTTTATTATGTATACCCCTCCTCACTTGTAAAGCGCCATGGAATAAATGGCGCTATAACAATAAATAATAATAATAATAATAATAATAATCTACAGCATTCTGTAAGGCCTGTCCCACACGTCCAGATAATTCCGGTACCAGAAAAATCGGTACCGGAGTTATCCGTGTCCGTGAGCTCACGTGGCACATCAGTGTGGCACACGTGCGGCAGCCGTGTGCCGACTGGGTACCACACGGACCGTGCAGGAGACAGCGCTACAGTAAGCGCTGTCCCCTGCTTTGGGTGCTGAAGCCGCCATTCATTTCTTCTCTCCAGCAGCGTTCGCTGGAGAGAAGAAATTAAAAATCATTGTATTTTGTTTTTGCGGTAGAAATAAAGATCTTTGTTTCCCCCCACCTCCCACCCCCTGTGCGCCCGACCGCTGGAAAGAAAATACTCACCCGGCTCCCTTGAAGCTTCCTCTCCGCGCCGCAGCTTCTCCTGTATGAGCGGTCACGTGGTGCCGCTCATTACAGTGAGGAATATGCGGCTCCACCTCCCATAGGGGTGGAGCCGCATATTCATGACTGTAATGGGCGGCACCACGTGACCGCTCATACAGGAGAAGCTGCGGCGCGGAGAGGATGCTTCGAGGGAGCCAGGTGAGTATTTTCTTTCCAGCGGTCGGGCGCACAGGGGGTGGGAAGGGGGGGGGGAACAAAGATCTTTATTTCTACCGCAAAAAAACAAAATACAATGATTTTTCATTTCTTCTCTCCAGCGAATGCTGTTGGAGAGAAGAAATGAATGGGGGCTTCAGCACCATGCTGGGGGGACAGCGCTTACTGTAGCGCTGTCTCCAGCATGGCACACGGACTGCACGCGGACAGCATCCGTGTGCGGTACGTGTTTTACACGGACCCATTGACTTTAATGGGTCCGTGTGATCCGTGCACCCCCACGAACACTGACATGTCTCCGTGTTTTGCACGCGGACACACGGTCCGCGAAAACACGCTGACATGTGCAGAGACACATTGATTTTAATGTGTCTACGTGTGTCAGTCTCTCCGGTACTTGAGAAAACTGACACCTCACGTACCGGAGCCACTGACGTGTGAAACCGGCCTAATGCTGTAGATAAGCCCCCCCCCCGATGTAATCTGAAAGATAAGAAAAAGAGGTTAGATTATACTCACCCAGGGGCGGGGTCCCACTGCGGTCCAATCCGATGGGCATCGCAGTCCGGTCCGGCGCCTCCCATCTTCTTACGATGACGTCATCTTCTTGTCTTCCTGCTACGGCTCCTGCGCCGGCGTACTTTGTGTGCCCTGTTGAGGGCAGCGTAAAGTACTGCAGTGCACAGGTGCTGGGCCTCTCTGACCTTTCCCGGTGCCTGTGGAGCGCCCCCACTGCCGCAGGGCCGAGGGGTACCCGGTACCGGGCCTCTCTGTCGCAGTTCTGGGGTTGTCACGGTGGCTAGACCCGGCCCGTGACCCTGCTGAGGGGCGTCCAATGAAGGTGGAGAGTGATGTTGTTGTGGTGTGGTGCAGGTAGCGGTGAATAACGAGGACACCAGGTTGCAGTCTCTTTACCTCTTTACTGAAGGCTTCAGGATCCTCAGTCTGGAATACAGTTAACCAGGCTACCTGAGTCCGGCCGGTCCGATGGCACCTCCAGAGTTCCCTTTGCAGGTGGAAATCTGTGCCTACCTTCTAGCGCTTGTGTGTTGTGGTCCTCCCCTGCTGTGCTTACGGGATAATCCCCACAACTGTTGTGTCTGTTTCTGAAGTTCCCTCACAACTCGATTTTGATGTTCTTCTTCGTCCCCCAAGACGATATGGCTAGGATGCACCCGTATGACGGGTAGGCTCGGAGCTCTTCTGGGACCCTAGTGTCGCCCCTCTCCAAATGTTGCCCCCTATGTCTTCTTAGGTGATTTGAGTGAGACAGCCCGCCTATAGCTGACTGTCCTGCCGTAGGTTTGAAGTAAGGCCTGGAGCTCAATACTTCCTCGGCGTTTCCGGCCACCGGCTACGCGCCTCAGTAGGATGTTGCCTCGTCTTACAGCACGACTCCTACTGGTATTTCTCCTTGTTGCGTTGACCTCGTTTCTCACTCAGCACAATAAACCTCGCTTCTTGTCCTTTCTTGGGGTACCGCCGCAATGAAGTGCAGGCGCGGTCCCGTAACGTTCCTTCTGTTCGCTAGGCCTCTGTCAGGATCCCACCCCTGACAGGGACCCCCCTGAATCTTCCCCTGCAACACCCTCTGCCACAGGATGTTGCCTGGTTCCAACCTAGTCAGCTTCTGTCTAACTTCCTATCTAACCCCCAGTTTTACCAGATTGTGAGGAGTGGCCTAATACATAGCACCCTTAGCTCCCCCTGGAGGCCAGACTGTGAAGTGTATTGGTGTCTGTGATACCTGGTCAGGTGAACTCCTTCAGTGCCATCAGACGTACCATAGCCCCCCTTAGCGGCGGAGCATCAGTACTGCAATGACCAGGATTCTGGGGCGCTGCACCTGCGCACTGCAGGACTTTACATCGGGGGGGGGGGGGGGGGGGCGCTTATCTACAGCATTACAGAATGCTGCAGATAAGCCCCTGATGCCGGTGGCCTTAGTTTATAGGCCATTTTTGGGGTGACAGATTCTCTTTAACATTGCAATAAATAGAATTTTACATTTCATTTATTTATTATGTTATGAGAGAGTAACTGATGGTAAAACCGGAGCAAACAGTGATGAAAATTGGATCAAAAATCAAACATATTTTTTGTGAGCCAGAAAAATCAGTGACGTCTGATGAGGCTAAAGGTGATGTAAAAGGGTTGTATAATAAGGACGAAGTTAGCAACTATCCTCCAGACAGGTGAAACTTGCTGATTTTTGGGTTTCTGGATGCTGGGACCTGCATCGGTTGGCAGATAAGGTTATTTTAATCCCCGACTGAGAAATTTAACCCACATTATAAAATGGCGCGACAGTGTCCATGCTGGAACTGCTCACTTTTAATTCCTTATGGAGCTGTTGGAGAATCTGTCAGCAGCTCTTTCGGGAATGAATGGAGTGAGTTCAGCATGTTGGGCACTGCTGCTCCATACTAAGGGCTCATTCAGACATCCGTTTTTCTCATACGAGTATTATCCGTATTTTTATGGATAGCATTCGTACCTATGATTGTATATGGGGCTGTTCACATGTCCAATTTTTTTTTTCATGGACCAAGTGGTTGATTAAAAAAACAAACAGAAACACGTCTGATTTTTGATCCAACAGTTGGGTCAAAATGGGCAATGCAAGTTAATGGGTTCATAAAAATATTAGACTGCACTCGTGGCAGAAGAGAACTTTTTTGTTTTTTTTTCTCTGCACTTATGACAAAAACTGACCAAGCTCTGATCAGGATAATTGGTCCGGTTTCCTTGTACGCTAAAAGCGCTGATTTCTGAATGGGTCCTCACTAGGAAAGTTGTCCAAACTGCGGATTGGTGAGGATCCTAGTGGTTGTCATCCCCTTAACCGATCATCAATTTATCACGTGATAACCTGCTACCACTGGACTACCCCATTAATTAATGGATAGAAGAAGGTTCTAGAGGGCACACTCGAGCAGAATCAAACTCCTAATCTTTCTTGATCTCATTTAGTAAGTGCCCCTGTCCTGCATGTGTAAAGGGGAAGGGGATGAAATGAGCCTCATCCTATGCATGTAGTAGTTTCCAAAGGCAACAATGAGACATGAGGGCTAGGATTGCTGCCTGACTTTAAAGGGATTGAATGAGGAGGACCATGTAATTACCATTGGCAGAGCTGACCTTTATTGGCGGCTGACAAATCCCTGACCCAGTCCTTCCTCTCTTGCCACCCCTCTGGATCCCAGCCCCCTTTCCTTTCTAGCCACAGCATCTGTTCCACATTCCTCACTAATCTCCTATCTCCCCTCTAGCTAGACCAAAGGAGCAAAGAGCCAGAGTTTAGGGGATGGAAAGTATTGCAAGTAGGAAATGTTGTCAGGGCCACAGAGCTGCTTTCAGGGCAGCTGCTTGGAGGGACATGGCTGGTCTTTGCTGATTTATAAGCCATTTCAGTCAGGCAAAGCTTTCCATAGGTGACCAAGCAGACCTGGGTATGTGTCATTTGACCATATTACCCAACAAAAGATTTACTAAATTTGTATGTGTGTGCAACAAAATGTAATTCAAAAGAGCAAAACAAATCCTATTTCATAACACCATTATCCCATAAAATCAATGCTTCCAGTGAACATTTTTTAACATTTTTTTGTATAATATACAGGCCAATAGAATCTAATCAGAAACAAATGGGTGAAAAACTCTGAAGGAATTGACATACTGCAGGTCTGAAAATACGCTTTGATGGTTCAAATCTGCATGAAAAAAACAAGCAGCATGTACATGAGGTTGCAGAAACCTCATTCATTTTGCTATTACTGTAAAGGCTACTTTTTTTTTTCTTCTGCAAAAACACGCAGAAAAGCCCTTAGAGGTTTTATTTGGGTTTTTATGTGGAATTTGTGTCTAATTGCCAGACCTGAAATAACAACCACTTTTCACCTATTGTGTCCCCCCCCAACATTTCCTTGTAGATTGTAAGCTTGCGAGCAGGGATCTCACTCCTAATGTCACTGATTAAATTGTCTTAACCACGCTTAATTGTAAAGTGCTGCGGAATATGTTGGCGCTATATAAATAAAAATAATTATTGTTGTTATTATTCCATGCCTAAATATTAGTGATGAGCGAATGTGCTCGTTACTCGAGTTTTTCCAGCATGCTCAGGTGTTCTCCAATCGGGGGTCATCGGTGTGTCAGCATTACAACCAGAGGTCTCCTTGAGACCTCTATGGTTGTCAGTGCTGGATTGCTGTGAGCGCCACCCAGTGGTTAGCGCTCATAGCAACTCAGCAATTCTACTACATAGAGGCGATCTGACCATCGCCTCTATGTAGCAGAGCCGATCGAGTTGTGCCAGCTTCTAGCCTCCTATGGAGACTATTGAAGCATTGCAAAAGTAAAAAAAAATGTGTTTAAAAATATAAAAAAATTAACAAAAATATAAAAGTTTAAATCGCCCCCCTTCCGCCCCATTCCAAATAAAACAATAAAAATAAAAACATACACATATTTGGAATCGCAGAGTTCAGAATCGCCCGATCTATCAAAAAAAAAAAAGCACTAACCTGATTGCTAAACAGCGTAGCGAGAAAAGTAAAAACGCCCAAATTACGTTTTTTTGGTCGCCGCGACATTGTATTAAAATGCAATAACAGGCAATCAAAAGAACGTATCCACACCAAAATGGTATCACTAAAAATGTCAGCTCGTTGCGCAAAAAATAAGCCCTCAACCGACCCCAGATCATGAAAAATGGAGATGCTATGGGCATAGGAATATTATGCTTTTTATTTATTTTTTTTAGCAAAGTTTTGAATTTTTCACCACTAAAAAAGAACCTAGACATGTTTGGTGTCTATAAATTCGTAATGACCTGGAGACTCATAATGGCAGGTCAGTTTTATTATTTACTGAACCTAGCAAAAAAAACAAATAAAAAAACAAGTGAGGGATTGCACTATTTTTGCAATTTCACCGCACTTGGAATTTGTTTCCCATTTTCTAGTACATGACATGGTAAAACCAATGGTGTTCAAAAGTACAACTCGTCCCACAAAAAATAAGCCCTCACATGGCCATATTGACAGAAAAATAAAAAAGTTTTGGCTCTGGGAAGGAGGGGAGCGAAAAACGAAAACGCAAAACCTAAAAAGCTCTGGTCATTAAGGGGTTAATATTGTTTGTGGGGAGTTTAGCCTATGTACCTGAAAAACATGTCAGCAAAAGTAGAATATACATGTTCTGTGACCACCAAAACCTATGTTTATATGTTCGATAAAAGCTGAACATCTCATCCCTGGTGATATAAATGCACCTCATCCCTTTTACTGCATTGTCTCCGTTCTTGTCATTGATCTTCCCATTGCACAACACTTTCACCAACATCTGTAGTGAAACTTTAACACAACCATACAAGTCAATTTAGTCCCAGCAGCCAAAACATTGGACGGCCCAGTAGTCAAAACATTCCACACCCAGTAGATCATTACACAACCTAATGCATTTCCCAGCCCCCGAGTCCATACATTACACACCCTCAATACTTAAAAAACATAAGAAATACGTGGGAAACAGCATAATGCCAGCAGTATAATGCACAGAACAAGTAGGAAAAGACTAAAAAATGAAACGTTGCATAGTCCACTATTATATTCCGTGGACCCTGCAATGTAATTATTTATCTAGGGCCCCAGTGGGCAAAATATCTGCTGATTGGCAGCAGCAGTGACAATAGGTAGAGTCTTGTGAGACCATATGCTCTGCCGTGTAAATAAGAATGGGATAATGGCAAGGAGTTGAGGGGTAGCCCAATGTCACCTATTTGTACTTCATGGACGTACAGAAAAGCCAATTTTTACTTTACTTCATGGGGTTTCCACTTTGAAAAATCTCTACTCCTTGGATCTTAGAAGGTCCCTTTTGCTACGACTCCCAGTGATGAGCATTAATAGGCAGTAAGTGTTCTAATTTTCTGCAGCGCCACCAAAAATTAGAATTTACACGTGTCCCATTTAAATGAATAATTATTTTATTTTCTGTATGATACAGGAAAGGTCCTCCAAAAACACACTTTATAATGGCTTTCTTCGTTGATGAGAATCCTGGACAAAGGACCTCTATCTATTAAAGGTAACCTGCCATCAGGTTTTTCCTTTGTAATCTGCAAGCAGTAGAGAACCCTGATTTGGGCGATGTATCAATTACTGGACTGCTTGGTGTAGTTTTCCTGGAATCCCTGCTTTCTCTGTTGGAAATGTAGATGTGGTCAGAATGTTAGTCCCTGGATAACCCTTCCCTCACCTCTGATTGGCGTCGTTCCATGTATACCCTGTGCTGTCAGCAAGCTGCCAATCAGTGGAGAGGGCGGGGCTGCATAGATTAGCCTGACTGGCTTGCACGTGAACCTTAGTTAGACATTGATCATCTCCTACTGATAAAACACTGATTGTACTGAAACTACAACAAACAAGCTAATAAGTGACACATCCCTGGAATGAGGATCTGTTACTCTATATTTTCCTGTCATCAGATCAAATAACAAAAACCTGCTGACAGATTACCATAATTTAAATTTCTCTAAAATGGGTTTCCCAAACTACACAACCACTTTAAAGTAAAATAAATTCTTGACATAGAGGAAATTTTCACTACTGCAACGAGGTTCACTGTTAAACAGGACACCCTCCAAATCATACAGTACATACTTACAGTAATACTCTTAAAATTAATCAAAGAGATGTGCAGGATCCTGGTCTACTATCCATGATGACGTCTCACCGGGCCTACTAATCAGGAGGTTTGTAGGGCTCTCGTCCAGCAGCCACAGACTTATGACGTGGCTGTAAGATAGGGTCATACAAGTACTGTAAGTACTCCCATCATCTTCTCTACAACCTTAGGGGCTGTGACAAAATACAATCTTTCTGATGAGAGTGACATTTTTTATTTCAAATGAGACCTATAAAAAGGCAATTTAATATAAACTCTATTTTTTAGTGTATGTCAAGCCTATAAAAGCCAGGGAGAACATGCTTTATTTGGCATATTGTCAGGAAGTTGCTTATTTAGCTACTGATGGAGTAGCAATGGAGGAGAGTCTAAAAAAAACATTGAATAAAAAAGTTGTCCATAAGTTGCTTTTCCATTTAAAGAGGTACTGTCACCAGGAGAAAAGTGGTTCTATGCTGATGACACACAGATCTACATCTCTGGACCAGATATCACCTCCCTACTAACCAGAATCCCTCAATGTCTGTCCACTATTTCATCCTTCTTCTCCGCTAAATTTCTGAAACTTAACATGGACAAAACAGAATTCATCATCTTTCCCCCATCTCACGTGACCCCCCCAACGAACCTATCCATTACAGTAAATGGCTGCCCACTCTCCCCAGTCCCACAGGCTCGCTGCCTCGGGGTTATCCTTGACGCTGATCTCTCCTTCAAACCACATATCCAAGCCCTTTCCACTTCCTGCCGACTTCAACTCAAAAATATTGCACGAATCCGTTCATTCCTCAACCAAGAATCTGCAAAAACCCTAGTCCATGCCCTCATCATCTCTCGTCTTGACTACTGCAACCTCCTGCTCTGTGGCCTCCCCTCAAACACTCTCGCACCCCTCCAATCTATTCTAAACTCTGCTGCCCGACTAATCCACCTGTCCCCCCGCTATTCTCCGGCCTCTCCCCTCTGTCAATCCCTTCACTGGCTCCCCATTGCCCAGAGACTCCAGTACAAAACCCTAACCATGACGTACAAAGCCATCCACAACCTGTCTCCTCCTTACATCTGTGACCTCATCTCCCGGTACTTTCCTACACGCAACCTCCGATCCTCACAAGATCTCCTTCTCTACTCCCCTCTTATCTCCTCTTCCCACAATCGTATACAAGATTTCTCTCGCGTATCACCCCTACTCTGGAACCCTCTACCACAACACATCAGACTCTCGCCCACCATCGAAACCTTCAAAAAGAATCTGAAGACCCACCTCTTCCGACAAGCCTACAACCTGCAGTAACCACCGATCAACCAACCGCTGCACGATCAGCTCTATCCTCACCTACTGTATTCTCACCCATCCCTTGTAGATTGTGAGCCCTCGCGGGCAGGGTCCTCACTCCTCCTGTACCAGTTATGACTTGTATTGTTCAAGATTATTGTACTTGTTTTTATTATGTATACCCCTCCTCACTTGTAAAGCGCCATGGAATAAATGGCGCTATAACAATAAATAATAATAATAATAATAATAATACTCTAATTTTATTACTGCTGCTCATCTGAGTATTCAGGGGGTTTGTCTTTTCGAAAATCTGCCATATGGTTTCAGAGATATGGGCCTCTTTACTGTGTGCAAATGTTTAGGGTCTTTACAAAGGGGTGTGGTTCACCGTGTAATAATGTAGACACGCCCCAGAGGATCCTGTGATCCATGTCCCCTTGGTAAAGACTATAAAAATTGGCACTAAACTAAAGGGCTAGAACTACTAATATCACTGGAACTGGATAGTGGATTTAAAAAAACAAAAAACTAATACTCTAGGAAGCAGTGGGCATAAAATAAGAGAAAAAAATGGCTACTTTTGCCCTGGTAACAGACCCTCTATAAGAGAACCTATCATGTAAAAAAAATGCTATTAACTTGCAAACTTGCGGTTAATCTGCTGGATAATAGCATTCTGAAGCTGCCTGGCACCCGTACAGAGATCCCCGCTCCTGGGAGGAAATTAACTTTATTCCTCTCGGCAGCCTCAGGTTTTCAGTCATAGGGGTGCGTCGGGGTGGCTTCAGTCACAATCACCGCTCATTGCTTAGAGATTGATGGCTGTAACCACGCCCCGTTACTGACTGACAGCCAGCTCTGAGGCTAGAGTCACACCAGTGTATTCTTTTGGATATAATCAGATTCAACTCGGGCATGCTTTGATTTTTTCCTCAGACCGGCTCAGTCTGAGGAAAAAATTGTACATTTGCATGGCCGTATAGAATAACATTGGTCCGAGTGTGATCCAATGTTTTGTCGGATGGTACTTGGGCCACAAATATGGTCGTCTATTGCTTAGCTGGCTGTCAGTCAGTGCCGGTGGCGCATTTACAGCCACTGCTCACTTATGCACTGAGCAGTTCTTGAAGCCATGTCGGCCCACTTCTATGACTGAAAGCCAGAGGCTGCTGGTAGGAAAAAAGTTAATTTCCTACTGGCAGTACGAGCACCAAGCAGCTACTAACCAGCAGTTTAACCCAATATCTGCAGTTGAATAGTGTTTTTTTTACATGACCGGATCCCTTAAAGGAGAGAGTAGCACTGTAAAACCAGAGTCACAAGAGGGTATAACATCCGATACGAGAGCATCGGATGTGACATGCTAATTGCACTCTGCTCAAACTATGCTGCGAGCGTGAGCCGAGTGTCCGTGCCCCGATCCTCTCACATGAAAGAATCGCAGCACAGGTGCTGCGGAGACTGAGAAAGTAATTCCTCTATTGCCGACATTTGCGGTAATCGCACTACACTCAGATGACATCCGAGTGCAGTGTGATGATTCACACTCGGCCATAGACTTGTATGGGTGTGTGTGAGCCATGTCTCTGCCAATCATGGCATGCTGAGAGTGTTTTCTCATTACAAATCGGCACAAGAAAATAATTGCCGATCTGCACTGCCCCATAGTATAACACTGGGCCGAGTGCTGTCTGATCAAACATCACATAGAGCTCGGCCATGTTATACGCTCATGTGACCCCGGCCTAAATTATACTTGATGGTTGGATGGTGGGTGCTGCTGATACAAATTCTGCGCTGGGGCCCAGAGCTATAACCATTCCTGGGGTGTATACCTACTGTGACTCCGTGACTGCTGACAAGATACATTTCCCAGCGGTATAAATATTTATGCTGTGAAACTCCCATCTCTCTAAAGTCAGTATTTCTTATCCAAATAACTGTCCATATTATCCTCCAGGATGTTTAGGATTATTTTGGGTGTGGAATCAGCGTGCACTCCAATGAAGTGTTATGTGCCCATGGTTTGGTGTGCGGGAGACACAATGAAGATGTTGAATTCCTGCAGAAGGTTTGTTATTGCTGCAGCCAGAAGTCCTCTCCGGCCCGGGGAGTGATTGATCAGCAGAGGCGTCCATGCATAGTATTCCCAAACAGCTTGTTGAATGCACAAACAAGAACTGTACAAAGAATGTTTATCAAGCACCATGACATGAAACTACCATTTGTTTAATTTGAGCTCCACCTTCATATTGGATGGAAACTGTAATTCAGGGCGAAAAGATCACTCTACATTACATTACACATATGGAATATTGCAAGAAAAACTAAACAAATGCCTCCATTTTTAACCTCTTTTTTTTTTTTTTTATACATCTGACTGCTTCATTTATAATGTGTGATAAAAGCCTCGGGCCTTGTTTATAAAATTGTCTAAGGCCTAAGCTCTTAGTTGCCCTTAGCAACCAATCAGAACTCAGCTTACATTACTTAAACCGCTCTGGTAAAATGAATGCTGTGTTGTGATTGGTTGCTATGGTCATCAAAGAAAGTTTTACCGTAAAGGCCAATGTCTGCCTCATCCCAGGCGCCGCCACTAATGCGACATTTCTGATAAAGTTACTGTTTTTCTCTTGCAGTGCTGAGCGATCCCCATTACGTAAAGTTACCACTTTGAGTATTTCATGAGTTTTTGATGCTGTAAACTTTTCTACAGGATTTCTGCACAAATTAGCTAAATGAGGTTATTTGACGTTTTTTCATTGAGTTTTTGAGTGCCTTTTTTGTTTTTACGTGTTTTTATTATGCTTTTTCTGGTGCTTTTTTGTCTCCTTTTGGTCATGTTTTAAATGAAAACTGCTTGTATTTTGGATACTTTATTGATATTCATGTATGGAATACATGCGTCTTTTACCTGATGATTTTCCTCACGTCATTCAAGGAGGTGGAGAAAATCTGCAAATAAAAAGTATGATTTTTTTTTTTATATATCAAATCATTTTTATTAAACATTTTCAAAAATACAATACAATTACGGTAAACCCCAAACACTTTATCCCAATCCCATCTCAATGTCCAAATGCTGATAAAACAATACAGAGATAGCCGTATAAACATTGTCGAATACATAAAAAACATACTATCATAACAGTATGGGCACTTGGTGACATATATTTATTATATCACATATTAATCACCTAATCTGCTCATAGTATTTGTAAAATATTTGTAAGGGTACTCTAGACCAGGGGTGTCAAACTGCATTCCTCAAGGGCTGCAAACAGGTCATGTTTTCAGGATTTCCTTGTATTGCACAGGTGATCATTTAATCACCTGCACAGAATGATTCCAGCACCTTGTGCAATGAGAAGGAAATCTTGAAAACACGCATGGTTTGAGGCCCTCGAGGAATGCAGTTTGACACCCCTGCTCTAGACCATGTTATTGTCGGGGGCCAGACTTGGTCTATCCAGCCAGGATGCCCAGATATCTTCAATTTTCTGATATGTCCCCCTTTTGGGGTAAACACATTTCTCAAGACATATACAGTAGTGTTATTCAGTCATGTTATTACCTATCCAACGACCAGGGAATTAGGATTTTTCCAATATGAAGCTACCGTATATCTCTCCAGGTCTGATATAGTATACGTGCAATAGTCAGTTGGTGACTTTCGCTCACAGGAATTTCAGCAGTGTAGCCAAGAACACAAATGAAGGGTTCCGAAGGAATCTGACAATCATACACCGAGTTTATAAGATCTATGAGGTCTCTCCATTACCTTCAAAGATGTGGGCAATTCCACATTATATGTATTAAATCTGCATCTGGCATGTTACATTTCCAACTTCATGAATCTGCTTTTACTCTCACTTTAAATAAAAGAGGTGTCCTATATACCATATGAACTAGGAATAAATGGGAGAGTCTTCCCGACTCGCTAAAAGACGCCCTAGGAATATCCTGCTCTATATCATCCCATGTCTCAGCTCAACATATTTTTTACCACCATTTTTGGCCATTTGTCTGTTTTTCTTTCTCTTGGTTGCTCATAATTATACATGTGACTGATCTTGGCGGAACTGGTTGACCATCTAATGCATGTAAAGGGGAGTCAATACCTTACACTACAGCAGATGTGCGGTAAAAAAGATTGGGCTGCTGGATTTCAACATATCCGTTCCTTAAAGTGAATTTGTCACCAGCTACCCCAACTGAGAATAGGATGATGTAGAAGCAGAGACCCTGATTCCAGCAATGTGTCACTTTACTGGATGCTGCAATTTTTATTAAAAACTGTTTTCTCTGCTGCAAATCTAACAGTTTTCTGAATGTTGAGCTCTGTATAACTCCACCTACAATACTGTTAAGCAGGTTTCTGTGTGCACTGTGCAGAGGCAGAAAGCTGCCGATTGTTTAGATTTTGTAAAAACGACACTAAGCAGAGCAGTAAGTGATTGCTGGAATCAGGATCTCTGCCCCAAAATTAGGCTGCTCTCAGGTTAGGTAGCAATAACTTGGTGTCAGATTGCCTTTAATTTTCAGGGAAGATAAGTGGAGTCCAGAGGTGTCACCTAGCGTCTTTCTTGCCCCACTCAGAATATATGCACACCCAGTCAATTAATCTAGAGTATATGGCCAGCTTTAAATTGAAATTGCCTAATTAGGACATGAATACTCAAGAAAATATATTTGCTGGTATTTTATTATTATAGGTGAAAAACTATACTCGTGTACAGTACAGACCAAAAGTTTGGCCACACCTTCTCATTTAAAGATTTTTCTGTATTTTCATGACTATGAAAATTGTACATTCACACTGAAAGCATCAAAACTATGAATTAACACATGTGGAATTATATACTTAACAAAAAAGTGTGAAACAACTGAAAATATGTCTTATATTCTAGGTTCTTCAAAGTAGCCACCCTTTGGCATTCTCTTGATGAGCTTCAAGAGGTTGTCACCGGGAATGGTTTTCACTTCACAGGTATGCCCTGTCAGGTTTAATAAGTGGGATTTCTTGCCTTATAAATGGTGTTAGAACCATCAGTTGTTTTGTGCAGAAGTCTGGTGGATACACAGACCTACTGAATAGACTGTTAGAATTTGTATTATGGCAAGAAAAAAGCAGCTAAGTAAAGAAAAACAAATGGCCATCATTACTTTAAGAAATGAAGATCAGTCAGTCTGAAAAACTGGGCAAACTTTGAGTGTCCCCAAGTGCAGTGGCAAAAACCATCAAGCGCTACAAAGAAACTGGCTCACATGAGGACCGCCCCAATAAAGGAAGACAAAGAGTCACCTCTGCTTCTGAGGATAAGTTTATCCGAGTCACCAGCCTCCGAAATCGCAGGTTAACAGCAGCTCAGATTAGAGACCAGGTCAATGCCACACAGAGTTCTAGCAGCAGACACAGCTCTACAACAACTGTTAAGAAGAGACTTTGTGCAGCAGGCCTTCATGGTAAAATAGCTGCTAAGGACAGGCAACAAGCAGAAGAGACCTGTTTGGGATAAAGAACACAAGGAACGGACATTAGACCAGTGGAAATCTGTGCTTTGGTCTGATGAGTCCAAATTTGAGATCTTTGGTTCCAACCACCGTGTCTTTGTGCGACACAAAAAAGGTGAACGGATGGACTCTACATGCCTGGTTCCCACAGTGAAGCATGGAGGAGGAGGTGTGATGGTGTGGGGGTGCTTTGCTGGTGACATTGTTGGGGATTTATTCAAAATTGAAGGCAAACTGAACCAGCATGGGTACCACAGCATCTTGCTGCGGCATGCTATTCCATCCGGTTTGCGTTTAGTTGGACCATCATTTATTTTTCAACAGGACAATGACCCCAAAAACACCTCCAGGCTGTGTAAGGGCTATTTGACCAAGAAGGAGAGTGATGGGGTGCTACGCCAGATGATCTGGCCTCCACAGTCACCAGACCTGAACCCAATCGAGATGGTTTGGGGTGAGCTGGACCGCAGGGTGAAGGCAAAAGGGCCAACAAGTGCTAAGTATCTCTGGGAACTCCTTCAAGATTGTTGGAAGACCATTCCCGGTGACAACCTCATGAAGCTCATCAAGAGAATGCCAAGAGTGTGCAAAGCAGTCATCAAAGCAAAAGGTGGCTACTTTGAAGAACCTAGAATATAAGACATAATTTCAGTTGTTTCACACTTTTTTGTTAAGTATATAATTCCACATGTGTTAATTCATAGTTTTGATGCCTTCAGTGTGAATGTACAATTTTCATAGTCATGAAAATACAGAAAAATCTTTATATGAGAAGGTGTGTCCAAACCTTTGGTCTGTACTGTATATATTAATAGCTGCTGTGTGTTTATCACAGGGACTTTGTTGGTTCACCATCTGTCATAGTGTTCTGGAGACGTCGCCTGCACAGGCCCTGGATCTGTTTACATTGCCTATTGTTATAGCAGGCAGGTGTGGTCGCATTTTCTGCTGCATGATTAGGTTTATTTAGAGGAAACCACCTAAGTCATTCGCAGAGGGCTAATAATGATACGGTAATATATCAAAATTACAATTATCATTATAATTCTGTTGTATCACAGTCACAATTATTGAATATCCACAGAATATTGAAGATCTGGAAAGTTCGGGCACTCCTCTATCTATTCTTAGAGCACATTTTATGTGATGTTCACATTTGTGCGTCTACAGATGTATTAAGTATAATAGACTGAATTATGTCAGCCTGAATTTCGACACATAGGTTGAGTGTACAGAACAGGTCTGGATTGGGCATCTGCCAAGGCGGGCAGATGCCCGGTGGGCCAGCAAGTCTCCACCGCAAAGTGGTCCGCCGGCGGCTACAGTATAAATACATGCAAAAACAGTCAAATGTTTGGACACACCTGTTCAACCAATGGTTTTCCTTGCTCTTGTTGTCATGCGAGAGGATGGGAGCACAGAGCACTGACCCTCAGCTCCTCCTCACAGCAGAGCAGGAGCCGAGGATCATTAGCATATCACATCCCATGCTCTCACATCAGATGCTATACGCTAGTGTGACTCCGGCCTTAGTCGCATGCTGACGAGCCGCTCTCCCTAATTCTCTCAATATTCAATGAAAAACTGAGAGAGGCAGGAAGAGAAGCTAGATTTCACGTGACCGTTAGATTGAAATCGCATATGAGTGACGTGTCCATGTGATGGCTGCTGGAACCTGCAGAGCTGAATCTTGACAGAGAGTACAGTGGTTACGGAAAGTATTAAGACCCCTTTAAATTTTTCACTTTTTGTTTCATTGCAGCCATTTGGTAAATTCAAAAAGTTTTTTTTTCTCATTAATGTACACTCTGCACCCCATTTTGATTGGAAAAAAACTGAAATGTAGAGATTTTTGCAAATTTATTAAAAAAGAAAAACTGAAATATCACATGGTCATAAGTATTCAGACCCTTTGCTCAGTATTGAGTAGAAGCACCCTTTTGAGCTAGGACCGCCATGAGTCTTCTTGGGAATGATGCAACAAACTTTTCACACCTGGATTTGGGGATCCTCTGCCATTCTTTCATGCAGATCCTTTCCAGTTCTGTCGGGTTGGCATCCGACCTGCTGCTCCATTTTGGATAGGTGATAACTTGTTCTCACTGAAGAACCCCTTTAATCCTTCATAAATGATTAGATGCCCATTGACACACAGATTTTCAACATAAAATCAACATCCTTATCAGGTAAGAGATCTACTTAATAATGCATATATTTTGTAATGTGAAATCTGGTGACATATCATCTTTAATATGGCTCAAAAATATCACTATTATATGAACTGCAGTGTAACCAGGGGTGGGATTCAGCCGGTTCTCCCCGGTTCGATGGAACCGCTTGTTAAAAAAGTAGCCGATTCCCCGAACCGGGGAGATTCAGAGCCCTGATCCGGTACCACACCTCCCAACCTTCCCGTATCCTGCTGGGGAGTCCCGATTTAAGAGTGCCCCACTGCAGAGCTGCATCCCTCCACCCGCAGAGAGCCGCACACCACATGTATGGCTGCCGCTGCTCTGTGCGCACAGGACCTGTGATGAGGTCACAGGAGGGGAGGAGTCAGGAGTCACATGATCAGGGGGTCTCCCTGTATTGCAGGACTCTGCTGTGCTGGTTGTCATGGTGCTGGAGACGGCAAGCTTATGTGAGGGGTCAGGAGTTGTTTACAGTGTGGATGTAGCAGAGCCGTGTGTATGTACGAGGTGCGTGTGTGTATGAGGTGTACGGAGCAGAGCCGTGTGTGTATGAGGTGTATGAAGCAGAGCCGTGTGTGTGTATGAGGTGTACGTAGCAGAGCCTTGTGTGTATGAGGCATCATGTGTGGCCATTATACAGTATGGAGCATCATGTGTGGCCATTATACAGTATGGAGCATCATGTGTGGTCATTATACAGTATGGAGTATCATGCGTGGCCATTATACAGTATTGAGCATCATGTGGGGCCATTATACAGTATGGAGCATCATGTGGGGCCATTATACAGTATGGAGCATCATGTGTGGCCATTATACAGTATAGAGCATCATGTGCGGCCATTATACAGTATGGAGCATCATGTGTGGCCATTATACAGTATGGAGCACTGTGTGGCCATATTTTTTGCTTATAATTATTGTTTATGAAACAGTGTGCCAGCAGTGCTAAATGGGTGTGGTTGGGATGTGGATATGGGTGTGACTAGTTGTGAAATGGGTGTGGTCAGAGGTGTGGCCTAAAATTTGCCCTCTTTCCTTTCTTCAAAAGATGGGAGGTATGGTTTGACTGCGCCCCTACTTGTATATGTTTGAGGAAAAGGTGTGTGCAAATGGGTGTGGCTTAAAAATGGGTGTGGTTTTCCTACACACAAACACAGAACCTGTTGTTAAAAATTTTAATCCCTCCCCTGAGTGTAACATTACATTGTCACATACAAAACAATTTTTGAACAAAAATGTTGTAATATTATAAACAGTTTTACACCAGAATTCTCACAAAAACTGATGAATCAGGGCCTAAGTATGCACATAAGTATATTCATAGTAAGACATTCAGTTCAAGACTGGTCCATTTACCCCAGTTTCTGACCAGACAAATTTTTGAGATCTTTCGTACATTCGGTTTAAAGAGCTGTATGATTTTTACTTGTGTGATTAATAATTTTTGCATCTTTTTTTATGATACATTAGGCTTCATTTTTATGTCACTGTTAAATTTTCTTTATTTTTCTGTTGATATCGAAAGTTATCAGAGGGAAAATAAGGGAAATAAGCGTCTGTTATGTAACAATTTTTTTTTTTATATTGGACACATTTTTTATTTTTCATTTATTTCAGACAGTGTGTCAAAAGATAATAAGTGAAGTAGTATTGTGGATGTAAACACGTAAAACCTAGTGCAGCAGCAAATAAGATAATCATCCCTGGTTATTATAAGTAATTTAATTTTAGAAAAAGCGCAGTACTCTATTGACTACACTTCACCATGTCATTAATTGTAAAGCCTCATAATCTTTCTTTCATTTGAAAACTTGAAGATTAATTCATGCCCCGGCTTGTGGGAACATGCTGAGACTTGTGCCCCGAAGGGAGGAGAAGATGGATCTCAGTGGGAAGGCAACAAAAGCCTGCTGCTGGGGGTAGACTTTCAGATACAGGAAAAGGTTATTTGTCCAGCATTTAGCTGCAGATTTGCAGGAGTGAAACCGGAGAACAAGATGTCGCCAAACAGCTTGAACTGGCCAAGGATATAGATGGAGCTCTTTGTGGTTGGTAACATGGGAAGGTCAACGATACGGAGAAGATAAAAGCTGGTGGAGCTGGGACTTTACTCACATTTCTCCAGCAGCAGCTCGGCATCAGATAATGCTCCGGCCTCTGGGTTTAAAGAAAGCATTGTGCTCCAAGTTAATTGTCATCAACTCACTAGCTTCATTTGTTTTTAATGTGACAGCCGACAAGAAAAAGTTTAGCGGCAACTAAGAGTAGGAATAATGACGATTTTTTTTTTTGTATGAAAACTGGAAATCGAATTTATCTATGGAGACAACTTTAACCACTTCATCACCTTTAGTTTTTCCGTTTTTGAGTTTCCGTTTTTTGCTCCCATTATTCCCAGAGTCATAATTTTTTTTTAATTTTTCCATCAATATGTCCATTCAACGGCTTGTTTTTTGCGGGACGAGTTGTACTTTTGAATGACATCATTAGTGTTGCCATATAGTGTACTGGAAAACGGGGGAAAAAAAATCTAAATTTTCTCAAAAAAAAAAGAAAAGCGCTATTTTCCGAGACCTGTAGCATCTCCATTTTTCGTGATCTGGGGCTGGGTATTTTTTGCATGCAGAGTTGACTTTTTTTTAATACCATTTTGGTGCAGATACAATCGTTTGACCGTTATTGCATTTTAGATGTAATTCTGGCATTTTTATTTTTTTTTCTAGTTACGCCGTTTACTGATCAGATTAATTCTTTATATATATTGATAGATCGGGCGATTCTGAGTGTGGCAATACCAAATATGTGTATTTTTTATTATTATTTTGAATGGGGCAAATGGGGGGGAATTTAAAGTTTGGTTTTTTTTTATATACCGTAACTTTTTTTTTTATTTTGAAAAACTTTTTTTTTACTTTACACTTGCTTCAATAGTTTCCATGGGAGACTACAAGCTTCAGCCCTGCTTTATGTAGCAGAAATGCTCACTTGCTGTGATTGTCGACCGCTGGACAGCGCTCATAGCTGTCCAGCAATGACAATCACAGGGGTCTCCTGCGGACCCCAGGTTGTCATGCCAACCCATCGGTGACCCGTGGGCATGTGATACAGGTGCCAATGGGCAGGATTAGTGATGTGCTTCCGGCATGATTGTGTTAAATGCCGCTGTCAGAAATTGACAGCAGCATTTAACATGTTAAAGTTGCGGGTTCATCGCCAGAGCCCACAGCAAACTGGAGGAGCCAACCTGAGACTTAACTATATGTCTAAGGTTGGAAAGGGGTTAACAAGCATATGTTGTAAATGTAGACTTGCGGCCACCATTTTGCTGCAAACTTTCATAGACATACTTTGTCAGCTGGTGTCACACTTGCGCGAGCTTCCTGCATTGCACACGCGAGTCTCTCGCATCAATACCCGGTCCTGCCGCTAGCACTCGGGACCAGAGCATGCGGCTACATGTATTTCTATACACTGAATGCTCCGGTCCGGACCGTCGGCAGCAGTGCCAGGAATTGATGCGAGACTCGCATTGCACACGCAAGTGTGACACCGGCCTTAAAGTGAAGCTATCATCAGAAAGTGATCTATTGTAGAAATCAGGTTTATGTGCTGCATGTATTTTTAAAACCAATAATTTTTTGTAATGATATTTATATAAAAAAGAGCAATTTTGCAGTGTTCAATCTGCCATCCACAGATCTTCTTTTGAATAGCCAGCTTAGTGTAACATCATCATTGTGACATGATGCGCATTTGACATCTTGTACAGCCGGCTAATCAAAAGAAGAGCAGCAGATGCAATCCGGTTGGAAGCAGTTCTGTTATCCCATCCTGCGACTACAGATTACTGACATTGCCGGTGGATCAGGTCCTTCCAATATATTCAACACATGGTAAAAGGGGTTGTCCAGTACTCTGATGACCCCTTCTCAATTCTTGTGTTGCCCCCTTGTAAAATGATAACACTTATACTCACTTTCGCAACTGGGCCTGTTTCAACCGTGTCAGCACTGGCTCTCTTGGTAATCTTACGCATTGCTAGGTTACACGACCCCTGCAGCCAATCAGCGATGTCTTCACTCTCCCCTTCTTTGGACGAGTCCCATACAGCTAAAGGAAATTAGAGAACAACAGATGTATGTGATATGTCTGAAGTCTGGGAGAGTGAAGACAGCGCTGATTGTTACGTCCTGCAATCCCTGCTCCCAATGTTGCGCAATCCCTGGGAGACCCAGTGTCGACACCGCTGGAATGGTGCCGGCACTATTGGTGAGGTGAGTATATGTGACATAGGAGCTGAGAAGAGGTTGTCTGAGTAGTGGACAACCTCTTTAAAGATTGGATCCTCATAGTACATGAGTAGTGAAAAGATGTAAAAATGCATCCCAGTTGAGTAGTTTTCATTTGTGATCACTACTACATAAAGGGGTAAAGGGGAATTAACCCATTCAATACCTTAACCCCTTACTGACCTCGGACGGGATAGTACGTCCGAGGTCAGATCCCCTGCTTTGATGCAGTGCTCCGCGGTGAGCCCGCATCAAAGCCGGGACATGTCAGCTGTTTTGAACAGCTGACATGTGCCCGCAATAGCGGCGGGTGAAATTGTAGCGCCCCCACTGCCGCAGGGCCGAGGGGTACCCGGTACCGGTGTAACAGGCCAAAGTAACCCCGTCCCAGATTAACCCCGGGTATAATTTGGCCTAGGCCAGAGTATACCCCGGGGTATAAACTGGCCTAGGCCAAACTATACCCAGGCATAAAATGGCCTAGGCCAAACTATACCCCGGGGTGTAAAATAGCCTAGGCCAAACTATACCCCTCCAGGCCACATTATACCCCCCAGGGTTAAAGTGGCCTAGGCTACATTTAACCCTGGGTATATTTTGGCCTAGGCCAAACTATACCTAAGGATGTAAAACAGCCTAGGCCAAACTATAACAGGCCACACTATACCCTCAGGCCAGACTATAGCCTTTTACTGGTTGCTATGGGATTTTACATGGCCACTTTATCCTAGCAACGCCCTGGATACGGTTGGAAAAGGGGTTTATCTACCTTGGGGGGCACCCTCACAGCACTGCGGGGAAGCCGGGGAACCCTTTTACTGGTTGCTATGGGATTTTACATGACCAATTTATCCTAGTAACGCCTTGTATACGCTTGGAAAAGGGGTTAATCTACCTTGGGGGCACCCTCACAGCACTGCGGGGTGGGTGGGGATCCCTTTTACTGGTTGCTATGGGATTTTACATGGCCACTTTATCCTAGCAACGCCCTGGATACGGTTGGAAAAGGGGTTTATCTACCTTGGGGGCACCCTCACAGCACTGCGGGGAAGCCGGGGAACCCTTTTACTGGTTGCTATGGGATTTTACATGACCAATTTATCCTAGCAACGCCTTGTATACGCTTGGAAAAGGGGTTAATCTACCTTGGAGGACACCCTCACAGCACTGCGGGGTGGGTGGGGATCCCTTTTACTGGTTGCTATGGGATTTTACATGGCCACTTTATCCTAGCAACGCCCTGGATACGGTTGGAAAAGGGGTTTATCTACCTTGGGGGCACCCTCACAGCACTGCGGGGAAGCCGGGGAACCCTTTTACTGGTTGCTATGGGATTTTACATGACCAATTTATCCTAGCAACGCCTTGTATACGCTTGGAAAAGGGGTTAATCTACCTTGGAGGACACCCTCACAGCACTGCGGGGTGGGTGGGGATCCCTTTTACTGATTGCTATGGGATTTTACATGGCCACTTTATCCTAGCAACGCCCTGGATACGGTTGGAAAAGGGGTTTATCTACCTTGGGGGCACCCTCACAGCACTGCGGGGAAGCCGGGGAACCCTTTTACTGGTTGCTATGGGATTTTACATGACCAATTTATCCTAGCAACGCCTTGTATACGCTTGGAAAAGGGGTTAATCTACCTTGGAGGACACCCTCACAGCACTGCGGGGTGGGTGGGGATCCCTTTTACTGGTTGCTATGGGATTTTACATGGCCACTTTATCCTAGCAACGCCCTGGATACGGTTGGAAAAGGGGTTTATCTACCTTGGGGGCACCCTCACAGCACTGCGGGGAAGCCGGGGAACCCTTTTACTGGTTGCTATGGGATTTTACATGACCAATTTATCCTAGCAACGCCTTGTATACGCTTGGAAAAGGGGTTAATCTACCTTGGAGGACACCCTCACAGCACTGCGGGGTGGGTGGGGATCCCTTTTACTGGTTGCTATGGGATTTTACATGGCCACTTTATCCTAGCAACGCCCTGGATACGGTTGGAAAAGGGGTTTATCTACCTTGGGGGCACCCTCACAGCACTGCGGGGAAGCCGGGGAACCCTTTTACTGGTTGCTATGGGATTTTACATGGCCACTTTATCCTAGCAACGCCTTGGATACGCTTGGAAAAGGGGCTTATCTACCTTGGGGGCACTGTCGCAGCATTGCATGGAGGCTGGGGAACTCTTTTCCTGGTTGCTAAGCGATTTCAAATGATCAATCTAAGGTACTTACACCATGTAAAACCCTATAGCAAGCAGGGTGCCCCCAAGGTAGATAAACCCCTTTTCCAAGCATATACAAGGCATTGCTAGGATAAAGTGGTCATGTAAAATCCCATAGCAACCAGTAAAAGGGTTCCTCGGTGTAACAGGCCAAAGTAACCCTGTCCCAGATTAACCCCGGGTATAATTTGGTCTATGCCAGAGTATACCCGGGCATAAACTGGCCTAGGCCAAACTATACCCCGGGGTGTAAAATAGCCTAGGCCAAACTATACCCCTCCAGGCCAGATTATGTAACTAATCTGGGGTTAAAGTTGCCTAGCCCAATTTATACCTCTCAGCTCATATTATACCCCAATGAAATCATTTGCATTGAGTGATATACACAAGAATTACTTAATGCTTCAACATTTTATTGAGAAACCAAACTGACAATTCTTAAAGAGTACCTCCCACTATACAAAACTTTTGCCCATGGCAAAAGTAGTTGTAAAGGGGGGTATTTGTAATGCATATGCATTACAAATACCCCCCCATTTTATAGTTACCTTAGGGGGGCTGCCCGATTACCCCCCCTCGCTAACCGCCGCTGCCCGTCTCCTGGTAGACGGGGTCCCCCTCCTGCCGCTAGGTGGCGCTGCCTCTCCATGCGCCGACGTCACAGCCAGGCGCCATAGAGGAGAGCGGCACCTGGCTAGTGCCGTTGGAGCTTGTAGAAGCAGAGCCAGCACCACCTAGCGGTGGGAGGGGGGGCAATAATTTCTCATTAGCTATAAGTCACTTATCATGCAATGCAATTATCTGGGGCAACAAATCGCCCAACAGTCATTCTGTGTATTATGACATTTAGTCTAGCATGTCCTTGCTACCAAATTAACGTTTAAAGCTAAACACTGATAACAACATTGAAATGATCGTGCTTATTTTCAAGATACAGTGCATGTTCAGTTGTTGACTGCAGATTGAAGCTTGCAGGATATGTCAACCAATCCATGGAGTCACCGACGTTTGTGTAGATTATTATGTCGCAACTCAACAGATTCGCCGTGGTCATGATCTCTGCATCAGTTGCCCAGACTCCATCACGAGAGATTCCAGAGATGTTCACATATTCATTCACATTTTGGTTCAAGTAGTCCTGTAGTTTTTTTGTCAAGTCAGTTTTCATATGGTGGATGACTTTATCTCTGAGAAGGGAATGGTTGTCCTCTGTTCCTGTCAAGATGTAGCTGATGGCCCGGAAGAAGCAGTTTCCATCACCTTTGGTTTTATATGTACGCCGTGGTTGTTCAAGGTCTCGTCTGCATCCACAGTATACAACCTTACTAAACGTAAGGCCAAGAGTGGTGCTAAGATACTTCCTTCTTGAACTTGGTAGTAGGTTGAAAGCCTTAGTTTGCTTATTTTTCTGTGTGGCAGAGTCACTGGAATAATCATCATCGGATGGTGGAGAAGCCTCTTTATCCTGGTAAATCTTTAGGTTGCTGGTGTGGTATGTGTTGCTTAATATCTTGCCAGTTTTGTTGTTCTTAAGTTTTACTCGTCCCTTGGTCAAGGATTCCACAACTAAATAAGGTCCAATCCAGCGTGGTTCCATCTTTGAACCTATGCGTTGAATACGGCGCTGATTCTTGATATAAACTATGGTACCAGCAGTGATTTCTTTGTTGCTTTTGTGTCGGCGATCAAAGGCACACTTCTGGTGTTCTTGAGCAGAGTGGATGTTGGTACTGACGTCTGAGTGCAGCTTTTTAAGAATGCTTGACAGTGTATTTAGCACATCAGGGGTGGCATGATCTGAAATGGGCATGGGATCCACCGTATCATCTTTTGAGGGATTAAGGTCCATGGGAAGCTTGGCCTTCCGTCCATACATGACCTCAAATGGAGTAACCTTGGTTGAAGCATGCACAGATGTGTGATAGGCAAACAGAACACCAGGGATGAATTGATCCCAGTTGTTTCCTTGGTCATTGACAAGCTTACTAAGAGCTTCTTTAAGTGTCCGATTATCACGTTCCCGCTGGCCATTTGTTTGTGGGTGGTATGCAGATGAAATACGGTGATCTGTTTGAAAATGTTCCATCAGGTTGTCAATGATCGAGTTTACAAACTCTCGTCCCTGGTCGCTAATCAGAGTCTCCATACAGCCAAGGCGACAGATAACGGAGTACAAAAATTTGCCACTGACTTGGCACTCTTATCTGGGACAGCTGTTGCTTCAGTCCATTTGGAGAAATGATCAGTGGCAGCAACTATATATTTGTTGCCATTTGATGTTTCCTGAAGAGGGCCAATCATATCAATCCCAACTAAGCTCCATACTTTTCCAGGCACTGATATACTGTTGAGTGGTGGAGCTTCCTTTGTGATTTTGGGATTTATAACAAAACATTTTTGACAGGCTTTCACATACTGGTGAACGTCATTTTTCATTCCCTTCCAGTAAAACCGGTCAGAGATTTTGGCTAAAGTTTTATCTCTGCCAAAATGGCCCCCAGATATTGGGTTGTCATGACAGGCCTTCAGGATATTTGGCAGTCGACTTTTAGTAAGAACCTCCTTTTCCCTATGATAAACAATTCCTCCTTGGGCTCGATATGGCTTTGCTGTTTGTCTAAACTGGGACTTGGCATTTGCACGTTTCTCAGGAGGTAGATCGTAGGTATACTGAGGGTACCTTTGTTCTGTTGCAGTGTAGAATCTCAAAAGCTGGTCATACAATTGATCTTCCATGGTTGTCAAAATTGGAAAAGATTTGGTGTCATAGAGAGCAGAGAGGTGTCATAGAGAACATACAAAACAAGTTATCATTAACTATGCACTGACAGGACAGCGCCATCTACTGTCAGTTCAGATCTGCACACTTTTCAACAAATAAGCAATAGGGTGAGAAAAACAGTGAAGTGATAACATTATGGCCTAGAGAAATACTATAAAAACTATTTTATACCCCCTGGTATAAAGTTTATCCCCCGGGGGTATACTATGGCCTAAGTCAGCTTTTGAATTTTTGTGCTGTTTCCTTCCTCAGTAAAAGGGTTCCCCGGCTTCCCCGCAGTGCTGCGAGGGTGCCCCCATGGTAGATAAACCCATTTTTTAAGCGTATCCAAGGCGTTGCTAGGATAGAATGGCCATGTAAAATCCCATAGCAACCAGTAAAAGGGTTCCCCACCCACCCCGCAGTGCTGTGAGGGTGCCCCCAAGGTAGATTAACCCCTTTTCCAAGCGTATACAAGGCGTTGCTAGGATAAATTGGTCATGTAAAATCCCATAGCAACCAGTAAAAGGGTTCCCCGGCTTCCCCACAGTGCTGCAAGGGTGCCCCCAAGGTAGATAAACCCCTTTTCCAAGCGTATACAAGCCGTTGCTAGGATAAAGTGGTCATGTAAAATCCCATAGCAACCACCTAAGGGGTTAACCACCTATCCTTAAGTGCTGCGAGAGTGCCCCCAAGGTAGATAAACCCCTTTTTCAAGCGTATTCAAGGCGTTGCTAGGATAGAGTGATCATGTAAAATCCCATAGCAACCAGTAAAAGGTTTCCCCACCCACCCGCAGTGCTGCAATGGTGCCCCCAAGATAGATAAACCCCTTTTCCAAGCGTATCCAAGGTGTTGCTAGGATAGAGTGATCATGCTATATCCCATAGCAACCAGTAAAGGGGTTCCCCACCCACCCCTCAGTGCTCGTCAGTGCCCCCTAGGTATACAAAGCCCTTTTCCAAGCATATCCAAGGCGCCAAGACAACGAGCTGGCACGAGCAGGGCTGAAGATTTCATGTCACATGTGACTATAGGGAGGGGGTGGGGCTTAGAAAGGGAGATCCCTGGCGTCACCAGAGGTGGAGGAGCTTGAAAAGGAGCAGTGCCCGATGGGAGGGGGAGCTGTGACCTAGAAGAATGAGCAGCTTTCCCTCAGCTTACCCTGGGGGGTATAATCTGGCCTGGAGGGGTATACTTTGGCCTAGGCTATTTTATACCCCGGGGTATAGTTTGGCCTAGGCCAAAGTATACCCGGCGTATAATCTAGCCTAGGCCACTTTAACCCCGGGTATAGTCTGGCCTGGGGGTATAATCTGGCCTGTTACACCGGGCCTCTGAGTCTCTGCTCTGGGGTTGTCACAGTGGCTAGACCCGGTCCGTGACCCTGCTGAGGGGCATACAGTGATAGATGTAGATAGTGGTGGTGGTGCGGTGCAGTAAATAACGAGGACACCAGATTGCAGTCTCTTTACCTCTTTACTGAAGATCTCTGGGTCCTCAATCCGGAATACGGTTAACCAGGCTGCGCAAGTCCGGCCGGTCCGATGGCACCTCCAGAGTTCTCTTTGCAGGTGGAAATCTGTGCCTTCCTGCTAGCGCTATGTGTTGTGGTCCTTCCCTGCTGTGCTTACGGAAAGTCCCCACAACTGTTGTGTCTGTTTCTTAAGTTCCCTCACAACTCGATTAGATGATGTTCTGCTAATCTTCCGTCCCTCCCTGATGTTACGGTTAGGACGGCACCCGTATGACGGGTAGGCTTGGAGCTCTTCCGGGACCCTAGAGTCGCCCCTCTCCACAAGTTGCCCCCTATGTCTTCGTAGGTGATTTAGGTGAGACAGCCCGCCTATGACTGACTGTCCTGCCGTTGGTTTGAAGTATTGCTTGAAGCTAGATTTATGAATACTTCCTCGGCGTTCCGGACGCCGGTTGTGCGCCTCAGTAGGATGTTGCCTCGGTCTCACAGCACGACTCCTACTGGTATTCTCCTTGTTGCTTTGATCTCGTTTCTCACTCAGCACAATCTATCTCGCTTCTAATCCTTCCTTGGGCACCGCCGCTATGCTGAGCAGGTACGGTCCCTTGACGTTCTCTCAAGTTGCCAGGCCTCTGTCAGGATCCCACCCCCGACAGGGGCCCTACCGAATCTTCCCCCACAACACCCTCTGCCACAAGGTGTTGCCTGGTTCCAACCCAGTCAGCTTTCTGATCTAACTTCCTGCCTGACCCCCAGTTTTACCAGTATGTGAGGAGTGGCCTAATGAATAGAACCCTTAGCTCCCCCTGGAGGCCCGGCTGTGAAATGTATTGGTGTCTGTGATACCTGGTCAGATGAACTCCTTCAGTGCCATCAGACGTACCATAGCTCCCCTTAGTGGCAGAGCCACAGTACTGCAACGACCAGGACTCTGGGGCGCTGCAAAATCACGATTCACCCGCCGCTATTAACTAGTTAAATGCCGCTGTCAAACGCAGACAGCGGCATTTAACTACCGCGTCCGGCCGGGCGGCCGGATATGAGCTCATCGTCGACCTCCGTCACATGATCAGAGGTCGGCGATGCTTCTCCATTGTAACCATAGAGGTCCTTGAGACCTCTATGGTTACTGATCCCCGGCAGCTGTGAGCGCCACCCTGTGGTCGGCGCTCACAGCACACCTGGTTTTCTACTACATAGCAGCAAACAGCAGATCGCTGCTATGTAGCAGAGGCGATCGTGCTGTGCCTGCTTCTAGCCTCCCATGGAGGCTATTGAAGCATGGCAAAAGTTAAAAAAAAAAGTAAAAAAAATGTGAAAAAAATAAAAAAAAATATAAAAGTTTAAATCACCCCCCTTTCGCCCCAATCAAAATAAATAAAAATAAAAAAAAATCAAACCTACACATATTTGGTATCGCCGCATTCAGAATCGCCTGATCTATCAATAAAAAAGGATTAACCTGATCGCTAAATGGCGTAACGAGAACAAAAATCGAAACGCCAGAATTACTTTTTTTGGTCGCCGCGACATTGCATTAAAATGCAATAATGGGCGATCAAAAGAGCGTATCTGCACCGAATTGGAATCATTAAAAACACCAGCTCGGCACGCAAAAAATAAGCCCTCAACCGACCCCAGATCATGAAAAATGGAGACGCTACGAGTATCGGAAAATGGCACAATTTTTTTTTTTTTTTTTTAGCAAAGTTTGGAATTTTTTTTCACCACTTAGGTAAAAAATAATCTAGTCATGTTAGGTGTCTATGAACTCGTAGTGATCTGGAGAATCATAATGGCAGGTCAGTTTTAGCATTTAGTGAACCTAGCAAAAAAGCCAAGCAAAAACAAGTGTGGGATTGCACTTTTTTTGCAATTTCACCGCACTTGGAATTTTTTTCCCGTTTTCTAGTACACGACATGGTAAAACCAATGATGTCGTTCAAAAGTACAACTTGTTCCACAAAAAATAAGCCCTCACATGGCCAAATTGACAGAAAAATAAAAAAGTTATGGCTCTGGGGAGGAGGGGAGTGAAAAACAAACACGGAAAAACGAAAAATCCCAAGGTCATGAAGGGGTTAAAGAAGTTGTCCACTACTATAACCTTTTTTTTTTTTTCATAAATCTTGCTATTATGTGCCACTGAAAACATCCACTGTCTTTATTTTAGCAATATTACCTTTTATCATGCTGTAGCAGCACATCTTTAGTGCTGGATCCAGCTCTCATGGGGTTAATCGACAACTTCCTTTCTCCTGACTTACTGTGCTCTAATACTACAAGTTCCATGATGCATTGCACTCGCCTGTAACTCTGCACCTGGCACACCCACTCCAAAACACACCCCAACCCCTCCCTCCTCTCCCCGCTCTATCTGCAAAAAGATTTGTGATGTCATTTCTGTCCAACCTCCTCTTTTACATTTGTCCAACCCACACTCCATTACACACAGATAGATGGATAGATGGATAGATAGATAGATAGATAGATAGATAGATAGATAGATAGATAGATAGATAGATAGATACAGATATATCTATGTCTATTTCCATAGATATGTCCATATCCATGTTTCTAAACCCCTTTACCCCTGGAGCTTTTATCGTTTATCGCTCCCCTTCTATCCAGAGCCATAATTTTTCCGTCAATATGGCCATGTGAGGGCTTATCTTTTGCGGGACAAGTTCTACTTTTGAACGACATCATTGGTTTTACCATGTCGTGTAACAGAAAATGTGAAAAAAATTCAAAGTGCAATGAAATTGCAAAAAAAGTGCAATCCCACAGTTGTTTTTTGCTTGGCTTTTTTGCTAGGTTCACTAAATGCTAAGGCTGTGTGCACACATTGCGGATCTGATTGCAGATCCGCAGGGTTTTTTGCCGCAATGAATTGATATCCGCAGTGTAGTGCACAACCAATGTAAGTGTATGGGAGCCGCAGACTTGTTGTGCACATGCTGCGGAAAAAGCCGCACCGAAACGCAGCTTTTTTTTCTCGCAGCATGTCACTTCTTTTGTGCGGAACTGCAGCGTTTCTGCACCTTTAGACTTTCATTGAGTTGGGCACATCCGCAGCAGAACCGCAGATGTAAAAAAGATCTGCAGTTTTGCTGCGGATGTGGGTCCGAGAAACGCTGCAACTCGGGAGGATGGAAGTGTGTGGGCGGTGACAGTGTGCGTGTATGTGTGTGTGGGCGGGGTCTGCGGGCTGTTCGGATGTGTGCGGCGCTGTGCGGGACTGTTAAGGTGTGTGCGGGGTCTGCGGGCTGTTCGGATGTGTGCGGGACTGTTCAGGTGTGTGCAGGGTCTGCGGGCTGTTCGGATGTGTGCGGGACTGTTCAGATGTGTACAGCCCTGTGCGGGACTGTTCGTGTGTGTGTGGGGCTGTTGGGGTGTGTGCAGGACTGTTCAGGTGTGTGCGGGGCTGTGCAGGGGGGTCTTTTGGGGTGTGTGTGCAGGCATCATCCGATGGGACTTCAAGTACGCAGCATCCAATCTGCAGCTCATTCGGATGTAATCCGGACAGTGGACACACACCCTACGCTATCCATACATCTATCAATAGATAAATCTATCCAGACACATCTACAGATAGATATATGAATAGATAGATGTATGCATCTATAGATCTATCTATATGTAGATCTGTCTATCCATTTCATCTATCTGTCTATCTGTGTGTTTAATGGAGTGTGGGTTGGACAAATGTAAAAGAGGAGGTTGGACAATAATGACATCACAAATCTTTTTCTTTTGTTCAATAATACATCTTTATTTAGCTTTCAAAAACCGTACCAAAACGCCTAAAAACCGTGCAAAAACTGCACCAAAATCGAATTAAAAAATGCATCAAAACCGTGCAAAAAACTGCATAAAAAACGCATCAAAACTGAAAAAAAACGCATCAAAACTGCATCAAAACCGCACCAAAATTGCATCAACACTGCACCAAAACCGCACCAAAAATTGCATCAAAACTGCGCCAAAACCGCACCAAAAACTGCATCAAAACCGCACCAAAAACTGCATCAAAACCGCACCAAGAACTGCATCAAAACTGCACCAAGAACTGCATCAAAACCGCACCAAAAACTGCATCAAAACCGCACCAAAACTGCACCAGGTTTTGATGCAGTTTTTGGTGCAGTTTTTATGCAGTTTTTGGAAATAAGTAAATAAACGGAAAATGTGCATGATTTGAATGGAAACATGCATGAAAAAACGGATTCCAAGGCCGGATTCATCATTTCACAGCTCAGTTTCATACTTTTTTTGCCGGATCCGTCGCTGTGCGTTTTTTCGCCGGACAGAAAAAACGTTCCTCTGTATGTGTTTTCCATCCGGCGGAAACAGCTTTTTTTACGGATCCGGCAAAAAACGGATGAAACGTGTGGCCATCAGGCGCAATCCGGCACTAATACAACTCTATGAGAAAAAAACGGATCCGGTGGAAAAAAATGGATCCGTTTTTTTCAAAACTTGCCGGATTGTGCCTCACGGCAAAAACCTGATGTGTGAAAGCAGCCAAATATATGGATAGATACATCTATGTATCTATAGATATATCTATCTATAAATATATCTATAGATAGATATATAATAGAAAGGCCGATGTTTCTAAGGCCTCTTTCACACTAGCGTCGTGCACTGCACGTCGCAATGCGTCGTTGTGGAGAAAAAATGCGTCCTGCAAAGTTGTCTGCAGGATGCGTTTTTTCTCCTTAGACTTTTATTAGCGACGCAGCGCGACGGCCCCTTACCGATGCTAGCGTGAAAGCAGCCTAAGGCTACTTTCACACTTGCGTTTTTAGCAATCCGTCTTTTTGGGAAAAAAACGGATCGTGCAAATGTGCTCGTAGGATGCGTTTTTTACCCATAGACTTGTATTAGTGACAGATCGCGATGGATGGCCACTAGTGTTGAGCGATACCGTCCGATACTTGAAAGTATCGGAAAGTATCGGCCGATACCGGCAAAGTATCGGATCCAATCCGATACCGATACCCGATACCAATACAAGTCAATGGGACTCAAGTATCGGACGGTATTCCTGATGGTTCCCAGGGTCTGAAGGAGAGGAAACTCTCCTTCAGGCCCTGGGAACCATATTAATGTGTAAAATAATAATAATAATAATAATAATTTTATTTATATAGCGCCAACATATTCCGCAGCGCTTTACAACTTATAAATAAAGAATTAAAATAAAAAATATTGCTATACTCACCTCTCCGACGCAGCCTGGACCTCAGCGAGGGAACCGGCAGCGTTGTTTGCTTAAAATTCGCGCTTTTCTTTCCTTACGTGAAGTCCCGGCTTGTGATTGGTCGCGTGCCGCCCATGTGACCGCAACGCAACCAATCACAGCAAGCCGTGACGTAATTTCAGGTCATTCAGTATTTTAAAATTACGCTCCGGCTTTGTGATTGGTTGCGTCGCAGTCACATGGGCAACGCAACCAATCACAGCAAGCCGTGACGTAATTTCAGGTCCTTAAGGATTTTAAAATTACGTCCCGGCTTTGTGATTGGTTGCGTCGCAGTCACATGGGCGACGCAACCAATCACAAGCCGTGACGTCACGGCTTGTGATTGGTTGCGTCGCTGTCAACCAATCACAAGCCGGGAAGCCATTTTAAAATGCGCGCGTGTCCAGCCTCCCGGCTTGTGATTGGTTGACCGCGATGCAACCAATCACAAGCCGGGACGTCACGGGAGGCTGGACAAGCGCGCATTTTAAAATGCGCGCGTGTCCAGCCTCCCGTGACGTCACGGCTTGTGATTGGTTGCGTCGCCCATGTGACTGCGACGCAACCAATCACAAAGCCGGGACGTAATTTTAAAATCCTTAAGGGCCTGAAATTACGTCACGGCTTGCTGTGATTGGTTGCGTCGCCCATGTGACTGCGACGCAACCAATCACAAAGCCGGGACGTAATTTTAAAATCCTTAAGGACCTGAAATTACGTCACGGCTTGCTGTGATTGGTTGCGTCGCCCATGTGACTGCGACGCAACCAATCACAAGCCGGGACTTCACGTAAAGGAAAGAAAAGCGTGAATTTTAAACAAAGAACGCTGCCGCTTCCCTCGGTAAGGTGCAGGCTGCGTCGGAGAGGTGAGTATAGCAATATTTTTTATTTTAATTCTCTCTTTTACAGATTTTTACATTAATGTTGTTTCGATACCGATACCCAATACCACAAAAGTATCGGATCTCGGTATCGGAATTCCGATACCCGCAAGTATCGGCCGATACCCGATACTTGCGGTATCGGAATGCTCAACACTAATGGCCACACGTCGCGTCCGTCGTGCAACGGATGCGTCGTGTTTTGGCAGACCGTTGGCACGAAAAAACATTAAAGTGAACGTTTTTTTGTCCATCGCGTCCGCCATTTTCTACCGCGCATGCGCGGCCAAAGCTCCGCCCCCTCCTCCCCGGACTTCAGAATGGGCAGCGGATGCGTTGAAAAACTGCATCCGCTGCCCACGACGTGCACAAATTTCACAACGTGCGTCAGTACGTAGGCCCGACGCATAGCGTACCGACGCAAGTGTGAAAGAGGCCTTAATGAGCGTTTAATTTAATTAAAAAAATGGAAAAATATGGCCTGGGCTCCCGCGCAATTTTCTGCACCAGAGGGGGAAAGCCGACGGCCCAGGGGGCCAATATTTGTAGCCTGCTATGAATATCAGCCCGCAGCTGTCTGCGTAGCCTTTACTGGCTATTAAAATAGGGGGACCCCCCCAAAAAAAATGATGTGGGGTCCCCCTATATTTTATAGCCAGAAAGGCTACGCAGACAGCTGCGGGCTGATATTCATAGCCTAGAGAGGGGCCATGGATATTGGTCCCCCCCTCCCGGCTACAAATACCAGTCCGCAGCCGCCCCAGAAATGCGCCAATTCCGGCACTTAGCCCCTCTCTTCCCACTCCCGTGTAGCGGTGGGATATGGGGTAATAAGGGGTTAATGTCACCTTGCTATTGTAAGGTGACATTATGCCGGGTTAATAACAGAGAGGCGTCAATAAGACGCCTATCCATTATTAATCCAATAGCAATAAAGGGTTAATAAAACACACACACACATTAGGAAAAATGTATTTTAATATTCTTCATTTAACCATACTTACCATACTTCAGCGCCTGCAAAAAACGTAAAATAATAAACCATATACTACCTGTCTGCCGTAGTCCAATTAATAACGAGTGTCCCACGATGATCTCCCTTATAGAACAGTGACATCGGGTGATATCACTGCTCTATAGGACCCTCAGTGACACACTGACAGGAGACAATGGCTCCAGCAGTGCATCACTGAGGTTACTAAAGTTCAAAGTCTTACTTTATGGCAAAAAGCTGCGTGGGAAAATTTTTCATACAGCAATGCCATAAAGTGAGACTAGGGACTATTTTCTCACAGGGGCGTAGGAATACATTGTGAGGAATACATTGTGGAAGGATACCTTCCATCATTGTGTTCCTGGAGCCCCTGGAGAGCAGTGGCATCAGCAGATGCTCCTGCTCTCCACGGGAGATCGTCGAGGGACACTCGTTTTAATTGGATTTCTGCGGATCAGGGAGTATATTGGTTGTTTATTATTTTAATATTTTTCACAGATAACAATGGCTTCGGGGATCAAGGTGACAAGTTATGGTGAGTATGTACTCTGTTACATGTACTGTATGTCTGTATGTATGTTGTATGTATGATGTTTGTACTGTATGTGGCATGTTGCATGTCGTCGCATGTTGCCGCATGGTGCATGTCGTCGCATGGTGCATGTCGTCGCATGGTGCATGTCGTATGTCATATGTTGCATGTCGTCGCATGGTGCATGTTGTCATATGGTGCATGTCGCATGTCATATGGTGCATGTCGTCGCATGGTGAATGTCGTCGCATGGTGCATGTCGCATGTCGTCGCATGGTGCATGTCGCATGTCATCGCATGGTGCATGGTGCATGTCGTCGCATGGTGCATGTCGTCGCATGGTGCATGTCATCGCATGGTGCATGTCGTCGCATGGTGCATGCTGCAGCATGGTGCATGTCATCAAATGGTACATGGTGCATGTCGTCGCATGGTGCATGTCGTCGCATGGTGCATGTCGCAGCATGGTGCATGTCATCGCATGGTACATGTCGCATGTCGTCGCATGGTGCATGTTGCATGTCATCGCATGGTGCATGTCATTGCATGGTACATGTCGCATGTCGTCGCATGGTGCATGTTGGATGTTGTCGCATGGTGCATGTCGTCGCATGGTGCATGTCGCAGCATGGTGCATGTCATCGCATGGTACATGTCGCATGTCGTCGCATGGTGCATGTTGCATGTCATCGCATGGTGCATGTCATTGCATGGTACATGTCGCATGTCGTCGCATGGTGCATGTTGGATGTCGTCGCATGGTGCATGTCGTCGCATGGTGCATGTCGTCGCATGGTGCATGTCGCATGTTGTCGCATTGTGCATGTCCTCACATGTCGTCGCATGGTGCATGTCGTATGTTGCATGTTTTCACATATCGCATGGTGCATGTTGTCACATGGTGTGTTGTATGTATGTATGTATGTATGTACTGTATATGTGTATTTATTTTTATTTTTTTTTACATTCAACACATTAGCCGGATGATGGGACTACTACTGTCCCATCATTGGCTAATGTGTCACTCACTGTCACTGTAGCAGGCAGAGCCTGATGGCACTTGTAGTCCCATCGGACGATGCCTGCACACAGAGACACACACACACACACACACCCCAAAGACCACCCCCCCAGCAGACCCCAGCACATACCGGCGCCGGCCCGCACAGCACCGGCACCGGCCCGCAGAGCACCAGCCCGCAGAGCACCGGCCTGCACAGCACAGGCCCGCGGAGCACCGGCGCCGGCCCGCAGAGCACCGGCGCCCGCACAATCATCCCTGCCTAGCCCCGCCCGCACATCCCTGCCTAGCCCCACCCGCCCCCAGCACAGGCCTGCAGCCACCAGCCCCGCCCACAGCCCAGTCACTCTTGATGAGTGACTGCTGACTGTGAGGCTGGCTCACGCCTGCTACTGACGTCACGTCAATTTCCAGAGTCTGGAAATTGACGTGACATCGGCAGAAATAAGCGGCGGCTGCAGCCTGGAGGTCACGTGACCCGGACTCAGCCGCCGGATTAGCGCCGCTCACAGGCAAAAACGGCAACGGAAGGTAATTACACAATTCATCAGGGGCCCCGGGGGGATACATTGGGGGGTTAATTGAAAGTAGTGGACAACACCTTTCAACTACTAGGGAAGAAATCTTTCCTAAATAAAAAGAGGCACAGTGGGTGGAAGCTGAAGATATGTTTTTGGTGGTTGTATTAGAGGCATCAGAAAAGTACCTTATAATACAGGTTTTTAGAGAGCAGATATTACAACACACATATTGAAGTCAACAATATTTGCAAGAAATCAAATAAAGATGTAACTTGAATTACAGTTGATATACTGACAATTTTGAAAAGTATTACCATTATTGTATGACAAAACGGTTTGAGATATGAATATTGTTGAGCAACAAATCATATATTATGTCCTCAATTATAAATTCCTTCTTGTAACGAATTGGTTTGGTATATTTATTTGAAAAAGAGTAGGAGACAACTTACCTCTCAATGTTAGTGCCATTTTCAGTTCACATCTGTAGCCATTCTGCATCACTTTTCATCAACATTTCATCATTACATAGAACTGTAATGTATTTATGTATAATCTGGCAGATCTCACAAAACTGCTCACCTTGGGTTAGGTTCTTATGATGAGCTTTTGGTGAGTTTTTGATGTTACAGTTTTTCTGCACCCATTAAGTAAAGTAGGTAACTTGTGGAGATGGGCGAACCCGAACAGTAAAGTTCGGTGTCCGTACTGAACACCTATTGTTCAGTCACAGACACCGAACATGGACTTCACTAGGAAGTCCGTGTAACTGTTCAGGTTCGGCTGCCCAAACACCGGGTGTTTGTCACGCTGTCATGTGCATGACAGTGCAGCAAACACCGCTTCTGATTGGCAGTGAAATCATCCCCGCTGGTCAGAGAGCCGCGGTTCCCACTTTGTCAAAAGACAGCGTGAGTGCTAAGCTGTGATCGGAGGTATAAAGTTTACCTCCGGTCACTGGTATCAGCTGATGGGACTACTGCTCCCATCATCAGATGCCTGCTGCTGCTAATAACAGTGGGAGCGGCTGATGGGATTATTAATAAGCTGCTACTGCGCTGTAAATAAATAATTAGGCAAAACTTACAGCTGGGGGCTGCAACACTCAGCTGTCAGCTTCAGCAAGGTCGGTTATCAAGACTAGAGGTGTCCCCATTCCGTATTTCTTAATTATGTAAATAAATAATTTAAAAAAATAGCATAGGGTCCCCCCATTTTTGACAACCAGCCTTTCTAAAGCAGACAGCTGGGGGCTGGTATTCTCAGGCTGGTAAGGGACCATGGTTATTGCCCCCCCCAGCCTAAAAATAGCATCCCACAGCCGCCCAGAAAAGGCACATTTATTAGATGTGCCAATTCTGGTGCTTTGCCCGGTTATTCCCACTTGCCCTGTAGCGGTGGCAAGTGGGGTTAATATTTGTGGGATTGATGTCACCTTTGTATTGTCTGGTGACATCAAGCCGATGGCTTAATAATGGAGAGGCGTCTATAAGACACCTATCCATTACTAATCCTATACACTGTGTTCCAAATTATTATGCAAATTGCATTTAAGTGTCATAAAGATTTAATTGTTTTGTTTTTCAAATAAACTCGTGGATGGTATTGTGTGTCAGGGCTCAATGGATCACTTAAATCAATCTTAAACACATGTGATAATTAGTTTTCCAGGTGATTCTAATTAAAGGAAAACTACTTTAAAATGATGTTCCACATTATTAAGCAGGCCACAGTTTTTAAGTAACATGGGAAAGAAAAAGGATCTCTCTGCTGCCGAAAAGCATCAACTAGTGCAATGCCTTGGTCAAGGGATGAAAACGAGATATTTCCCAAAAACGTAAGCGTGATCATTGTACTGTTAAGAGATTTGTAGCTGAATCTGTGCACAGACATGTTCGTGCTGATAAAAGCATAATGAGGAAGGTTTCTGCCAGGCAAGTTCATCGGATTAAGAGAGCATTTGCTAAAAAGCCATTACAAACCAGCAAACAGATATTTGAAGCTGCTGGTGCCTCTAAAGTCCCTCGAATCTCAAGGTGTAGGATCCTTCAAAGGCTTGCTTTGGTTCATAAACCTACTATTCGGCCACCCCTGAACAGACATACATGACGACTAATTTTCAAACAGTCTTGTTTACTGATGAGTGTCGAGCAACCCTGGATGGTCCAGATGGATGGAGTAGTGGATGGTTGGTGGATGGCCACCATGTCCCAACAAGGCTGCGACGTCAGCAAGGAGGTGGAGGAGTCATGATTTGGGTCCGGAATCACGGGAAAACAGCTGGTAGGGCCCTTTAAGGTTCCTGAAGGTGTGAAAATGACGTCTGCAAAGTATATAGAGTTTCTGACTGACAACTTTCTTCCATGGTATAAAAAGCAGAAATGTGCCTTCAGGAGCAAATCATCTTCATGCATGACAATGCACCATCTCATGCTGCAAAGAATACCTCTGAGTCATTGGCTGCTATGGGCATAAAAGGAGATAAACTCATGGTATAGCCACCATCTTCCCCTCACCTCAACCCTATAGAGAACCTTTGGTGTATCATCAAGCAAAAGATGTATGAGGGTGGGAGGCAGTTCACATCAAAACAGCAGCTCTGGGAGGCTATTCTGACTTCATGCAAAGAAATACATGCCGAAACTCTCCAAAAACTCACAAGTTCAATGGATGCAAGAATTGTGAAGGTGACATCAAAGAAGGGGTCCTATGTTAACATGTAACTTGGCCTGTTAGGATGTTTTGGAGTTAAATAGCTTTTCTGTTTAGTGAATGTGACCTCCTAATGCTGCAAATTCCACAAATGAGCATTTTCAGTTCTTTAAAACATATCAGATGTTTAGAAATTCTACTGTGCCTAATAATTTGGAACAGTGCATTTTGATTTTTTGTTCATTTTGGAGATTATACTGTTATCATTGGGAGGTTTCTTCAATAAAATTTGATGTATACTCTAACGAGTGATGACTTTTATTAGACTGTCATCTGCACCGACCATTTAGGAAAATCCGAGAAAAATGTAATTTGCATAATAATTTGGAACGTGGTGTAGTTATATGGTAAATAAACACACAGCCAGAATAAAGTCCTTTATTAGAAATAATACAAAACATACTTTTACTTTTTTATTTAAAAATAACAAACACAGTTATACTCACCTAATGCCTATGCCACCAAAGCCTTCATTTTCCTGTAATAAAACTAAAATAAAAAAACAACAATATAGCATACCTGCCTGTCATTCTGTCCCATGCCATAATCTATGTCTGGGGGATAAACAGTTTTTAACCTGGACAGTGCTAAGATGCAACCTTCCAAGCTGAGAAACACTGGCAACTGCACTGTTGCGAGCACAGCCTCTGTGACGAGCACTGATGTCATCGAGGTTACCTCCAGTCACTGAGGCTGCGTTCCCAGCCGGGCTGAATTGCAGTCACCTCGGTGAGATCCCTGCTAGCAGATGTCCACCCATCTCTAGTCACTTGCATTTTTTCAAACATATGCAGTGTCAAAAACTCACTAAAAACTCATTGTGGGAACGAAGCCTTATGGGGGGTGGAAGATATGACAGAGAAGTATTACAAACAACATTAGTTTTGTGATGTTGATTAATTAGCTGTGCTCTATCCTTCTTAGCAGCGATAGTATATGCTCTTTTCAAAAATCATTTCGGAAAGCCACATTTAAATAGCTTATCTGATATGGAATTTGTTTCCAGTTCAAAAGCTTTATCCGTAGTACAATTTCTTCTGGCTCTTGTCACCTCTCCCACATGCATGCTTTTAGTGATATGGGAAGGATGGCAAGAGGAAGCAGGCAGAACCCAATTACTTGTGGATTTCTTTGCAGTAAGTAGCCCAATCAACTGTACCAGATAAGGTGTCGGCTACCAGAGAAAATACAGGAAATTAATTCCCTTGACTCACTTAGATAAGTAAAATTTCAAGCCCAGTTTTCATTAATATGGTCAAGTAGTGCAGGTACGACCACTTCATCAGTGTCCCACACGAACAGTACGTCGTCAATGTAATGGCCATACCAGAGGTTCTACTTCAGAGAAAAGACATTCTTTCCCAATATGTCATATAAAATAATTTATCAGCCCAAGAAAACATATTCTCATTGTACGATCCTATCTCTACCATGATAGGTCTAAAAATAGCAGGAAAACCAGATTTAAGTAGTGAAAGGTGACATTTTATTTTTGATCTTTAAGCAGAACTGAATAAAAGCAGTACATGGCTCCTGGGGAAATATTAAAAAATATGACCTGTTGGCATGTCCCTACATATTTTTGCCTATATCTTTGTTATATGGCAATAAACAACATGCAAGATTGGACACCATATTACTTTGTTAGCCATGAATGCAGATAGGGCATCAGAGCCCAAATAAGTAAAACCTTTAGTAGTATATGTTAAGTAAAAGCTGTCTAGACACTTCTTCTGCCACATATTAACTTTTTTATAATGTTGGAGCCCCAAAACTTTTTAACTCTCATATCTTGTCTGGGAAAAAACAATAGGTAATGGAATATAAAGATCCCTGTACAATTGCTCATTTTGCTCACCCTATAATGTGGCCCTATTAGGAGGTACTTTGTGATGAAAAATAAGCTAAGCAGCATCTCAGTATTATGTAGTTCTATGCAATCATTTATTCTCTACTTGTGGAAGCATCTGTAGCTGCCAAGTGATAACAATGTTGAATAATTTTCTTTTTTAGAACAACAGATGAAAGAAGCATGCCAAAACTATCTAGATCACCTATAACTAATTAATGTTTATGGAGATATAAGCCCCCCAAAACAATTAAAAATGGCTACAGAAACTAGACAAACCCACAATAGGGCTATAGTCTGCCCCCTCTAGCATCAGAGTACACAGGGTACCAATGACAAGCTACAATTATAAATAAGAAACCTCCTCTTGATAAAGCAAGGATAATATCCACACAAAACGCGCGTTGAGGATGGGGATTTGCTCACCCGATTTTCTGACCTCCTGAGTCCTCTTCCATTGCAGGGTAAGATGTTGTGATATGTTTACATAGACTTTTTGACCATTGGGGGCATTTGCTTACATATTTTAAATATACTGCTGCTGATTTATATTTAATTATATAGTGACATTCCCTTGGTTTTTATATTTCACACCCCCTGGCTAATGGTTCACCTATTTGTAGTAGGAAGTTTTATTAATAATTTAACTCTGGAATGCTATATCTGTCTGTATGTATTGTTCACATATTTTTTATAACTTTTTGCCTAAGTTCTTGCACAATAAAAGATTAGCTTTTTAAGCCATTATACTGCAATATTTTTCTCCTGATTTATACTATGCTTTGGAGTGATTTTTCTTTGTGATTCTCTGGCATCAATTTGACGCCTAGTCTCACAATTTAACGTGTTACCAGGTCATGCATTGCTAACATCTACAGTATACCTGCCGTTGGAAAATCTGTCAACTTACGGCATCCTTGCTCTGCATTTCAGAAGTGGGGAAAGAAGCAATATTACCACATCTTAGCTCAAGTATGCCATGTCTTCAAAATGTGTCACTTTTCTAAGCCAGATTACTGGTATTAATAATTTTATAAATTATTTATTACATTTTTCACATTTTATTTTTCTATCATTAGCTATATTTATATTTCCACGAGCTCTATTGACTTGCATTTATAATTCCAGCCCTGATACTGTGACAGAGCCCTTAAAGGGAATCTGACACCAAGTTTTTGCTACTTCATCTGAGAGCAGCATAATGTAGGGAAAGACCCTTAATCCGGCGATGTGTCACTTAGTTCACAGAGTTATTAGATGTAGCATGTAGTAGAGCTCAGAAAGCTGCTTCTGTCCACACCACAGGTTTCTGTGTACACTGTGAATTGACAGTGAGCTACCAATCAGTGTTGGGGGCGTGGTCGGACCAGGTTTCACGTGGGCACCTAGTCCAGGCAGTGATAATCTCCTGATAAAACATTCATTGTATTGAAACAATGGCACACAGCCCATCAAGGAATACATCCCTAAAATCAGTGTCTCAGCCCCTACCCCATGCTGCCTTCAGATTATGTAGCAAAAATCTGGTGTCAGATTCCCTTTAACCCCTTCATGACCCAGCCTATTTTGACTTTAATGACCTGGCCATTTTTTGCAATTCTGACCAGTGTCCATTTATGAGGTAATAACTCAGGAACGCTTCAACGGATCCTAGCGATTCTGAGATTGTTTTTTCGTGATATATTGGGCTTCATGTTAGTGGTAAATTTAGGCCGATAATTTTTGTGAAAAAATTGGAAATTTGGTGAAAATTTTGCAATTTTCAAATTTTTATTTTTATTCTGTTAAACCAGAGAGATGCGTGACACAAAATAGTTAATAAATAACATTTCACACATGTCTACTTTACATCTGAGCAATTTTGGAAAGCAATTTTTTTTGTTAGGAAGTTATAAGGGTTAAAAGTTGACCAGCGATTTCTCATTTTTACAACAAAATTTACAAAACCATTTTTTTTAGGGACCACCTCATATTTGAAGTCAGTTTGAGGGGTCTATATGGCCAAAACTGACACCATTCTAAAAACTGCACCCCTCATGGTGCTCAAAACCACATAAAAGAAGTTTATTAACCCTTCAGGTGTTTCACAGCAGCAGAAGCAACATGGAAGAAAAAAATTAACATTTAACTTTTTAGTCACAAAAATGATCTTTTAGCATCAATTTTTTTAATTTCTCAAGGGTAAAAGGAGAAAGTGGACCCCAAAAGTTGTTGTCCAATTTGTCCTGAGTATGCTGAAACCCCATATGTGGGGGTGAACCACTGTTTGGGTGCACGGCAGGGCTTGGGAGGGAAGGAGCGCCATTTGACTTTTTGAATGAACAATTAGTTCCAATCGTTAGCGGACACCATGTCGCATTTGGAGAGCCCCTGTGTGCCCAAAGATTGGAGCTCCCCCACAAGTGACCCCATTTTGGAAACTAGACCCCCAATGAACTTATCTAGATGCATAGTGAGCATTCTGAACCCCCAGGTGCTTCACAAATTGATCCGAAAAAATGAAAAAGTACTTTCTTTTTCACAAATATTTTCTATTAGCCTCAATTTTTTTTCATTTTCACATAGGCAACGGGATAAAATGGATCCTAAAATTTGTTGGGCAATTTCTCCTGAGTACACCAATACCTCATATAAGGGGGTAAACCACTGTTTGGCCGCACGGCAGGGCTCAGAAGGGAAGGAGCGCCATTTGAATTTTTGTATGGAAAATTAGCTCCAATTGTTAGCGGACACTATGACATGTTTGGAGATCCCCTGTGTGCCTAAACATTGGAGCTCCCCGACAAGTGACCCCATTTTGAAAACTAGACGCCCCAAGGAACTTATCTAGATGTGTGGTGAGCACTTTTTACCCCCAATTGTTTCATAGAAGTTTATAACGCAGAGCCGTGAAAATAAAAAATCATTTTTTTCCTCAAAAATGATTTTTTAGCCCGCAATTTTTTTTCACAAGGGTAACAGGAGAAATTGGACCTCAAAAGTTGTTTTTCAGTTTGTCCTGAGTATGCTGATACCACATATGTGGGGGGGAACCACTGTTTGGACACACGTCGGGGCTCGGAAGGGAAGAAGTGACGTATTGGAGTGCAGACTTTGATGGAATGGTTCGCGGGCGTCATGTTGCGTTTGGAGAGCCCTAATGTGCCTAAACAGTGGAAACCCCCGAATTCTAACTCCAACCCTAACCCCAACACACCCCTAACCCTAATCCCAACCCTAACTTTAGCCCCAACCCTAACCCTAATTTTATCCCCAATTCTAACTTTAGCCCAACTCTAACCCTAATGGAAAAACTGGAGTGGGAGGGGGAGATCAGCGAGGCAGGGGAGAGATCAAGGGGGGATCAGGGGGGCAGGGGGTGATCGGGGTGATCACTGGGGAGGGGAGGTTGATCACCGAGGGCAGGAGGGGGCTGTCATGTGTGGGGGGCTGAGGAGATGCAGCAGCAGCAGGGGGGGTGACCTGGGGGTGATCACCAGGGCAGAGGGAAGGGAGTGCATGGTGGAGGGCAGCAGAGGGGAGTACCTGATGGCGGCGGTGAGTAGGTGGCAGGGCAGCAAGCAGGCACCTCGCTGTTCAGCTACCACAGACAGCATGAAGCTGGACAGTGAGGCAGCCATCATTTACTCTGCCCCTCCACATTTGAATGGAGAAATAGCATCACATGGACGCTAGCTCCAATCAGATCTGGGGGTGGTGACAAAGAGGTCACCAGAAGTGATCTTAGCCACGGGGGGAAAAGCCACCCATTTGGGCTCAAGTACAAGTCCCCCTGCACCTGCAGGTTGGGTGACATTTGAGTTAACCCGTTCACCCGACCTGCAGGAATGCGATCCCGCCATGACGCCACATAGGCGTCACAGGTCGGATTGGCACCGACTTTCATGACGCCTATGTGGCGTCACAGGTTGGGAAGGGGTTAATGGCAGATAACAATGTTGACCGATTGTTCTAATTAAGTTATAATGGGTTTCCGTGAAGATTTCCATTATTTGTAATATTGCTGCTCTTTCCTTGTCGTCAAAAAAGATGAAACCTACAATGGAAGTTCATAATAGTAGAGAGAATATTATTTGAAGATTAGGGAAACCTGATGTGACTGAAAATATCACAAATATATATTTTTTTCTATTTTGAACTGTTGGCTTTATAGGGGAATACAAACATCGGGTTCTGTGGGTATTGTTCATATCGCTTCTTATATGCAAGGCTTACAAGTTACATTTTTTAGAAGTAGCCTAATTCCTAAAGTAATTGGTTACACATTCACCCAGAGTACCCCCTCCTATACTTTGTGTGTCTGTTTGATTACTCATAGTATATTAGGTCAAAGGTGTCAAACTGCGCTGTTACTTCAGTCCCCTGGGCTTGCAAATTCTGTTATCAGTGCAGAGGAAGGCTGACAGACATGTGTTTCTTTAACAGATCACCACGTACATGCATGTGTAAATCAGCAATGAGTAAAACATCTCAGATTGTATTATAGCTGGTGGGTATTGTGAAGCTCAGATTACAAAATTGGGGGGGTGTAGGACAGGATATTGCTTCCTTATGGTGGTCATAGGCCTTGCTCCTTCGGGCAATCTAACAGTTTGTGACTAAAACGCAATTTTATTTTTAGCTATTTATTTTCCTAGCATGCTAAACTGGTTCTCACGTATGGCGTTGGAGTACAGGATGTTAAGGAACAGAGCAGATTCTTACTGTAAAGGAAAAGTTTTCCGAACACCAAGTGTGACATCTGTGCAACAGGCTTGGAATTGGTAGGCTATAGTCTGTGCATCCATATTTCCCCGAAACACTTTATAGCTTGTCGGACTGGGTCTCCGAGGTCAAGAGATGTCATAAAATGGTTCAAAGTACCTAATAGTATTTCCTCTTTCAGCTGTGAGTGGACATACGAGAACACATAAATCAGAGCAACTTTAAAAAAAGGAAAAAGCGGCCATGATTTGGCTGCAAGGAGCAACGAGAATTGAAACATTTTTATTTTTGTTTCACTTTGCATCCGGCGGCGCTTAAATATAGATAATCCGGCATTAGTTTCCACCATAGAAATAAATAGTAATCTTGATTTTACAAGATGAGAAAATTGAGCAGAAAAAAATCAATAATGAGAGACCTCTGAATAGAAAACAAAGAGACAGCAGAATATTTCACCTGGAGATGTTTTTTGAGGCTCCCTGCCATGAAAGCACATTTTCTAAGCCTTTTCTCCTTTCTGAGAAGATAGAGTTGTCTTCTTAGATCAGGTTTCAATGACACCCTCATGAATTAGTTATCTTCTGCCAAAGTAGGCAAATACGTAGCACATGGCAAAGTTTTTTAATTGTAGGGGGCTGTTGGACAGTTCTTCTCAAATGCTTTTCCATCAGACCCAAGGTTGAGATCGGGAGCCACAGACAGTCCATCAGGAAGGCTGCACTAATCTGATGGCAACGCTTCACAAAGGAGGAGATTGGCAGTGAACCTGCAATAAATATGTTAGTAAGTGCCATAAAATTATGTCCCTGGGTGGAAACCCTGAGAGTGCAATAATGATCAACCAAATTGATTATTGTTGTGTATCCGCTTTTTGGGCTCCCCTGGTGGTTGCTGGTGGTACTGGTGACTTGTTTGCACTTTGCTTCTTCTGTTCACCTGCTTCCATCAGTGTTTGGGAGTTTCCTATTTAGCCTTGCTCTCCAGTCATTTCCTTGCCGGTCATCATTGTAACCAGAGCCTTCGGTTGCATGTTCCTGCTACTAGTCTGCTGATCAGCTAAGTGGACTTTGTCCTTTTGTTTTGTACCTTTTGTCCAGTTTGCAGTTTTTGTATTTCTCTGTAGCTGGAAGCTCTTGCGGGCTGAAATTGCCACTCCTGTGTCATGAGTTGACACAGGAGTCTTAAAGTAATTTCAGGATGGTTTTTGAAAGGGTTTTCAGTTGACCGTGAAGTCCTCTTTTGTATCCTTCTGCTATCTAGTAAGTGGACCTCTCTTTGCTAAATCTACTTTCATACTGTGTATGTCTTTTCCTCTTAATTCACCGTTATTACATGTGGGGGGCTGCTATCATCTTTTGGGGTATTTCCCTAGAGGTAAGCCAGGTCTGTTTCTTCCTCTACCAGGCGTAGTTAGTCCTCCGGCTGGCGCGTGGCATATAGGAAGCCGTAGGTATGCTCCCTGGCTACTGTTAGTTGTGTGGTAGATTTAGCTCACGGTCAACTCGAGTTTCCATCACCCGAGAGCTCGTTCGTTACTTATGTGTTCTTTACGTTCCCTTGCCATTGGGAACCATGACAGTATGACCGGCCCACAAAGTGTTAATTGTTTGGGCTGAAGCAGGAGAAAAAGAAGTGTTGAAGGGAGATTTTTCTTTTTTTTTCTTTCCCTCAGAGTTTTGCTGCCTAGCCCTTAATTGCTGTCTAGCTGCTTCTTACCTCCTCTTAACCCTTGAATGGCTCTGACCTTAGCTGTTTAACATGGATGTCCAGAGTTTGGCTGCATGTTTAAATAATCTTGTTACGAAGGTTCAAAATTTACAAGATTTTGTTATACATGCTCCTATTTCTGAACCTAAAATCCCTACTCCAGAGGTGTTTTCCGGAGATAGATCTCGGTTTTTGAATTTCAAATATAATTGTAAATTATTTCTTTCTCTCAGACCTCACTCCTCAGGAGATCCTGTCCAGCAGGTTAAGATTGTAATCTCTTTGCTGCGAGGTGACCCTCAAAATTGGGCATTTTCATTGGCACCAGGGGATCCTGCGTTGCTCAATGTGGATGCGTTTTTCCTGGCTTTAGGGTTGCTTTATGAGGAACCTAATTTGGAGATTCAAGCTGAAAAAGCTTTGATAGCCCTATCTCAAGGGCAAGATGAAGCGGAGATATACTGCCAAAAATTTCATAGGTGGTCTGTGCTTACTCAGTGGAATGAGTGCGCCTTAGCGGCAAATTTCAGAGAGGGCCTTTCTGATGCCGTTAAAGATGTTATGGTCGGGTTCCCTGCGCCTACAGGTCTGAATGAGTCCATGACAATGGCAATTCAGATTGATCGGCGTTTGCGGGAGCGCAAACCCGTGCACCATTTGGCGGTATCTTCTGAAGAGACGCCAGAGAAAATGCAATGTGACAGAGTTATGTCCAGAAGCGAGCGGCAGAATTATAGGCGTAAAAATGGGTTGTGCTTCTATTGTGGTGATTCTGCTCATGTTATATCGGCATGCTCTAAGCGTACTAGGAAGGTTGACAAGTCCATTTCAATTGGCACTTTACAGTCCAAATTTATTTTGTCTGTAACCTTGATTTGTTCATTATCAGTTATTACCGTGGATGCCTAAGTGGACTCAGGCGCCGCTCTGAGTCTTATGGACTGGTCCTTTGCCAGGCGCTGTGGGTTTGATTTAGAGCCTCTGGAAGTCCCTATACCTCTGAAGGGTATTGATTCTACACCTTTGGCTTGTAATAAACCACAGTTCTGGACGCAAGTGACTATGCGTATGACTCCAGACCATCAGGAGATGATTCGCTTCCTTGTGTTGTACAATTTACATGATGTTTTGGTGCTTGGATTACCATGGTTACAGTCTCATAACCCAGTCCTTGACTGGAAGGCTATGTCTGTGTTAAGCTGGGGATGTCGGGGGGCTCATGGGGACACTCCTATGGTGTCCATTTCGTCATCTATTCCATCTGAGATTCCGGCATTTTTGTCTGATTATCGTGATATTTTTGAAGAGCCTAAGATTGGTTCACTCCCTCCTCACAGAGATTGTGATTGCGCCATAGATCTGATTCCTGGCAGTAAATTTCCAAAGGGTCGTTTGTTTAACCTATCTGTACCTGAACATGCTGCTATGCGCGAGTATATTAAGGAGTCCCTGGAAAAGGGACATATTCGTCCTTCTTCATCACCTTTAGGAGCCGGTTTTTTCTTTGTCTCTAAAAAGGATGGCTCTCTGAGGCCTTGTATTGATTATCGTCTCCTGAATAAAATTACAGTCAAATATCAGTATCCATTGCCTTTGCTGACTGATTTGTTTGCTCGCATAAGGGGGGCTAAGTGGTTCTCTAAGATTGATCTTCGTGGGGCGTATAATTTGGTGCGAATTAAGCAGGGGGATGAGTGGAAGACCGCATTTAATACGCCTGAGGGCCATTTTGAGTATTTGGTAATGCCTTTCGGCCTTTCTAATGCACCTTCTGTCTTTCAGTCCTTAATGCATGATATTTTCCGGGAATATTTGGATAAATTTATGATTGTGTACTTGGATGATATTTTGATTTTTTCTGATGACTGGGAGTCTCATGTTCAGCAGGTCAGGAGGGTTTTTCAGGTTTTGCGGGAGAATTCTTTGTGTGTAAAGGGTTCAAAGTGTGTTTTTGGGGTTCAAAAAATTTCATTTTTGGGGTATATTTTTTCCCCTTCTTCTATTGAGATGGACCCTGTCAAGGTTCGGGCTATTTACGACTGGACGCAGCCTACTTCTCTGAAGAGTCGCCAGAAATTCTTGGGCTTTGCTAATTTTTATCGTCGATTTATAGCTGGTTTTTCTGGCGTTGCTAAACCTCTGACGGATTTGACTAAAAAGGGTGCTGATGTTGCCAATTGGTCCCCTGCTGCCGTGGAGGCCTTTCGGGAGCTTAAGCACCGCTTTTTGTCTGCACCTGTGTTGCGCCAGCCTGATGTTTCTCTTCCCTTTCAGGTTGAGGTCGATGCTTCCGAGATCGGAGCGGGGGTGGTTTTGTCGCAGAAAAGTTCCGACTGCTCAGTGATGAGACCTTGTGCGTTCTTTTCGCGAACATTTTCGGCCGCCGAGCGAAACTATGATGTTGGTAATCGGGAGCTTTTGGCCATGAAGTGGGCATTTGAGGAGTGGCGTCATTGGCTTGAGGGTGCCAAACATCAGGTGGTAGTTTTGACTGATCACAAGAATTTAATTTATTTGGAGTCTGCCAGGCGCCTGAACCCTAGACAGGCACGTTGGTCGTTGTTCTTTTCCCGGTTTAATTTTGTGGTCTCGTACTTACCGGGTTCTAGGAATGTGAAGGCAGATGCTCTTTCTAGGAGTTTTGAGCCTGATTCTCCTGGGAATTCTGAACCTGCTGGTGTCCTTAAGGATGGAGTGGTTTTGTCTGCTGTCTCTCCAGATTTGCGACGTGCTTTGCAAGAATTTCAGGCGGATAGACCTGATCGTTGTCCGTCTGGTAGACTGTTTGTTCCTGACGAGTGGATCACTAGAGTCATCTGGGAAGTTCATTCTTCTACTCTGGCGGGTCATCCGGGAATTTTTGGCACCAGAGATTTGGTGGCTAGATCCTTCTGGTGGCCTTCCCTGTCTCGAGATGTGCGTGTTTTTGTGCAGTCTTGCGATGTGTGTGCTCGGGCCAAGCCTTGTTGTTCTAGGGCTAGTGGGTTGTTGTTGCCCTTGCCTATTCCGAAGAGGCCTTGGACGTACATCTCTATGGACTTTATCTCGGATCTCCCTGTTTCTCAGAAGATGTCTGTCATCTGGGTGGTGTGTGACCGTTTTTCTAAAATGGTTCATTTGGTGCCATTGCCTAAGTTGCCTTCCTCATCTGAGTTGGTCCCTCTGTTTTTTCAAAATGTGGTTCGCTTGCATGGTATTCCGGAAAACATCGTTTCTGACAGGGGTACCCAGTTCGTGTCTAGATTTTGGCGGGCAGTCTGTGCCAGGTTGGGCATTGATTTGTCCTTTTCGTCTGCATTCCATCCTCAGACCAATGGCCAGACGGAGCGAACTAATCAAACTTTGGAGACTTATTTGAGGTGTTTTGTGTCTGCGGATCAGGATGATTGGGTTGCCTTTCTGCCGTTGGCGGAGTTTGCTCTTAATAATCGGGCTAGTTCTGCCACTTTGGTTTCTCCTTTCTTTTGCAATTCAGGGTTTCATCCGCGTTTTTCATCTGGTTAGGTTGAATCTTCGGATTGTCCTGGAGTGGATGCGGTGGTGGATCGGTTGCATCGGATTTGGGGACAAGTGGTGGATAATTTGGAATTGTCCCAGGAGAGGACTCAGCAGTTTGCTAACCGTCGTCGTCGTGTTGGTCCCCACCTTCGCGTTGGGGACTTGGTGTGGTTGTCTTCCCGTTTTGTCCCTATGAGAGTTTCTTCTCCCAAATTTAAGCCTCGGTTCATCGGTCCTTATAGGATTTTGGAGATTCTTAACCCTGTTTCCTTTCGTTTGGACCTCCCGGCATCTTTCGCTATCCATAATGTGTTCCATCGGTCGTTGTTGCGGAGATATGAGGTACCGGTGGTTCCTTCTACTGAACCTCCTGCTCCTGTGCTGGTGGAGGGTGAATTGGAGTACGTCGTGGAGAAGATCTTGGACTCCCGTATTTCCAGACGGAGACTTCAATATCTGGTTAAATGGAAAGGCTATGGTCAGGAAGATAATTCTTGGGTAACTGCCTCTGATGTTCATGCCTCGGATTTGGTTCGTGCCTTTCATAGGGCTCATCCAGATCGCCCTGGCGGTTCTTGTGAGGGTTCGGTGCCCCCTCCTTAAGGGGAGGGTACTGTTGTGTATCCGCTTTTTGGGCTCCCCTGGTGGTTGCTGGTGGTACTGGTGACTTGTTTGCACTTTGCTTCTTCTGTTCACCTGCTTCCATCAGTGTTTGGGAGTTTCCTATTTAGCCTTGCTCTCCAGTCATTTCCTTGCCGGTCATCATTGTAACCAGAGCCTTCGGTTGCATGTTCCTGCTACTAGTCTGCTGATCAGCTAAGTGGACTTTGTCCTTTTGTTTTGTACCTTTTGTCCAGTTTGCAGTTTTTGTATTTCTCTGTAGCTGGAAGCTCTTGCGGGCTGAAATTGCCACTCCTGTGTCATGAGTTGACACAGGAGTCTTAAAGTAATTTCAGGATGGTTTTTGAAAGGGTTTTCAGTTGACCGTGAAGTCCTCTTTTGTATCCTTCTGCTATCTAGTAAGTGGACCTCTCTTTGCTAAATCTACTTTCATACTGTGTATGTCTTTTCCTCTTAATTCACCGTTATTACATGTGGGGGGCTGCTATCATCTTTTGGGGTATTTCCCTAGAGGTAAGCCAGGTCTGTTTCTTCCTCTACCAGGTGTAGTTAGTCCTCCGGCTGGCGCGTGGCATATAGGAAGCCGTAGGTATGCTCCCTGGCTACTGTTAGTTGTGTGGTAGATTTAGCTCACGGTCAACTCGAGTTTCCATCACCCGAGAGCTCGTTCGTTACTTATGTGTTCTTTACGTTCCCTTGCCATTGGGAACCATGACAGATTATCGATCAGCCAATCACAGGGTCTTGATCTCATAGTACAAATTTTGCTAAGATTTTGACGTCTTTCTCCAGCTATACTCAAATGAGCTCATGAATAAAATGAATAAAGGTTTGTTCACACACCTTTTTTTCAGGCATTTTTGGAGTGGGTCTGTTCTGAATGCGTCTGAACAGTCACTAGAAAAAATGCTTGAAAGATTTCATCTTCATTACTATTGAAAAACACCTTTGCTGTTCATGCTTTTGAATGTTTTTTTTTTATTAGGGTCTAAGGGGTAACGTTTCTCCTTATGGAGAGTGACATACCAGCTGGCTTGTCAAGGTAAGGAGGCTTATTCGCCGTGCAATGCTCCTCTGGGAATTTAAATATGCAAATTGCCTCTGCTGAAAAAAAGAGGACTTAACTCTATAGCGCCACCTATTGGAAGTAGCGATCCTACAAGTCACAATCAACCCTTTAACGAGTCATGCAATATGACTTAGGATAAAAGCCAAATCAGTATCTGAGATACTGATTTGGCTTTTATCCTAAGTCATATTGCACGACTCGTTAAAGGGTTGATTGTGACTTGTAGGATCGCTACTTCCAATAGGTGGCGCTATAGAGTTAAGTCCTCTTTTTTTCAGCAGAGGCAATTTGCATATTTTTTTTATTAGTGTCAGGCTTTTAAAAAGCCAAGTGTTTAAAAGAAGTGACTTGATCATTCTTCATGCATTTTCCACTATAAAGCCGCTCCATACTTTACAGTAAGGGTCAAAGGTAAGACCACAAAAACATCTGGGCATTTTTGTTAGGATTTTGCAAGTGTTATTGAGATAGGAGAAAAATCGCCCGAAAAATCCTGAAAAATTGTTTAGACAGCTGAAAAAAAGTTTACAGAAAACACCCTGAGTAAACATTAATAAACTGCATCAAGAATTGCTAACAAAACTGCTTCAGGACAAAAAAAGCCAGCAAATTGCCAGAGTCCCTTAAAGAAGCACTAACCTCAACATTTTATCCTCTTAAAGGGACTCTGTCACCTGAATTTGGCGGGCTATGTGAATGCAATGTGTCCGGTCCGATGGGCGGTGTTTCCTCTTCTTTCATTCACCCCTTCCTTTCCCACTGGCCGCAATATTTTCTTGAATTTCAGTAGGTTTCCTCCGTAGTTCACGTGAGCGCAATGCAATCTTGCCTTGCGCACGCGCAGTATGCTTTGCCCAACTGAAGGCAAAGCCGAAAAGCATTAGTGCGCATGTGCCACCGCACTATGTCCCAGAACACAGTGAAATACTTCCGGTTACATAGTGCGGCGGCGCATGCGCACTAATGCTTTTCGGCTTTGCCCGCAGTTGGTCAAAGCATATTGCGCGTGCGCAAGGCAAGATTGCATTGTGCACGCGTGAACTACAGAGGAAACCTACTGAAATTCAAGAAAATATTGCAGCCAGTGGGAAAGGAAGGGCTGAATGAAAGAAGAGGAAACACCGCCCATCGGACCGGACACAGGGCATTCACATAGCCCGCCAAATTCAGGTGACAGAATCCCTTTAATATATTACAATCATCATATTATATGGCAGTGTGTACTTACAATTGCACATTTTTTCTTTCTGTCCATTTAATTTTTCTCTTTTCCTTTAGATTTATAACATCACGTGATTAAAAACTAACTAGCTGAATTCTTCTAAGCGCTATGTAGAAAAAGGAGGTAAATTTTCCCTGTATGAATCATCACTACAAAAGTCCTTGGCAGAGGAGACAAGAGAGCAGCTGGGTCAGGAATTGAAGAGGGGAATGGTAAAGACAGTAAAAAGAAATGTAGTGTTTCTACATAGAACCGAGAAAAGAGAAGAATTTACAGGGTAGAAAGGCAAAATGAGCAATTGTAAGTACACAGTGCTATATGATATGAAGACTGCAATATATTAAGAGGTTAAAAACTTTGATTGGAGGAGGAGGGCTTCTTTAAAGCTGTTTCTGCTTTAAAACCTCATTGTAGGATTCATTCTTGATTTTAGATGGAAAATTAAAATGGCACCTAATGGGCACTGTTTAAACAAGAGCCTACAGTAAGTTAAAAATTGACGAGAACTTGTTTAAAAGGTTGATGGTCAACACACACTATTCACTGTCCTATATCAAATAGAGATTGCTAATTTGGCTGCTTTGGGTCCCATTTCTGGTCTGATCCCCTTTGCTACTGTGTTCAAACACCTTCCCAAAACAATTGCATTTATAAACAACAAGCGGTTGCAGTATTGGTCCAAGGATCAACAAATAGGATTGGGGCTGGAAAGCAAACACCACACCATTAATGGAAGGCCCTTTTTTATTTTAGCTCTGAGGCCCCCTCGCTGTTATGTACACCACTGTTTAATAAATAATTTCCATTTATGACACCATTTCATCATTTCTTGTGCTTAACTTTCTGGTTCTTTTAGAAACATACAGTAGTTCTTCAATAATTGACTTTATTATGTTCATTTCATTGTGATGCAATCTCCCAATCCACTCTACAATAATAACTCAAGTTTCTTATTACAAATTGACATATTTTATGAAATAACATCAAAAGTTCTGCTTCAAGGACCACTTAATCTATATGTTCTACAAGGCGTAGTACAAACGATGTTACCAAAGGGTCAATTTTCTTTTCTGACAGCGTCTTGACAGGTAATGTAATGTGGTTATGATCATTTATGTACAATGTAATATTATACAAAATGCTTCCCTTTGTTCTTCAGATAGTCACCCCGAGGTGTCACAGATGACTTGCTTAATTAAAGTATCCTGTATCTCCCACTCATCGCAATATATGATATCTCTTATCTTGATAACTTATTTTAAGCAATTATATTTCACACTTTAGTTGTGCTATAGATTTTAATATTTTTATTCTTGCTATAATGAAATTGAGTCTCCCACCTTAGTGATCGTGTGCCAAACCAAACAAGCAAAATTGCTGTGTAAAGCATGGTTATGTACAATGAGAATATGGTTACACGTATGACTATCTTATACTCCTTAATGACTAAGGGTCTTTAGAAACAGTCAAAAACATTGCCTTTAAAGGGGTTAGGCTTAGCGTACAAGACTGCAGTCACTTACTGCATGCACTGTGCACTGTTTGGATTCACATGTCTGCAGTCACATACTGTGACTGCAGACTTGTACATTATGGCTGGACAATCCCTTTAACAAGCTGATTTAGTAGCATCCATGGCACTGATTCATTAAGTCTGACTTGTTGCATGCCCAGTTTTAAGGAAGGAAGTGCTTGAATAAGATTCTATTGTAAGGAGTGCACAAGGTCTGTTGTGTCTACTTGCCCTGGCCCATGTTTTACGTCCCTGACAAACTGGTGTGTTTAACATGCACTGCTGCCATTTTGTATATAATTGTTAATGTCATGTATTTATATTATTGTATAGGGAAAGCGTAGTGATTGTTTAGCCCAATAGGATAGGAATTGGTTAAGCTAGGAGGGGCCAGCTGGAATAAGATAGTAAGCTCCCTGGTTTTTAATCAGTAGGGCCTCTGAGCCCGGACAGGGCAGTTGAGCCCCGTAATGTTATGTTCAAGTAAAGGAGCCCAGCCCATCCAGGGCCTAGGAGTAATGTTTGCCAGAGAAGCCAAGGAATACAGGGCAGCTTTGTCAGGATGGTGGTCAGCTACTTAGGAAGACGCCTACGTGTCTGGGGCAAAACGGACCGGGAACTCCTACAGTTAGTCTGACTGGTCAGACAGAATGCTGCAGTACTGGAGACAACGGTATTCCTGAACAAGTGAGGGACAGCACAGGGACAGAAAATGTTGTGTCTTGTGAAGTATCTTGTGTTGCACCTAAATGTGAACTTGACGGGCTGAGAATGGAACCAAGTAAAATTGTTTGTTTAAAGCTGCAATTTGACTATGTTTCTATTTGTGTGGAACCCCAAGGAAGAAACCCACATTGGACCAGAGAGAATCCAGATGGACGGGAAAGCGGACAAAAGGTACGCTACTCCTGAGACATTGTGTGCATGTGACGGAGGGCCAGGGTGCGCTGAAGCAGCCACCATTGAAGGCCACGACTACAGCCCTGGCCCATTACACTATGAATTTATTAAGAGGTTTGAGCCACTTCAATGAATTTGGCACATTTTTCATCTGCCATCTGTTATCTCCAGAAATATAGGCCAACTCAACTATAGGCAGGCATAGATTTTTGTCGTAATTTATGCTATTTATGTGGTGAAAATTTGTTATACACATTTGGCCACACCTCATTCCACCCGAGATCTGACCAAGTTTCAAAAATTAGATGGAGTTGGCAAGGATTGATGTGAAATAAAGAAAATTAGCAAAATCTTTATGCAACTTAGAGTTTCACAAGCATTTTATGTTGTTTCAAATAGTTTTATGCCAAAATTCTAACAAAAACTTCTTGATGAATCGGGCCCCATATGTGTTCAATAATTGTGAGTTTCTTAGCCAAAAATTAATCTGATCGATCATTAGTCTCCTGATCCACCCATACAGTTTCCATTAAAAGAGGCAGGATATTATTCTCTTTGGTTTCACCATAACCAGGACAAACAATGAACTCAATTGGGTATAAAACAACATAAAGGCTATTCGTGCCAATTTACATAAGTCACACAGACCTTTAACCTCTTAACAGCAAGTATTGCACATGTATGGCACAGGTTGGGAGCAAGTGTATGGGATGGGACCAGAAGCCTACAGTCTGTGACAGCAGCATTTACAGAGAGCAGCATTGGGGTGTGCCCATCGGTCCCCCTGTGACGTGATTGTGGAGTACCAAAGGGTTGCAATGACAAAAGTCTTTTTTTTCCCAATGAAAATAAAGATATTTAAAAAATGTAAAAGCTAAACATGTTTTTTATCGCCACATTCGTAAATGTCAGATTGTCCGAGATAAAAAATTAATTAACTCCATCGGTAAACACTATGAAGAGAAAAACAATCCTAACGGTAGAAGCTCCATTTTTCAGTCATTGTAACTGTGCAAATAAAATGCAATAAGAAATTATCAAAACATCGTATCTACTCCATAAGTGTTACACATCTCCATAGATGCTACAAAAGTGAAATATTTTGTTTTTACTCATTTCAAAATTATATTTGATGGCTTAAATTAAAAAATAAATTGCGTTTGGTATTACCGTAAATGTAGTGAACTGGAGAATCTTGTCAGGACACTTTTACCAGGCAATGAACTTGGTTTTTGCATGGTTCATCACACTTTAAATTTTTTTTCATGTTTTGCAGTACATCATGGATGATGTAACTTGAAAGTAAAAAGTCGTCTCACAAGAAACTAGCCTTCATATGGCTATGGCTATGTTGGTGAAAAAATAAAATATGTCTCTTGGAAGAAGGCAAGAGAAAAACAAAAGAGCAAAAACAAAATAATTATGTGATCCTTAAGAGGTTAAGACCACCTCAATCACCTTACTCCTGGAAATTCTAGGTTTCCTACTACAGAAAATTAGAACTTACATATATTCCTGGTCCAGTGGCCCTACTTTTCAACAACCTTTGGTTGCCATCTTAGGTTGGTCTAACATTTTGTTCTCTCCATCAAGATGCCTCTTAGGTCTGCCATTTCATTAAAACAAGTTTTTTTTAGACGGGGCATGGTATCTCAAGCACACCTCTTCATCTCCTTTATTTCACCTCTGGCTCAGACATTATAGGACTTCATTTAATTTGAGTCACTGTCCTCTCAGTCTTTTCCTTGCATGATTGACAGAAGGTCTATATATGTAGACTTCAGGAAAAAAAATTTAGACATTATCCCGATTGTACAAGACGTCAATCGCAATGGTGAAGTGGACCTGAGAGCTTCAGTGACATCAGTGAAGCTTTGCTACTACAAATGCATTAGGAAGCTATAAATAAATTAGTGACTTATTTAAAAAATATTTTTTAATAAAATAGAGAACCCCTTTTTTGGAGTTGCTCCAACTGCAAAAGTCAAAGCAAAAAGAGTCATTCGGCACTCTTCTCTATTAACCAGAGTGGAGAGTCATTGCAAAGAGTGATTTTTGCTCTTATGTTCTTTGGCTGTACCAACTGGAAAGGTTATATCAAGAAGGGTCTCTACTAGTGTTGAGCATTCCGATGCTGCAAGTATCGGGTATCGGCCGATACTTGCTGTATCGGAATTCCGATACCGGGATTCCGATACTCTTGTGGTATCGGGTATCGGGTATCGGAACAACATTAATGTTAAAATGTGTAAAATAGAGAATTAAAATAAAAAATATCGCTATACTCACCTGTCCGACGCAGCCGGGACCTCAGCGCAGGAACCGGCAGCGTTGTTTGTTTAAAATTCCCGCTTTTACATGGTTACGCGAAGTCCCGGCTTGTGATTGGTCAGGGCGGCCATGTTGCCGGGCCGCGGACCAATCACAGCAAGCCGTGACGAAAATACGTCACGGCTTGCTGTGATTGGTCCGCGTCCCGGCAACATGGCCGCCATTAACCAATCACAAGCCGTGACGTCACGGGAGGCTGGAAACGCGCTCATTTTAAAAAGGGCGCGTGTCCAGCCTCCCGTGACGTCACGGCTTGTGATTGGTTGCGTCGCGGTCAACCAATCACAAGCCGGGAGGCTGGACACGCGCCCATTTCAAAATGAGCGCGTCCAGCCTCCCGGCTTGTGATTGGTTGATCGCGGCGCAACCAATCACAAGCCGTGACGTCACGGGAGGCTGGACACGCGCCCATTTTAAAATGAGCGCGTGTCCAGCCTCCCGTGACGTCCCGGCTTGTGATTGGTCAGGGCGGCCATATTGCCGGGACGCGGACCAATCACAGCAAGCCGTGACGTAATTTCGTCACGGCTTGCTGTGATTGGTCCGCGTCCCGGCAACATGGCCGACCTGACCAATCACAAGCCGGGAATTCACGTAACCAAGTAATAGCGCGATTTTTAAACAAACAACGCTGCCGGTTCCCTCGCTGAAGTCCCGGCTGCGTCGGACAGGTGAGTATAGCGATATTTTTTATTTTAATTCTTTCTTTTACACATTTATATGGTTCCCAGGGCCTGAAGGAGAGTTTCCTCTCCTTCAGACCCTGGGAACCATCAGGGATACCGTCCGATACATGAGTCCCATTGACTTGTATTGGTATCGGGTATCGGTATCGGATTGGATTCCGATACTGTGACGGTATCGGCCGATACTTTCCGATACCGATACTTTCAAGTATCGGACGGTATCGCTCAACACTAGTCTCTACCTCAGGACCAGATTAAAGAGCCACTGCAGAGTGATTTTTGGTGTTCTTAAAATGACCAGTTTATATGTGAATACTACTTTCACCAGTACAGTCAGCTTTCCCTTGAGTAAAACTATCTGATCGCTGAGGGTCTTTGAAGTCTGATGTATAGTCAGCTCATCACTCAGGTGGCCTTCTTCAGCGAGAGACTTGTCCAGTTGAGACCTTTTTAAAAATGTGAGAATCTAATCTCCCGTTTTTGGTCTTCCTCAAATTCACTGAAATAAAAGAATACGTAGAATGAGAAGAATTACAGAAGACATAGAAGGAGAAGAATTACAGAAGACAGGATAAGAAAAATAACTGTAGATAGAATGAAAAGAAATTCAGAAAACATAAAATGAGAATTACAGAAGGCATAGAATGAGAAAAATTACAGAAGACAGCATTAGAATAACAAAAGACAAAATGAGAATTATAGAATACATAGAATGAGAATTACAGAAGATATAAAATGAGGTGAATTACAGAAGACATATCATTAGAATTACACATTACATAGATGAATTACAGTAGATAGAATAAAAGAAATTCGGAAGACATAAAATAAGAAGTTCAGAAGGCATAGAACAAGAAGAATTACAGAAAATATAGAAGCATAGAATTAGAATTACAGAAAACATAGAATGAGAAGATTTATTGTTCAAGATTATTGTACTTGTTTTTATTATGTATACCCCTCCTCACTTGTAAAGCGCCATGGAATAAATGGCGCTATAACAATAAATAATAATAATAATAATAATAATAATTTACAGAAGACATGGAATTATAAAAGACAGTAAGAACACTTACAGAAGACCTAGAATGAGAACAAATAGAGAAGTCCTAGAATCACAATGACCGAAGACATAGAATGAGAAAAATAGAAGAATTACAGAAGACATAGACAGAGAAGAATTACATAGAGTTAGAGTTACAGAAGACAGAATGAGAACACTTACAGAAGACATAGAATCCGAATTACAGAGGATATAGAATTAGAAGAATAGAAGAATTACAGAAGACACAGACGGAGAAGAATTACAGAAGACATATAGTTATAATTAGTGTTGAGCATTCCGATACCGCAAGTATCGGGTATCGGCCGATACTTGCGGGTATCGGAATTCCGATACCGAGATCCGATACTTTTGTGGTATCGGGTATCGGTATCGAAACAACATTAATGTGTAAAAGAAAGAATTAAAATAAAAAATATTGCTATACTCACCTCTCCGACGCAGCCTGGACCTCACTGAGGGAACCGGCAGCGTTCTTTGCTTAAAATGCGCGCGTTTACTTCCTTCCGTGACGTCACGGCTTGTGATTGGTCGCGTGCCGCCCATGTGGCCGCGACGCGACCAATCACAGCAAGCCGTGACGTAATTTTCAGGTCCTCAATGCCTAATTCTAGGCATTCAGGATTTTAAAATTACTTTCCGGCTTGTGATTGGTCGCGTCGCGGTCACATGGGCGACGCGACCAATCACAAGCCGTGACGTCACGGGAGGCAGGAGACGCGCGCATTTTAAAATTACGTCACGGCTTGTGATTGGTTGCGTGCCGCCCATGTGACCGCGACGCGACCAATCACAGCAAGCCGTGACGTAATTTTCAGGTCCTGAATGCCTAATTCTGCATTCAGGACCTGAAAATGACGTCACGGCTTGCTGTGATTGGTCGCGTCGCGGCCACATGGGCGGCACGCGACCAATCACAAGCCGTGACGTCACGGAAGGAAGTAAACGCGCGCATTTTAAGCAAAGAACGATGCCGGTTCCCTCGGTGAGGTGCAGGCTGCGTCGGAGAGGTGAGTATAGCAATATTTTTTATTTTAATTCTTTATTTTACACATTAATATGGATCCCAGGGCCTGAAGGAGAGTTTCCTCTCCTTCAGACCCTGGGAACCATCAGGGATACCGTCCGATACTTGAGTCCCATTGACTTGTATTGGTATCGGGTATCGGTATCGGATTAGATCCGATACTTTGCCAGTATCGGCCGATACTTTCCGATACCGATACTTTCAAGTATCGGACGGTATCGCTCAACACTAGTTATAATTACAGAGTATATAGAATGAGAGTACAGATAGGTTACCTGCTCACTACTGAAAATAGAGAATCTTACCCTCAGGTTCTGGTTGGATGAAAATTTAATATTTGGAGTCCTATCATCAATTGGAAGCAACACAATATGCAATGAATAGGATTAGACTTTCTTCACCATTACGTAATTGCTGAAGGTAATGTGATGCCAAGCTGAAAATAATCCTTTTTTTCTTTTCTTTTCCTTCTTTCTATTGACTTATAATAACATTGCAGTGGAATAGAACCTATGACTCAGTGAAGTAATGATTCACTCAGGTTGTATATTAGTTTTTTATGTATGCAGATTTTTTTTTCCACTCATATAGTAAAGAATATACTTTTACTTTGCGGTTTTATAAATTATATTTAAAGTTAGCAAGAGCCAGAGGACTGTGCTGGAAAGTAACATTTATGATTTTCTACCAATGATCACTAATTTTACAACTGGAAAGTCTTAGCACCTACTGAAACTTTAAATCCTCTTGGAAGTTTTACTCTTATTATAGCAGAAAAGCTAAAATTAAAATGGAAGGTCTGCTTTGAACAATTCCTCTTTGTGAGACAAGTACCCAGATGTCAAGATGATTACAAAGTGTCTCACTGCTAGGATGTCCAGTATTCAGCTACATGAGGTGGTGAAAATCAGGCAGCAGCTGTTCAATTCACCTGCAGCGCCACCACAGGAGAAATTACGCATTACACCACTCTCATTGAAATCAATAGGCTGTCTGTTTTATCGTGACAGGTCGTCAAGAGCCAGATGCTCTTTTTGCCAGCCTCACATTTTGGTAAGTATAATAAGGGATCCCTCTTCATTATTTACATGTTTAAAGCCCTCCATACACATTAGATAGCTCTCAGAAGAATGATTGTCCGTGCAACTGATATTTCTTTCAACCCCCCGATACATGGGAACACTTGGCTTGGTCAAGCCCTCTTGTGTTATCTAAGAGCGAGCCGCTCTCAGACTATTCTCACAGCAGCTTATCCCAGGGGAGAACATAATTCGTCAGGAGGTCACTACACAGTTTATACTGTCGGACAATCATACCGATATTGGAGGCAAATTTTTACTAATGTGTGTGGGTCCTTAAGAAAAAAATAATTATCTATCAATCACTAACAATCATACAAAATTGTACTTTTGAGTTACCTTGCTGATACATCTACAAATTACAATGGCATGTCAAAGTTTGTGCACCCTTGATCAAAATTACTATTATTGTGAACTTTTAGGTTGAACATGAAATGATCACTAAAGGGTGCAAAGTTAAAGATGAAATTATAAAATTGTGTGTGTGTATATATATATATATATATATATATATACATACATATATATATATATATATATATATATATATTTATATATATATATATATATTGTGAGGTTCCAAGGGGAGAAGTACTAGAAAACAGATATGTTTCTCCCCGTTTCATTTCATATGTATCACGGTATTGATTGTGAAGCTGTTTATTTCACTGTAATCCGCTCCTGGTTTCTTTAGTGATCAGCCTGAAAGGACTGGTGCTTCCCTTCCACACATGCAATCCAGCTTTTGACTCCTGACTGCTTCAGCTGATATAATCAGGAACTGCTGGGATCTCACTCACTCATCTGCTGGTCTGGGAAGCTGACACAGTAAGGCTGCACGAACTTCTTTGTTGTTGTGTAGGTTTATTTTGTAGTTAGAATCTTAATGTTAGTTAGTGGCCAGACGGCCTAAGATATTTTATTTCATGTTTGGCACGTGTAACATTGTACGGCAAATGTGTACAATAAATATACCTGACACATACCTGTGTGGAACTCGCTAGCCTGCTATTGTCTGTTGCGACTCCATAGCCACCTGCTTGCGCCAAAGCAAAGATCCCTGCTGAGCTATATTCCCACAAATGGTGTTTCGAATGCGGGCACTTGTGGCTATTGGACTGTGACTGCAGAGAAAGTGCTCTGTGTATGTCCTGGCTGAAAGCTCCTGTGCTTTTGAAGAGCCAAGAGTCCAGTAATATGGAGGAACTAGTGAAACAGTTACTGCAGGCAAATGTTCAACAACAGCAGACTAACACTTACTTCCAGCAAGCCCTGGACCAGCAAAACCAGATTCGGCAAGAGCAGTTGAATGCAATAAAGCAGGCTTTGATTCCGCAGCCCCGAGATGAGAGGGATCATGCACAAAGTGTTGCTAGTGCGCAGAAAGCCGTACAAAAAACCCTGCTTAAAATGACTGCTGACGATGATGTAGAAGCGTATCTCACCGTATTTGAACGTATTGCAGAACGTGAGCATTTACCAGTGGACAGATGGGCAGAAGTGGTTGCTCCATTTCTGAGTGGAGATCCACAAAAGGCCTATTACGATCTAAGTGGAGTAGATGCTATGGACTATACCAAATTAAAAGGCGAAATCCTGGCAAGGCTGGGAGTAAACACATATGTACGAGCACAGAGGGTACATTTATGGACTTTTGTGGAACATCAGCCAGCCCGCTCACAGATGCATGATCTTATCCATCTAGTAAAAAAATGGCTGCAGCCAGAGATTTTGACATCTGCAGAGATGGTGGAATGTGTTGTTCTAGACAAGTACCTGCGGTCCTTACCCCCGAAGATACAGAGGTGGGTTGGACAAGGTGACCCATCTACAGCCGACCAGTTGGTGAATATGGTAGAATGCTACAATGCTTCCGAGAGCCTACTCCATGGGACGTTATCACCTCGCTGGGCTACCAAGAAATCGCCAGAAAATACTGCAAAACCTACGTCATCTTCAAAAGAAGAGAACGTTGCAATAAAGGGTAGCAGACCCACAAAGGACTATGGAGGCGGTACGGTCTCACAGCAAATCCGCAGACCCTATCAGGTGTCTCCAGCGAGGAAGCAAGGACCTATACAATGTTGGCGATGTCGCGGGCTTGGCCATGTATGTTGTGAACTCTATTTTTGGGCTCCCTCTAGTGGTCACAAGCGGTACTGTGTAGTGTTGTCTTTCTGCAGGTTGGCAGCATCAGCTGGTTCGTTATCCTTGGCTGGTTTCCTATTTAGCTCACCTGGATACTCAGTTCCTTGCCTGCTATCAATGTATTCAGTGCTCTTCAGATTCCTTGTGACTACCTTGCTCCCAGTCTCTCCAAGACAAGCTAAGTTTTTGTTTGTTCATTTTTTGATTATCAGCATTCATCATGTTTCTTGTCCAGCTTGCTAAAAGGTGATTTCCTCGCTTGCTGGTTGCTCTAGGGGACTGAGTTTCTCCCCCCACACCGTTAGTTGGTGCGGGGGTTTTGGAAATCTCAGTGTGGATATTTTGTAAGGGTTTTTTACTGACCGCACAGACCCCTTTTCTATTTTCTGCTATCTAGTATTAGTGGGCCTCATTTGCTGAATCTGCTTTCACCCCTGTGTATGTGCCTTCCTCTTACCTCACCGTTATTATTTGTTGGGGGCTTCTATATCTTTGGGGATTATTTCTCTGGAGGCAAGTGAGGTCTTTCTCTCTCTCTAGGGGTAGTTAGTTCCTCAGGCTGGCTCGAGACGTCTAGGATTTTAGGCACGTTCACCGGCTTCTTCTAGTGTGTTTGGATAGGTTCAGATTTGCGGTCAGTCCAGTTTGCCACCTCCCTAGAGCTTGTCCTATGTTTGTTACTTAGCTGGAGTAATTTGTGATCCTCAACCACTAAGGATCATAACACATGTAGCAGCTAACTGCCCAATGACTACAGAGCCAATGGACTGTAACGCTATGAGACGCCTTTCATTATATGTACAGTCGGTCTGTGTTGCAGAGGTCCTCACAGGAAATGAACGACACGTGTGTTGCCTCGAGGTCGACGGCCATAGTGTGAATGCCGTCTTGGATTCCGACAGTCAAGTAACTCTGGTACATGCCAGTTTGGTGGACCCTAGAGCCCTAACGAACTTAATCCTGGGCATTAGTTGCATCCATGGCGATATAAAAAACTACCCCACTGCCTGGGTCACCCTTGCCATGCCAGTAGGAACCAAAAGACATCAAGCGTCGGTCCTAAAGTCTATGGGACATGACGTAATATTGGAAAGAGACTTTCCCTTATTTTGGGACTTGTGGAGCCTTAAAAATGGCATGAACACTCCAGTTGGGGAGGGTGCCATGAGGCTAACCCCTGAGCCATTGCAGCAAGATGGGGGGGTCCATCTCAGAGGAAACTCCAGAAGCTGTAGACTCACCTCTGGCTGTATATGCAGGCGACACAAGTGAACTAGAGGAGGCTATAGAAATGCCAGGTCTTGAGGTGGCCCGTGGTAAGTTCGGGACCGCTTAGCACCAGGATCCTACTCTGGCAAGGGCATGGGAAAATATAAAGGTCTCTGAGGGAAGACCATTGTACCCAGGGGCTCAAAATGAGTTCCCACATGTAGCGGTGCAACAGGGTATGTTGTATCATATAGACAAAGTGCGAGGGGTGGTGGTAGAGCAACTAGTGGTGCCCAAGTCCTTTCGACAGGTAGTTTTGGAACTAGCACATAAACATCCCTTGGGGGACACCTGGCCGGAGAAAAAACAAAACACCGTATTCTACAACGTTTCTTTTGGCCGGGTCTAGGGGGGGACGTGACCCGGTATTGTTAGTCCTGCCCTACATGTCAATTGACTACACCTATGTCACATTTTAGAAGCCCCCTTGTGCCCTTACCGATAATAGAGGTGCCCTTCGAGAGGATAGCAATGGATATAGTTGGTCCATTAGTTAAATCTGCCAGGGGTCTTCAGTACATTTTGGTAGTACTAGATTATGCCACTCGCTATCCTGAAGCAGTACCTCTGCGGAATGCCAATGCGAAAGCAATTTCAAAGGAGCTTGTTAATATGTTTTCTCGCACCGGCATTCCGAAAGAAATACTAACAGATCAGGGAACCCCCTTTATGTCTCGAATACTTAAGGACTTATGTAAACTACTAAAAATCTCCCACTTGCGTACTTCAGTATATTACCCTCAGACTGACGGATTGGTGGAGCGATTTAATAAAACCCTGAAGGGAATGTTGAAAAGGGTGGTAGATAAGGACGGGAGGGATTGGGATGCTCTCCTACCATATCTCCTGTTTGCTATACGTGAAGTACCCCAATCCTCCACAGGCTTTTCGCCTGAGTTAGTTTACGGGCGATGTCCTAGAGGCCTGTTAGATATTGCTAAAGAGACTTGGGAACAAGAGGTGACTCCTTATTGTAGTGTAATTGAACACGTAATGCTTATGCAAGATAGAATTGAGGCAGTTATGCCAATAGTTAAAGAATGTTTAGAACGTGCGCAACAGGCCCAAAGCACGGTATACAACCGAGCGGCTAAAACACGAGTCTTTCAACCCGGAGACAGGGTGTTAGTATTGGTACCTACTGTAGAAAATAAATTTCTTGCGAAGTGGCAGGGCCCATACGAGGTGTTGGAGAGAATAGGTGAAGTGAATTATAAGATATATCAACCAGACAAGAGGAAAACCGAACAAATCTACCACATAAACTTGCTTAAGGCCTGGCGGGACAGGGAGAGTCTAATGACAGAAGCCACCCTTAATGATGGACCTCGAAGGACATCACCATCTATGATAAATGACCCCCATGTAGCACTGCCAGAGGTGGGTATTGCAGAGACACTATCCGAAAGTCAAAAACGAGAGACCAAGGAATTTATACAGAAAAACGCAGAGGTTTTTTCAGAGCTTCCTGGCTGTACTCACTTAATTAAACATGATATCGTTACTGATCCACAGGCCCGGGTACGACTAAAAGCATATCGAATTCCGGAGGCTCGGAGACAAGCCATTGCCCAGGAAGTCGAGAAAATGTTAGAACTTGGAGTCATTGAAGAGTCCCGGAGTGGTTGGGCTAGCCCAATCGTGCTGGTGCCCAAACCTGATGGGACTATTCGCTTTTGTAATGATTTTCGGAAATTAAATGAGGTATCGAAATTCGATGCCTACCCGATGCCGAGAGTTGATGAACTTATAGAGAGACTGGGTTCAGCCAGGTACATATCCACTATCGACTTAACAAAAGGTTATTGGCAGATTCCCCTCACGGATTCAGCCAAAGAGAAAAGGCCTTTGTAACGCCCCAGGGACTGTTCCAGTACCGTGATATGCCATTTGGGTTGCATGGTGCTGCAGCCACCTTCCAACGTCTAATGGATATTGTCCTAAAACCCCACGTCCAGTATGCATCCGCATACTTGGACGATATCATTGTCTTTAGTGATGACTGGGACACACATTTGTCAAAAGTACAAGCCGTCTTGGACTTGATAAAAACTGCTGGGTTAACTGCCAATCCTAAGAAATGTACTTTGGGGTTGGAAGAAGCTCGCTATCTGGGATATAGAATAGGGCGAGGAGTCGTAAAGCCACAGACCAATAAGGTGGACGCTATTCAGAATTGGCCACGACCGGTCACCAAAAAGTCGGAGCCTTTTTGGGGATCGTTGATTAATATAGGCGGTTCATCAAACATTTTGCCACCATCGCGGCCCCTCTCACAGATCTTACCAAGGGCTCGAAATCTATCACAATAAAATGGAAAACAGAAGCAGAGAAGGCCTTTCAGTATTTGAAAACGGTCCTCTGTGACCAACCAGTGTTGGTTGCCCCTGACTTTAAACGGGAGTTTATTGTCCAAACGGAACCCTGGTGTTGGCCTCGGTGCAGTGTTGTCACAGGAAGTGAATGGCGAGGAACACCCAGTGGTCTATCTAAGCAGAAAGCTTACTAGGGCAGAAAAGAATTATAGCGTGGTTGAACGGGAAGCCCTGGCTGTGAAATGGGCCCTATACACCTTGCGCTATTATTTACTAGGTTGCCAATTTAGGCTAGTAACGGACCATTCACCCCTAACATGGATGTCCCGTGCAAAAGAGGGCAATGCGAGGGTGACATGCTGGTTCTTGGCATTACAAGCTTTTAACTTTTCAGTTGAGCACAGGGCAGGCGCAGCACACGGGAATGCAGATGCGTTGTCTAGGACACATTGCTTGGCAGCTCGTTGTGTCCGACCCTACGGGCTCGAACAGACGAAGGGGGTATGTGAGGTTCCAAGGGGAGAAGTACTAGAAAACAGATATGTTTCTCCCCGTTTCATTTCATATGTATCACGGTATTGATTGTGAAGCTGTTTATTTCACTGTAATCCGCTCCTGGTTTCTTTAGTGATCAGCCTGAAAGGACTGGTGCTTCCCTTCCACACATGCAATCCAGCTTTTGACTCCTGACTGCTTCAGCTGATATAATCAGGAACTGCTGGGATCTCACTCACTCATCTGCTGGTCTGGGAAGCTGACACAGTAAGGCTGCACGAACTTCATTGTTGTTGTGTAGGTTTATTTTGTAGTTAGAATCTTAATGTTAGTTAGTGGCCAGATGGCCTTAGATATTTTATTTCATGTTTGGCATGTGTAACATTGTACGGCAAATGTGTACAATAAATATACCTGACACATACCTGTGTGGAACTCGCTAGCCTGCTATTGTCCGTTGTGACTCCATAGCCACCTGCTTGGGCCAAAGCAAAGATCCCTGCTGAGTTATATTCCCACAATATATATATATATATATATATATATATATATATATATATATATATATATATATATATCTGTATGTATGTGTAACTCCACTAGGCTTATACCTTGCTTCTTCGGCATCACTTTTGCATGTCTCTGCTTTATCCCTTGCTCCTCTCCCCTTAACTTGCAGGGATACTGTATTCTGTTACCTGTATGGATGCGGCTCAGTTCCTTGTACTGCTGCGTAGCTGTACATGTGCTGTGATGTCTTTGCCCTGCTGCATGACCACCCGCATGTGCGGTCCCTGGCTGCCGCTGTGGAAGCTATTCGCAGCTTGTAAGGTCCTCTGCAGTTAGCACATGACTTTCCATGTGTGTTCAGGCTAGCAGTCATTGCCAGGTGCCCTAAGCCACAGTTCCTGTGCTATCTGTGCTGTAATGGTTTCTGTTTGTGCTTAGGGTGCGTGCGGCCACACCTACCCTGCTTTTATCAGGGTTTGAGTGTGCACCTGTGTTGCTTTCCTCAGCCTATCACTGAGGGGCACCTTCTATATAAACTCCCTCTTTCCTGTTGGGCGTTGCCAGAGCAATGCATTGTGTTTCTGTGTCTTGCCTAGTGAGTTAGGTATGCAGCTCCTGTTCTGTCTACAGTCTGTTCTGGGGGCAGAGTACCCAGATCCCGCCTACTCTGAGGGCAGAATACCCAGATCCGTTTGTATCTTGTTTTTTCCGCCTGTTCTGGGGGCAGAGTACCCAGATCTGCCTGTCCTGGAGGCTGCATATTCAGTACCTGATCCTGTCTGAACTGTGTCCTTTGTGTTATGTTCCTGAAGCCCTTTTGTGTCTGACACCCTGTACCCAGTGACTGTACTCCTGGGGCTCACCTTTTAAAGATGGAGTCAGGAGTTCCTACTGAGCTCTTACTATTCTGTGCTCAGCCTGCTATGTGGTGCTAACGCTGTCTGGTCCAGGTCCAGTACGGCGGTGCTTGCACCATCACGCTTGAGTTCCTTCCTAGGTCCGATGCCCGGAACCTGACGGCCGTAGCTTGGCATCTGAAGATCACCGCTACCTGGTCCTGTGCCATCTGAGTCCCAGCCTGTGTCCGATGTCCTGATGCCCTGGGCTGCCACGCCAGTGTCCCAGATGTCTATCCTGTGTCCTATGACCTGATGTCCTGCTTTTGTCCTGATGTCCTTCCTGTGTCTGATGTCCTGATGCCCTGGGCTGCCATGCCAGAGTCCCAGCCAATGACCTGGGCTGCCATGCCAGTGTCCCAGATGTCTATCCAGTGTCTGATGTCCTGATGTCCTGCCTGTGTCCTGATGTCCTACCTGTATCCTGAGGTCCACCCTGTGACGACGTCCTTCTGGGATCGGTGTCTGATGTTCTCCTGCTGAGCCTGTGCTACGCCTGAGGCCTGAGAGAGAGGCCATTCTAGTAAGCCTGTGCCAGATGACCCTGGACTGCATCAACCTGTGATGACTCCTGCCATCGTCTGACGTCTGAGACGTGTACCCTTCCAAGACGTGTGGAATCGGGATCCTGACATCATTATGTTTTGTTATGTACTGTGCTTTCATTTAAGTAAACTTTGTTTCTTCATACCTGAAGTTGTGTGTAGTCTAGTTCTGCATATCGACATCTTGTTCACATGCTCAGATGCCACAGACCCTGCTCGCTGCAATTCCCTAGTCTGGGTAGTTCCAGGTTACTCTATGTGGTCCTGTGGGTCCACATTGCGTTCCTTTTTGGGACGCTCGTCCATGTCGTCATGGTCAGGCGACGTGGAGGCTTCGGCTCGGCCGCATCTGCGGTCGCAGCCGTAACACTATGTATGTATGTGTGATATATATATATATCTACTATATAATTGTCTCAGGGTCACTTCCGTTTTTCTGTCTGTCTGTCTGTCACAGAAATCCCAAGTCGCTGATTGGTCGTGGCCAATTTGCCGTGACCAATCAGCGACACGCACAGTGCGGCCGCCAAATGGCCGCTCCCTACTCCCCTGCCATCAGTGACCGCTCCATATTCCTCTCCAGTCAGCGCTCACACAGGGTTAATGGCTGCGTTACACCGCAGTCTTGAAGAAAACAGCATGGTACAGGAGGAAAAAAGACCCTGCCCGCTAGAGCTCACAATATATGGAGGAGTAATTGATTCTATAAAAATATTTCAATGCTTTTTTTGAGTGTTATGTGCAACCAAAATGTAGACAAATTTATTTTTTCAATACTTTTTGGAGTCTTTGGACCACCGAAATGTAACAGAAAGCATTTAATAATCTATGGATGACTAATTGGATCTGGCTATTTTTTAAACTCTATTTTTGGAGCGTTATATGCCACCAAAAATGTACCACTGAGAATGTAATAGTATATAAATGAGTAATTGAATACAGAAATTTCCAATGCTTTTTTAGACTGTTATATGCCACCTAAATAGAACAAAAAACATCTAATACTGTATGAATGACTAATTAAAATCCAAACAAATTTTTCAATGGTTTTTGGGAGTGTGATATACCACTGAAATATACCACAGAGAATGCACTAGTATATGGATGAGTAATTGAATGCAGGCAAATTTGTCACCTCTTTTTTCGGAGTGTTATATACCATCGTAATGTAACAAGAGCCATGTTAAACTGTTAAATGAACCCATAAAAAATATATGCTATATACTGCATGGGCAGTGTTATATACTACGTGAGGTGTGTGATATACTGCAGGGCTGTGCCATATAATACATGGGCAGTGTTATATACTACGTGTGCTGTGTGATATACTGCGGGGGCTGTGCTATATACTACATGGGCAGTGTTATATACTTAGTATATAGGAGGCATGTAGTATATAGGAGACAAATAGTGCGTGGCCTGTGCTATATACTATGTGGCTGCTATATACATACATACATATTCTAGAATACCAGATGCGTTAATACAGGCCACGCACTATATATAACACAGCCCACTTACTATATAACCCAGCCCATGCAGTATATAGCAGCCACGCAGTATATAACACAGGCCACGCAGTATATAACACAGGGCACATAGTATATAGCACAGCCCACGCAGTATATAACTGCGCCGCCCTCTGCCTGAACAGTCAGTGCGGAGAGACGGGATGCTGAGGAGCAGCGACGAGAGGTGAGTATGTGATATTTTGTTTTTATTGCCTCAGCAGCAGCATTACATGTGGCACAATGCTGTATGGAGCGTCTATGGGGCCATAAAGAACTGCATGGAGCATTACATGGGGCATCTATGGGGCCATAACTGCATGGAGCATTATATGGGCCATCTATGGGGTCATATCTGCATGGAGCATTATATGGGCCACCTATGGGGCCATAACTGCATGGAGCATTATATAGAGCATCTATGGGGCCATAACTGCATGGAGCAATATATGGGGCATTATATGGGGCATCTATGGGGCCATAAAGAACTGCATGGAGCATTATATGGGGCATCTATGGGGCCATAACTGCATGGAGCATTATATGGGGCATCTATGGGGTCATAAAGAACTGCATGGAGCATTATATGGGGCATCTATGGGGCCATAACTGCATGAAGCATTATACTACGTGACTGGGCAAAATACTACGTGACTGGGCAATATACTATGTGGACATGCAATGTACTGCGTGGGCTGCACAATGTACTGCGTGGGCTGCGCAATGTACTGCATGGGCTGCGCAATGTACTACGTGGGCTGCGCAATGTACTACGTGGGCTGTGCAATGTACTGCGTGGCTGCGCAATGTACTGCGTGGGCTGTGCAATGTACTGCGTGGCTGCGCAATGTAATACGTGGGCTGCGCAATGTACTGCGTGGCTGTGCAATATACTGCGTGGGCTGTGCAATATACTACGCATACATATTCTAGAATACCCAATGCGTTAGAATCGGGCCACCATCTAGGCTATATATATAATTGTCTAAGGGTTTAATTGTCTGTCTGTCCTGGAAATCCCGCGTCTCTGATTAATCGAGGCCGCCAGGCCTCGGCCAATCAGCGACGGGCACAGTCTCTGGTCGCCAATCAGCGACGGGCATTGTCCTCCACTGCTGTCAAGTGCCGCCATTGTGTTGTCTAAGGGTCTAATTGTCTGTCTGTCTCGGAAATCCCGCCTTGTTGATTGGTCGAGGCCAGTCTGCCGCGAATTCTGGAATCATCATTGTCCTCCACTGCTGTCAAGTGCCGCCATTGTGTAGGGTGTGTGCCTGCATCTCCCTGTGTTTCTATCTTAGAATGGGTCGTAAATAGTGTTGAGCGATACCGTCCGATACTTGAAAGTATCGGTATCGGATAGTATCGGCTGATACCCGAAAAGTATCGGATATCACCGATACCGATACCCGATACCAATACAAGTCAATGGGACACCAAGTATCGGAAGGTATCCTGATGGTTCCCAGGGTCTGAAGGAGAGGAAACTCTCCTTCAGGCCCTGGGATCCATATTAATGTGTAAAATAAAGAATTAAAATAAAAAATATTGATATACTCACCTCTCCGGAGGCCCCTGCACCTCACCGCTGTTAACCGGCAGCCGTCTTTGCTTAAAATGAGCGCGTTTAGGGCCTTCCATGACGTCACGGCTTCTGATTGGTCGCGTGCCGCTCATGTGACTGCCACGCGACCAATCACAAGCCGTGACGTCATTCTCAGGTCCTAAATTCCTAGAATTAGGAATTTAGGACCTGAGAATGACGTCACGGCTTGTCATGGAAGGTGCTGAACGCGCTCATTTTAAGCAAAGCAGGCCGCCGGTTACTACCAGGGCGCGTCAGAGGGTGAGTATATCCCTATTTTTTATTTTAATTCTTTATTTTTTACATGGATATGGATCCCAGGGCCTGAAGGAGAGTTTCCTCTCCTTCAGACCCTGGGAACCATACACTGGGAACTTCCGATTCCGATTCCCGATACCACAAAAGTATCGGATCTCGGTATCGGAATTCCGATACCGCAAGTATCGGCCGATACCCGATACTTGCGGTATCGGAATGCTCAACACTAGTCGTAAATGAAAATACGCCAATGAGGATGACAGAAAAGCAGCAGCAGCAGCAAGAAAACAACAACATCGGGAACAGGAGACACCACAACAAACTGCCGCCAGACAAGCCCAGGATGTGGAATCTCACAGACAACGTCGCCAACAGGAGACACCACAACAAACTGCTGCTAGACAAGCCCAGGATGCGGAATCTCACAGACACCGTCACCAACCGGAGACACCACAACAAACTGTTGTACGACAGGAACAACATGATCGCCAAATTCATAAAAAACGAATGCTCTACCAACTAAGGCACGACCAGGACAATATTCAACAACTTGCACATTATGTAACAGACAATGAAAGTACAATTCATGAACACTACTGTGGGAATATGAATGCAGTTTGCTCTAAATGCGACTCTCTGAATTTCATTGATGAAAAACCATCTGACAATCAGTTTACTCAATGCTGCCAAAAAGGAAAAGTTATGCTACCGAGACCTCACTACTCAGATCTGTTTGAGCAGTTAATGAAAGGAATGCATCAACACAGTAGAAATTTCATGGAAAATATCAGAAGCATCAACAGTTCTCATGCGTTTGCTTCATTTGGTGCCAACATTGCACCGCCCCCTGGATTCGGACCGTATTGTTTTAAAATTCACGGCCAGATCTACCACCGCACTAGAACACTTCACCCAGAAATAGGACAACCACCAAAATTTGCACAATTATACATCATTGATACAAATGAGGCTACAGAACAAAGGATGAACCTTAATAGAAAACGAAAAGTGTCATGCTGAACTGATGAACCAAATTGCTGTACATTTACAAAAAATAAGCGCATTTGCTGCCGCATATCGCATGCTAAATGAAATTCAAGCTGAGGAGGAACAGAGGGCTATACAAAATGGTACTGAAATGCCTTCTATTGTCATGGCCATTAAACAAGAACGTAAACAGAATCCTCGACTTTACAACAAACCACGTGTAAGTGAGGTCGCAGTTGTTTTTCAAAACGATGATGGAGAACCTCCTTTTCAAAGGGATATATTAGTCCATCTTAAGCCAGACCAAAACAACCCTTTGGTTCCTAAGACACAATTCTAGAATACTACGCTATATACTACGTGGCCGGCGGCGAACAATCAGCAACAGGCGACAGGGATATGGTGCCCACACTGCTAAATACTGCGTGGGCTGTGTGATATACTGCAGGGGCTGTTATATACTACGTGGCCAGTGTTACATACTGCGTGGGCTGCGTGACATACTGCGGGGGCTGCGCAATATACTACGTGGGCTGCGCAATATACAACGTGGGCTGCGCAATATACAATGTGGGCTGCGCAATATACAACGTGGGCTGCGCAATATACAACGTGAGCTGCGCAATATACTACATGGGCTGCGCAATGTATTACGTGGGCTGCGCAATGTACTACATAGGCTGCGCAATGTACTGCGTGGGCTGCGCAATGTACTGCGTGGGCTGCGCAATGTACTGCGTGGGCTGCGCAATGTACTGCGTGTCTGTGCAATATACCACGTGGGCTGTGCTATACACTACGCATACATATGCTAGAATACCCGATGCGTTAGAATGTAATGTAAATCTAATATATAATTGTCTAAGGGTCACTTCTGTCTGTCTGTCCTTCTGTCTGTCTGTCACGGATATTCATTGGTCGCGGCCTCTGTCTGTCATGGAATCCAAGTCGCCGATTGGTCGTGGCAAAACAGCCACGACCAATCAGCGACGGGCATAGTCCGGCGGAAAAATGGCCGCTCCTTCCTCTCCGCAGTCAGTGCCCGCTCCGTAGTCCCCTCCAGTCTGCCCTCACACAGGGTTAATGGCAGCGGTAACGGACCGCGCTATGCCGCGGTGTAATGCACTCCGTTACCGCTGCTATTAACCCTGTGTGACCAACTTTTTACTATTCATGCTGCCTATGCAGCATGAACAGTAAAACGATCTATTGTTAAAAATAATAATAATAAAAAAAAAATCGTTATATACTCACCGTCCGTCGGCCCCCGAATCGACAACAGGCCTTTCCCGCTCACGACGCTCCGGTATCCGGTCCATGCTGCGATCTCGCGAGATGATGACGTAGCGGTCTCGCGAAACCGCTACGTCATCATCTTGCGAGACCGCAATGCACTTTTGAGACCGAAGTGCACGAGCAGTGTCGGTAACCTCTTCGCTTGGATGCGGGGGCTCCGGAAGGTGAGTATATAACTTTTTTTTTTTTTTTTTATAACAGAGATATGATGCCCATATTGCTATATACTACATGGGCTGGGCAATATACTACATGGGCTGGGCAATATACTACGTGGGCTGGGCAATATACCACATGGGCTGTGCTATATACTACGTGACTATACAATGTGGGCTGCGCAATATACTACATGGGCTGGGCAATATACAGCGTGAGCTGCGCAATATACAACGTGGGCTGCGCAATATACAACGTGGGCTGCGTGATATACAACGTGGGCTGTACAATATACTACATGGGCTGCGCAATATACTACGTGGGCTGTGCAATATACTACGTGGGCTGGGCAATATACAGCGTGAGCTGCGCAATATACAACGTGGGCTGCGCAACATACAACGTGGGCTGCGTGATATACAACGTGGGCTGTACAATATACTACATGGGCTGCGCAATATGCTACGTGGGCTGTGCAATATACTACGTGGGCTGCGCAATGTACTATGTGGGCTGCGCAATGTACTACGTGGGCTGCACATTGTACTACGTGGGCTGCACAATGTACTACGTGGGCTGCGCAATGTACTATGTGGGCTGCGCAATGTACTACGTGGGCTGCGCAATGTACTACGTGGGCTGCGCAATGTACTGCGTTGGCTGCGCAATGTACTGCGTGGGCTGCGCAGTGTACTGCGTGGGCTGCGCAATGTACTGCGTGGGCTGCGCAATGTACTACGTGGGCTGCGCAATGTACTGTGTGGGCTGCGCAATGTACTGCGTGGGCTGCGCAAAGTACTGCGTGGGCTGCGCAAAGTACTGCGTGGGCTGCGCAAAGTACTGCGTGGGCTGCGCAAAGTACTGCGTGGGCTGCGCAATATACTGTGTGGGCTGTGCAATGTACTGCGTGGGCTGCGCAATGTACTGCGTGGGCTGCGCAATGTGCTGCGTGGGCTGCGCAATGTGCTGCGTGGGCTGCGCAATGTACTGCGTGGGCTGCGCAATGTACTGCGTGGGCTGCGCAATATGCTATGTGGGCTGTGCTATACACTACGCATACATATTCTAGAATACCCGATGCGTTAGAATCGGGCCACCATCTAGTCTACTATATAATTGTCTAAGGGTCACTTCTGTCTGTCTGTCCTTCTGTCTGTCTGTCACGGATATTCATTGGTCGTGGCCTCTGTCTGTCATGGAATCCAAGTCGCTGATTGGTCGTGGCAAAACAGCCACGACTAATCAGCAACGGGCATAGCCCGGCGGAAAAATGGCCGCTCCTTCCTTCCTGCAGTCAGTGCCCGCTCCTTAGTCCCCTCCAGTCTGCCCTCACACAGGGTTAATGGCAGCGGTAACGGACCGCGTTATGCCGCGGTGTAATGCACTTCGTTACCGCTGCTATTAACCCTGTGTGACCAACTTTTTACTATTCATGCTGCCTATGCAGCATGAATAGTAAAACGATCTAATGTTAAAAATAAAAATAATAAAAAAAAAGTTGTTATATACTCACCGTCCGTCGGCCCCCGAATCGACAACAGGCCTTTCCCGCTCACGACGCTCCGGTATCTGGTCCATGCTGCGATCTCGCGAGATGATGACGTAGCGGTCTCGCGAAACCGCTACGTCATCATCTCGCGAGATCGCAATGCGCTCTTGAGACCGAAGCGCACGAGCAGAGTCGGTAACCTCTTCGCTTGGATGCGGGGGCTCCGGACGGTGAGTATATAACTATTTTTTATTTTTGTATTTTTTTTAACAGGGATATGATGCCCACATTGCTATATACTACGTGGGCTGGGCAATATACTACATGGGCTGGGCAATATACTACGTAGCTGGGCAATATACTACATGGGTTGTGCTATATACTACGTGGCTGAGCAATATACTATGTGGGCTGGGCAATATACTACATGGGCTGTGCTATATACTACGTGACTATACAACGTGGGCTGCGCAATATACTACATGGGCTGCGCAATATACTACATGGGCTGCGCAATATACAACGTGAACTGCGCAATATACAACGTGGGCTGCGCAATATACAATGTGGGCTGTGCAATGTACTACGTGGGCTGCGCAATGTACTACGTGGGCTGCGCAATGTACTACATGGGCTGCGCAATGTACTACGTGGGCTGCGCAATGTACTACGTGGGCTGCGCAATGTACTGCGTTGGCTGCGCAATGTACTGCGTTGGCTGCGCAATGTACTGCGTTGGCTGCGCAGTGTACTGCGTGGGCTGCACAATGTACTGCGTCGGCTGCGCAATGTACTGCGTGGGCTGCGCAATGTACTGCATGGGCTGCGCAATGTACTGCGTGGGCTGCGCAATTTACAACCTGGGCTGCGCAATGTACTACGTGGGCTGCGCAATGTACTACGTGGGCTGCGCAATGTACTACATGGGCTGCGCAATATACAACATGGGCTGTGCAATGTACTACGTGAGCTGCGCAATGTCCTGCATTGGCTGCGCAATGTACTGCGTGGGCTGCGCAATGTACTGCGTGGGCTGCGCAATGTACTTCGTGGGCTGCGCAATTGTACTGCGTGGGCTGCGCAATGTACTGCATGGGCTGCGCAATGTACTGCGTGGGCTGCGCAATGTACTGCGTGGGCTGCGCAATGTACTATGTGGGCTGTGCTATACACTATGCATACATATTCTAGAATACCCGATGCGTTAGAACCGGGCCACCATCTAGTCTATATATATAATTGTCTAAGGGTTTAATTGTCTGTCTGTCCTGGAAATTCCGCATCTCTGATTGGTCGAGGCCACCAGTCCATTACGACGGAGGGTCCAAAAGCATTTTTCAACAATTAATTTGGCCAGAAATTATGCTGAGAAAGGTAGGACCTTGACCCCAGTAGCGACCCATTTTCTTACATATCATTCGGGTAGTACCACTAATATACGGGTGGTTGGACTGGAGAAGATCTTCATTTCTGAGAGGAGGGGTTCTCCTAAGAAACGGTTGCTTCAAGTAGAATCACGGTGGATTTTTAATTTGGGATCTGTTACCCCCGCAGGTTTGAACGAGGAGCTATTATTCACCGGATTCCTTGGTTAACATATATTTCTCGCTCAAGGATTATCGGCATATACATCCCAATTATGGAGTGGGAACATTCATGGACAGTATACGGGATTTTGGATATATATGGAGTACTCACTATGGATGAATTGTGGACTACCTGTATATATGGTTGTCCTGTGGAGTTGGAACGCTGAATGAACTGCAGGTACTATCCTGTTTTGGATGGAATATGTATCATGTACTTCTTTCGGACCTTATCCCACTGGAACAGGATTTTGGAGTTGAGACCATCCATGGACCGTTGCTATTGCCATGTCTATATAGGTTTTCAACCACTGATGTCATCCTGTCGGTCTTAAGATTTTGGTTTTTTTGGCTCATGGGGGCAGTTGAGTCGTTTATTGGCTCATGGGGGCAGTTTGGTAGGTTGGGACATGCCAGGGTATATCGGATCCTTTATTTAGGATATTATATTGCGAGCCAGGTGGGGTTCTTATTTTATTTTAGAGTCATTTAGCACTTTAGATAGGCCTCTAGGTCCTTATTAATGGACTGCTGGATCATGATAGTGGTATCCATATGTCTACATTATTTATTTGAAATGGGGAGTTTTTGAGGTTCCTCCTTTTTTATAAGCATGGGAACCTCCCATGGAGATATGAGAAATACCATTTATATAAATAATCGCATGTAATTATCTATTTATATGTACAATATAATATAATCAATAAACTTTTCTATATTAAACCATTCGTTTATAATATCAACAAGTTGAATGGGTTAGGTGAGCATGTTGGTTGTTGCATCCCTGGGGATACATATGTGAGTTGGTACCAGGTGTGTTTGCCCTTTCATGCATGTATACATGTGGTGTGAGATTGTTGAAGGCATGTTTTTCTCTCCCCCCCCCCTATCCTTTATTGGTTCAGCCATTATAATTATATGCCATCCCTTGTCCCCTTGGGGGGCCCCCCTCCTTGATCATATTTTCTCCCTTTCCCGTTCTTGCTCTGGCCAGTTGCGGAAGCGCACTGGCTTAAGACACCTGGTCTCCTACTCCTTTTATGGTTCCCCAGCTCTAGGGCTGGTTGTCTATATTAGAATCAAACTCTTTGATTATCTCTACCTGTATGGCCCTATCCTGAGTTAAGACAGACGCTTTATTGTCTTGCGCATGCGCGCCGTTTCTATGTTTGCACATTTTATATGGGCACAGACACTCACGCAGGCGCGGTCCACTCATGAGTGATTCGGATGGACTTATTTATGCAGGCGTACCTTGTAGGTTTTATCATGCCCCATATTAACTGGGACACACACGCAGGCGCAGTCTGATCATTGCAGCGCTCCACCGGAGCTGTCTGCGCAAGCGCGTTCTGTTATGCGGCCGGGCATCCCTTACATGGGCATGGGCGTCTTCATAGCCCTTACAGAACGTCACTTCCGGTTTCGGGGCTCCATGCCGATTCTGAGGTTATGGTGACATGTGTTGGCACACCGGTAAGCGATTAAAATGCTTATTAGCTGTATATATTCACTTGTGCATTGGCTATGGCCTACTTCCCCTGACGAAGCCTCATCTGGGAGGCGATACGCGTGGGGCCACTACCACTGGGCCTCCTGGATACTGGGCCTCCTGGATACTTCAGCCTGTCCATCTATAGGCCGGTTTGTATTAGATGAACACATTAGCCCTATAGGCTCCATACTTGAGGTGTGGATATTTCCCTTTCCATTAGTATATGGATGGCCCTGCGGTCATCTATTTTCTTTTGGGGGTAGACAGTTACCATGCTGCATACAGGTGTATAGTAACCCCATGAGCCGATAGGCAGGTTTATATGGTGCTATTTATTGTAGTGTTTTGTTTTTCTATACTGGTCTATGGACAGGCTGTATATTTATCATTGATATATGTACAGTCATTATGTATCCAGGTGCTTCACAGTGGCGTATGTTGTTTTTAATTGTTTTTATTATGCCAATAAAGTGTTGTGTGTTGTTACATATATATAATTGGTGGTGTGCATTCTTGTAGCAGTGTCTTTTTTCTCTCCTTTATTGCTGTGATTATTCTGCTACTTGCACCCCCTATCGAGATACAACTATTATAGCTGTGCGCTGGTTTTTCTTATGTTCATATACAACGTGAACTGCGCAATATACAACGTGGGCTGCGCAATATACAATGTGGACTGTGCAATGTACTACGTGGGCTGCGCAATGTACTACGTGGGCTGCGCAATGTACTACATGGGCTGCGCAATGTACTACGTGGGCTGCGCAATGTACTATGTGGGCTGCGCAATGTACTGCGTTGGCTGCGCAATGTACTGCGTTGGCTGCGCAGTGTACTGCGTGGGCTGCGCAATGTACTGCGTGGGCTGCGCAATGTACTGCGTGGGCTGCGCAATGTACTGCATGGGCTGCGCAATGTACTGCGTGGGCTGCGCAATTTACAACCTGGGCTGCGCAATGTACTACGTGGGCTGCGCAATGTACTACGTGGGCTGCGCAATGTACTACATGGGCTGCGCAATATACAACATGGGCTGCGCAATGTACTACGTGAGCTGCGCAATGTCCTGCATTGGCTGCGCAATGTACTGCATGGGCTGCGCAATGTACTGCGTTGGCTGCGCAGTGTACTGCGTGGGCTGCGCAATGTACTGCGTGGGCTGCGCAATGTACTTCGTGGGCTGCGCAATTGTACTGCGTGGGCTGCGCAATGTACTGCATGGGCTGCGCAATGTACTGCGTGGGCTGCGCAATGTACTGCGTGGGCTGCGCAATGTACTATGTGGGCTGTGCTATACACTATGCATACATATTCTACAATACCCGATGCGTTAGAACCGGGCCACCATCTAGTCTATATATATAATTGTCTAAGGGTTTAATTGTCTGTCTGTCCTGGAAATTCCGCATCTCTGATTGGTCGAGGCCACCAGGCCTCGACCAATCAGTGACGGGCATTGTCCTCCACTGCTGTCAAGTGCCGCCATTGTGTTGTCTAAGGGTCTAATTGTCTGTCTGTCTCGGAAATCCCGCCTTGCTGATTGGTCGAGGCCAGTCTGCCGCGAATTCTGGAATCATCATTGTCCTCCACTGCTGTCAAGTGCTGCCATTGTGTAGGGTGTGTGCCTGCGTCTCCCTGTATGGGCGGCATCTCCCTGTGTTTCTATCTTAGAATGGGTCGTAAACGAAAATACGCCAATGAGTATGACAGAAAAGCAGCAGCAGCAAGAAAACGACAACATTGGGAACAGGAGACACCACAACAAACTGCTGCTAGACAAGCCCAGGATGCGGAATCTCACAGACACCGTCGCCAACCGGAGACACCACAACAAACTGTTGTACGACAGGAACAACATGATCGCCAAATTCATAAAAAACGAATGCTCTACCAACTAAAGCACGACCAGGACAATATTCAACAACTTGCACATTACGTAACAGACAATGAAAGTACAATTCATGAACACTACTGTGGGAATATGAATGCAGTTTGCTCTAAATGCGACTCTCTGAATTTCATTGATGAAAAACCATCTGACAATCAGTTTACTCAATGCTGCCAAAAAGGAAAAGTTATGCTACCGAGACCTCACTACTCAGATCTGTTTGAGCAGTTAATGAAAGGAATGCATCAACACAGTAGAAATTTCATGGAAAATATCAGAAGCATCAACAGTTCTCATGCGTTTGCTTCATTCGGTGCCAACATTGCACTGCCCCCTGGATTCGGACCGTATTGTTTTAAAATTCACGGCCAGATCTGCCACCGCACTGGAACTCTTGACCTGACATTTTTGTGACAATGACCTGTAATCCTAAATGGCCGGAAATTACCGAAAATCTAGAACCCTGGCAAAAAGTTGAACACAGGCCGGACTTAGTCGCACGCGTATTCTGTTATGACCCCAGTGGACAGGGTCTCAGAGGAACGTGTAAGTCTGCAAGATACAAAAATCCAGCTCATAGGGCTGTGGTAACTGGGTTGACCAAATAGCTACTCCTAACGCCAACACTAGAAGTAGCCGGGGATCATGCCTACGGTGATCGCTAGATGACTCGCGCCAGCCGGAGAATCTAACTACCCCTAGGAGAAGAAAACAAAGACCTCTCTTGCCTCCAGAGAAAGGGACCCCAAAGCAAGATACAAGCCCCCCACAAATAATAACGGTGAGGTAAGAGGAAATGACAAACACAGAAATGAACCAGGTTCAGCAAAGAGAGGCCAGCTTACTAATAGCAGAATATAGCAAGATAACTTATCTGGTCAACAAAAACCCTATAAAAATCCACGCTGGAGATTCAAGAACCCCCGAACCGTCTAACGGTCCGGGGGGAGAACACCAGCCCCCTAGAGCTTCCAGCAAAGGTCAGGATACAGATAGGAACAAGCTGGACAAAAATACCAAACAAAACAAAAGCAAAAAGCAAAGAAGCAGACTTAGCTTGAAAAACAGGAACCAGGATCAGAGGACAAGAGCACAACAGATTAGCTCTGATTTCAACGATGCCAGGCATTGAACTGAAGGTCCAGGGAGCTTATATAGCAACGCCCCTGAACTAACGGCCCAGGTGAGGATATAGGAAAAGACAGACGCTCCAGAGTCAAATCACTAATGACCACTAGAGGGAGCAAAAAGCAAAATCACAACAGTACCCCCCCCTTAGTGAGGGGTCACCGAACCCTCACCACGACCACCAGGGCGATCAGGATGAGCGGCATGAAAGGCACGAACTAAATCGGCCGCATGAACATCAGAGGCGACCACCCAGGAATTATCTTCCTGACCATAGCCCTTCCACTTGACCAGGTACTGAAGCCTCCGCCTGGAGGACGAGAATCCAAGATCTTCTCCACCACGTACTCCAACTCGCCCTCAACCAACACCGGAGCAGGAGGCTCAGCAGAAGGAACCACAGGCACAACGTACCGCCGCAACAAGGACCTATGAAACACGTTGTGGATAGCAAACGACACAGGTAGATCCAGGCGAAAAGATACAGGATTAAGAATTTCCAATATCTTGTAAGGACCAATAAAACGAGGTTTAAATTTGGGAGAGGAAACCTTCATAGGAACAAAGCGGGAAGAAAGCCACACCAAATCCCCAACACGTAGTCGGGGACCCACACCGCGGCGGCGGTTGGCAAAGCGCTGAGCCCTCTCCTGTGACAACTTCAAGTTGTCCACCACAAGATTCCAGATCCGCTGCAACCTATCCACCACAGAATCCACCCCAGGGCAGTCAGAAGGTTCCACATGACCCGAAGAAAAACGAGGGTGGAAACCAGAGTTGCAGAAAAACGGCGAAACCAAGGTGGCGGAACTAGCCCGATTATTAAGGGCAAACTCAGCTAACGGCAAGAAGGTCACCCAATCGTCCTGATCAGCAGAGACAAAACACCTCAAATAAGCCTCCAAAGTCTGATTAGTTCGCTCCGTCTGTCCATTAGTCTGAGGATGGAAAGCAGACGAAAACGACAAGTCAATGCCCATCCTACTACAAAAGGATCGCCAGAAACTGGAAACGAACTGGGATCCTCTGTCTGACACAATATTCTCAGGGATGCCGTGCAAACGAACCACGTTCTGGAAAAACACAGGAACCAGATCGGAAGAGGAAGGCAGTTTAGGCAAAGGAACCAAATGGACCATCTTGGAGAAGCGATCACATATCACCCAGATAACAGACATGCCCTGAGACACCGGAAGATCAGAAATTAAATCCATGGAGATATGTGTCCAAGGTCTCTTAGGGACAGGCAAGGGCAAGAGCAACCCGCTGGCACGAGAACAGCAAGGCTTAGCTCGAGCACAAGTCCCACAGGACTGTACAAATGACCGCACATCCCTAGACAAGGAAGGCCACCAAAAGGATCTGGCCACCAGATCTCTGGTGCCAAAAATTCCTGGGTGACCTGCCAACACCGAGGAATGAACCTCGGAAATGACTCTGCTGGTCCACTTATCAGGCACAAACAGTCTGTCAGGTGGACAAGAATCAGGCCTATCAGCCTGAAATCTCTGCAACACACGTCGCAGATCAGGAGAAATAGCTGACAAGATAATACCATCCTTAAGAATACCAACAGGTTCAGCGACTCCAGGAGCATCAGGCACAAAGCTCCTGGAAAGAGCATCGGCCTTCACATTCTTTGAACCTGGTAAATACGAGACAACAAAGTCAAAACGGGAGAAAAACAATGACCAGCGGGCCTGTCTAGGATTCAGGCGTTTAGCAGACTCGAGATACATCAGATTTTTGTGATCAGTCAAGACCACCACACGATGCTTAGCACCCTCGAGCCAATGACGCCACTCCTCAAATGCCCATTTCATGGCCAACAACTCCCGATTGCCCACATCATAATTTCGCTCCGCAGGCGAAAACTTCCTAGAGAAAAAGGCGCAAGGTCTCATAACAGAGCAACCAGGGCCTCTCTGCGACAAAACGGCCCCTGCTCCAATCTCTGAAGCATCCACCTCAACTTGAAAGGGAAGCGAGACATCAGGCTGGCACAAAACAGGCGCCGAAGTAAACCGACGTTTCAACTCCTGGAAAGCCTCCACGGCAGCAGGAGCCCAATTAACCACATCGGAGCCCTTCTTGGTCATATCCGTCAAAGGTTTCACAATGCTAGAAAAGTTAGCGATAAAACGACGGTAGAAGTTAGCGAAACCCAAGAACTTCTGAAGACTCTTAACTGACGAGGGCTGAGTCCAATCAAGAATAGCTCGGACCTTGACTGGGTCCATCTCCACAGCATAAGGGGAAAAAATGAACCCCAAAAAGGGAACCTTCTGTACACCAAACAGACACTTTGAGCCCTTGACAAACAAAGAATTTTCACGCAAAATTTTAAAGACCATCCTGACCTGCTCCACATGCGAGTCCCAATTATCAGAAAAAAACAGAATATCATCCAGATAAACGATCAGAAATTTATCCAGATAGTTCCGGAAAATGTCATGCATAAAGGACTGAAAAACTGAAGGGGCATTAGAGAGCCCAAAAGGCATCACCAAGTACTCAAAATGACCTTCGGGCGTATTGAATGCGGTTTTCCATTCATCCCCTTGCTTAATGCGCACAAGGTTGTACGCACCACGAAGGTCTATCTTGGTAAACCACTTGGCACCTTTAATCCGGGCAAACAAGTCAGACAACAGCGGCAAAGGATACTGAAATTTGATAGTGATCTTATTTAAAAGCCGATAGTCAATACAAGGCCTCAAATATCCGTCCTTTTTAGCCACAAAAAAGAATCCCGCACCAAGAGGGGAAGAAGAGGGACGGATGTGTCCTTTCTCCAGAGACTCCTTGATATATGAACGCATAGCGGTATGTTCAGGTATCGACAGATTAAACAGTCTTCCCTTAGGAAATTTACTGCCTGGAATCAAATCTATTGCACAGTCACATTCCCTATGAGGAGGCAATGCACTGGACCTGGACTCGCTAAAGACATCCTGATAATCAGACAAGTACTCCGGAACTTCCGAAGGCGTAGAAGAAGCAATAGACACAGGCAGGGAATCCTCATGAATACCACGACAGCCCCAACTAGACACTGACATAGCCTTCCAGTCAAGGACTGGATTATGGGTCTGTAACCATGGCAGCCCCAAAACAACCAAATCATGCATTTTATGTAGAACGAGAAAACGTATCACCTCGCGGTGTTCAGGAGTCATGCACATGGTAACCTGTGTCCAATACTGCGGCTTATTTTCTGCCAATGGCGTAGCATCAATACCCCTAAGAGGGATAGGATTTTCTAATGGTTCAAGAATAAAACCACAGCGCTTAGCAAATGAGAGATCCATAAGACTCAGGGCAGCACCTGAATCTACAAACGCCATGACAGGATAAGATGACAGTGAGCAAATCAAAGTTACAGACAGAATAAACTTAGGATGCAAATTACCAACGGTGACAGGACTAACAACCTTAGATATACGTTTAGAGCATGCTGAGATAACATGTGTAGAATCACCACAGTAGTAGCACAAGCCATTCCGGCGTCTATGAATTTTCCTCTCATTTCTAGTCAGGATTCTATCACATTGCATCAAATCAGGTGTCCGTTCAGACAACAACATGAGGGAATTTGCGGTTTTGCGCTCCCGCAACCGCCGGTCAATTTGAATAGCCAGGGACATGGTATCATTCAGACCTGTGGGAATGGGAAAACCCACCATAACATTCTTAATGGCCTCAGAAAGGCCATTTCTAAAATTAGCGGTCAGTGCACACTCGTTCCAATGTGTCAGCACGGACCATTTCCGAAATTTTTGGCAATACACCTCAGCCTCGTCCTGGCCCTGAGACATAGCCAGCAAGGCTTTCTCTGCCTGAATCTCAAGATTGGGTTCCTCATAAAGTAAACCGAGCGCCAGAAAAAACGCATCAGTATCAGCCAATGCCGGATCTCCTGGCGCCAACGAAAAAGCCCAATCCTGAGGGTCACCCCGTAAGAATGAAATAACAATTTTTACTTGTTGAGCAGAGTCTCCAGACGAACAAGGTTTCAGGGACAAAAATAATTTACAATTATTCCTGAAATTCCTAAACTTAAATCGGTCTCCTGAAAACAGTTCAGGAATCGGAATCTTGGGTTCAGACCTAGGATTTCTGGTAACATAATCTTGTATACCCTGCACACGAGCGGCAAGCTGGTCCACACTTGTAATCAAGGTCTGGACATTCATGTCTGCAGCAAGCTTAAGCCACTCTGAGGTAAAGGGGAAAAGAAAAAAAAAAAAAAAATGAGAGAGGGAAAAAAAAAACTCAAAATTTTCTTTCTTATAATCCCACTTCTGCAATGCATTAAACATTTAATACTGGCCTGGCATACTGTTATGACCCCAGTGGACAGGGTCTCAGAGGAACGTGTAAGTCTGCAAGATACAAAAATCCAGCTCATAGGGCTGTGGTAACTGGGTTGACCAAATAGCTACTCCTAACGCCAACACTAGAAGTAGCCGGGGATCATGCCTACGGTGATCGCTAGATGACTCGCGCCAGCCGGAGAATCTAACTACCCCTAGGAGAAGAAAACAAAGACCTCTCTTGCCTCCAGAGAAAGGGACCCCAAAGCAAGATACAAGCCCCCCACAAATAATAACAGTGAGGTAAGAGGAAATGACAAACACAGAAATGAACCAGGTTCAGCAAAGAGAGGCCAGCTTACTAATAGCAGAATATAGCAAGATAACTTATCTGGTCAACAAAAACCCTATAAAAATCCACGCTGGAGATTCAAGAACCCCCGAACCGTCTAACGGTCCGGGGGGAGAACACCAGCCCCCTAGAGCTTCCAGCAAAGGTCAGGATACAGATAGGAACAAGCTGGACAAAAATACCAAACAAAACAAAAGCAAAAAGCAAAGAAGCAGACTTAGCTTGAAAAACAGGAACCAGGATCAGAGGACAAGAGCACAACAGATTAGCTCTGATTTCAACGATGCCAGGCATTGAACTGAAGGTCCAGGGAGCTTATATAGCAACGCCCCTGAACTAACGGCCCAGGTGAGGATATAGGAAAAGACAGACGCTCCAGAGTCAAATCACTAATGACCACTAGAGGGAGCAAAAAGCAAAATCACAACAGTATTCGACTGAAACTCATCAGCCTTTTGAAAGACGTCAAAAATGGGCTTTTTGGAACAGTCATAGCAATGGTACACGTCATAGAGTTTCAGAAACGAGGTCTCCCACATGCGCATATACTAATTATCTTAGACACGGATTCCAAGATTCGTACGGAGGAAGAAATCGACAATATAGTGTGGGCTGAAATTCCTAACCAAGAAAAGTATCCTGAACTGTATAATATTGTAGTCTCTCATATGGTTCATGGCCCATGCGGTGTAGCAAATGCAAAAAGTCCATGCATGGAAAACGGAAAGTGTACAAAAGGGTTTCCAAAGGAGTTGAAACAGCACACTGTTAAAGACTTGTATGGCTACCCATCCTACCGGCGACAACACATTGATAACATTGCTTGCAACAAAAAAATTATAACTAACTCATGGATAGTCCCATACAACCCGTACTTATCAAAATGCTACAACTGTCACATCAACTTAGAAATCTGTGCTTCAATAAAAAGTGTAAAATATCTCTTCAAGTACATCTACAAGGGGCATGACAAAGCTAACATCGAAATACAACAGAAAACAGTGAATCACGATGAATCATCAACTTTCGTTGACTCAAGATATGTCAGTGCTCCAGAAGCTGCTTGGAGGATATTTGCGTTTCCAATGCATTCACAGTCCCATGCCATTATACGTTTAGCTATTAATTTACCAAATCAACAGCAGCTTTATTTCTTTGAAGATGCTGAAGTCAAAGATGTCTCAAAAACTTTAAGCACGACATCAAAATTAATGAAATGGTTTTTGCTGAACCAACGTGACGAAAACGCAAGGCACTATTTGTACCGAGAGATTCCAGAGCATTACATTTGGAATACAACTTGGAATCCAAGACAACGAGGAGTTACTAGAATAATTGGACGCATGTATACTGTTAGTGTCAAGGATCAAGAAAGATATTGCCTTCGGCTGTTACTACTACATATCAAAGGAGCTAAAACTTATGACGATTTGAAAACAGTTAACGGAGTATTGCACGATACATTTAAAGCTGCAGCTTTGGCTTTAGGACTTCTATTGGATGATACTGTGTGGAAACTTACTTTAGAAGACGCAGTTACCCTACATATGCCTAAGCAACTTCGTGAATTGTTTGCCTACATCTGTGTATTTGGACCGCCTACAAATCCAAGCAAAACTTGCTGCACACAACTTGCTACACTAACCTGTCACATGCAACTCGACACACAAAAAGTTGCTACACGCATGTTGCCACACAAAACTCATCTCACAAAAGTCGCTACATGCATGTCGCCACACGCAACTCAACACACACAACTTGACACACGAAACTCGCCCTAAAACACACACAAGTCTGGTATTATCCTTCAAAAATAAAAATCTGATTAATAAGCAGACAAACTACAAGAGCAACAAATGTACCATATAGGAATCCGGCAGCTGTCAGTCACATGACCAGTCTATTATGTGTATGTGTGAGCTAATATATACTGCCAGGGGGGAGGGCTTCCTGTTGGCTGGGCATTTATCAGGCTGCCAATTTAGCTTACAAATACTGAGGTAAAAATACTGACCAAATAACGTGTGAACGAGGTCTAATACAGGAGGAGATGACATACAGATATATACTATATACAGGAGGAGATGACACACAGGTATATACTATTTACAGGGGAGATGACACACAGGTATATACTATATACAGGAGGAGATGACACACAGATATATACTATATACAGGAGAGATGACACACAGGTATATACTATATAGAGGAGGACATGACATACAGGTACATACTACATACAGGAGGAGATGACATACAGGTATATACTATATACAGGAGGAGATGACACACAGGTATATACTATATACAGGAGCAGATTACCTACAGGTATATAGTATATACAGGAGGAGATGACATACAGGTATATGCTATGTATAGGAGGAGATGACATACAGGTATACACTATATACAGGAGGAGATGACACACAGATATATACTATATATAGGTGAGATGACACACAGGTATATACTATATACAGGAGGAGATTACATACAGGTATATACTATATATAGGAGGAGATGACATACAGGTATATACTATATACAGGGGAGATGACACACAGCAGGTATATATTATATACAGGGGAGATGACATACAGGTATATACTATATACAGGAGATGACATACAGGTGTATACTATATATAAGGGAGATGACAAACATGTATATACTGAGGTGAAAATGAGAGGTGTGAGGTGAAAATGAAAAGGTGTGAGTGCAAAATGAGAGGAGTGAGGGAAAATAGTGGAGTGATCGGAAAATGACAGATGTGAGGTCGAAATGACAAGTGTTAGGGGGGAATGAGAGGAGTGAGGGGGAAAATAAGAGGAGTGAGGGGGAAAATGAGAGGTGTGAGGGAGAAAATGAGAGATGTGATGGGAAAATAAGAGAAGTGAGGTGCTATAACTAACCACAGATATTTACTATGCCCAGGCAACGCCGGGCTCTTCAGCTAGTTGTTAATAAATATATTATAGTGTCAATGTCCTTCTTTTGTCCGATGATTCATTTAAATACAGTTACAGTTCATGTAATGTGGTTTATATATTTTGATGATCTGTTTCATAATTTCATTCAATTGTATTAAGTTCTATGACTAATAAAATTTAATGATAATAAATATATTTTACCTATTATTGCATTATTCTTCAATCTTCATAAATAAACTACATACATATTCTAGAATACTACACTATATACTACGTGGCCGGCCGCGAACAATCAGCGACAGGGATATGGTGCGCACACTGCTAAATACTGCGTGGGCTGTGTGATATACTGCAGGGGCTGCTATATACTACGTGGCCAGTGTTATATACTGCGTGGGCTGTGTGACATACTGCGGGGGCTGTGCTATATACTACATGGGCAGTGTTATATACTACGTGGGTTGTGTGATATACTGCAGGGGCTGTGCTATACTACATGGGCAGTGTTATATACTACGTGAGGTGTGTGATATACTGCAGGGCTGTGCTATATACTACATGGGCAGTGTTATATACTACATGTGCTGTGTGATATACTGCGGGTGCTGTGCTATATACTACATGGGCAGTGTTATATACTTAATATATAGGAGGCATGTAGTGTATAGCAGACAAATAGTACGTGGCCTGAACTATATACTATGTGGCTGCTACATACATACATATTCTAGAATACCAGATGCGTTAATACAGGCCACGCACTATATATAACACAGCCCACTTACTATATAACACAGCCCACGCAGTATATAGCAGCCACGCAGTATATAACACAGACCACGCAGTATATAACACAGAGCACATAGTATATAGCACAGCCCACGCAGTATATAACTGCGCCGCCCTCTGCCTGAACAGTCAGTGCGGAGAGACGGGACGCTGAGGAGCAGCGACGAGAGGTGAGTATGTGATATTTTGTTTTTATTGCCTCAGAAGCAGCATTACATGTGGCATAATGCTGTATGGAGCGTCTATGGGGCCTTAAAGAACTGCATGGAGCATTACATGGGGCATCTATGGGGCCATAACTGCATGGAACATTATATGGGCCATCTATGGGGCCATATCTGCATGGAGCATTATATGGGCCATCTATGGGGCCATAACTGCATGGAGCATTATATAGAGCATCTATGGGGCCATAACTGCATGGAGCAATATATGGAGCATCTATGGGGCCATAAAGAACTGCATGGAGCATTATATGGAGCATCTATGGGGCCATAACTGCATGGAGCATTATACTACGTGACTGGGCAAAATACTACGTGACTGGGCAATATACTACATGGACATGCAATGTACTGCATGGGCTGCGCAATGTACTGCGTGGGCTGCACAATGTACTGCGTGGGCTGCGCAATGTACTGCGTGGCTGTGCAATATACTGCGTGGGCTGTGCAATATACTACGCATACATATTCTAGAATACCAGATGCGTTAGAATTGGGACACCATCTAGTACATTCATAAAGGCTTTGCAGAAAGTGCAAAGCCAGGAAAAAATTATAAGGAGGGTCATCCAATCACCCACAGACACTTTCAGGGCAATAAGTGATAGGCCACATTCAAATATTTTTAAAGTGTAGTATAAGCACGCCTATGTTAGGAGTCGAGTTCCCGCCGCTGCACAGGGGGAATCTCGAACCATGTCTGCTGCGGTCTCCCATTCTGCATCAGCCACAGTGGAGCCTGCTCAACGGAGACGTCGGTCCCAGCGTCTCACTGAATCTGATACTATGCAAAGGGTTACTGCTGCCTCTCCAGGCTCTGCTATTGTACCCTGCACTGGTCTGCGGCAAGCAGGCTTTTCTGGGACTAAGTCCTGCTTTGCACACACTGAGCATGCCCAGGGTAAGATCACTGAATGGAGATCAAGGGTCACATGCTCAGGTACTGCAGCAACTTCCATTGGTCCTCCAGGAAGGTCTTGTACCTGATCAAGTTCTGTGGCAGCCTTCCATTGGTCCTTCTGGGAAAGTCCTGAAGTTGCTGCAGCTATAAAAGGTTCTCATGACCGCACGGCCATGCGTTAGTATCAAATATGTATGAGCTCAGCGCCAGTGTGGTCGTGTGTGTGGTCAGGGACCCGGCTGAAATTAGCCCTTAGAATGCTGGCACCTCCGGCGAGGAGTTTTGTGTGTATGCAGTCAGGGACCCGGCTGAAATAAGCCCCTAGAATGCTGGCACCTCCGGCGAGGAGTTTCTTATGAGTGAATTCAGGGCTGGCTAATAGCCATTGGAATTCCAGCTCCACCAAGGAGGAGCTGCGGGTTTGGTTTGGACTGCATGACCTCTGTCGGCTCTACTCAGTAGCTGTGTCCCCTGTGAGCTAAACAGGGCACAGCGTTCTCTTTACTATGGGCTCTGTGAAGTAACAGAGTTCGTTTATACTAATTTACTTCACCGCCTTACTTAGCAGCAGGTTTTTTCCTGCACGGTGGATCCCGGGTTGCGAACGCACCTATCTCACCTAATAAATATATTTGGTGCGTTCCGCCAACCCTAACAGTATACTAGCGCCAGGATCTGGCTAAGTAATAGCAGATGAACAGCGATTGCAGGGGTATATCCAGCTGCTGGACGGCCGGTTGGCATCTCTCGAGCGTGCAACCTCGGCGGTGGATGTTACCGCAATAGCTGTTCAGGCTGCTAGCGTGGCTGCAGCAGCTTTACCCACTGCCACCTCTTTTCCAACCTTATCTCACCTCCCATTGCCTGAAAAATTCTCTGGGGACAGTAAGTCCTGTAGGGGTTTTGTGAGCCAGTGTGGTATACATCTCAAGCTCCTGGCTGCACGTTTTCCCACAGAGCTGGCAAAGGTGGGATTCATAATCTCTCTCCTGTTGGACAGAGCTTTGGAGAGGGCTACGCCGCTGTGGGAGCGCAACGATCATGTGGTGCAGAGTGTTCCTCTGTTTCTGGGCACTCTGAAACAGGTCTTTGTAGGGCCTCAAGTCACCCAAGATACGGCGCTCCAATTGCTGGCAATGACTCTGGGTTCGACCATGGTCAGTCATTTTGCCGTCATAGCTCATAGCTGTTTCAACTCGCATAGACCTTCGTTTTCACGAGCAAAGGTTGGAGCGAGCCCAGTGTAGGCAGAGGTTTCGGCTGGCTCCCACCTTCGCCAGACCTATGGAATCTCCGATCCAGGCACCCAAGTCACATGAGGCCATAGAGGTGTTACGAGCGGCGTCCAAGTCCCGGTCCGCTCGTGCACTTAAGGTCTGTCATGTTTGCTGGCAGTCAGGACATCTTGCCTCCAAGTGTCCTCAGCGGTCGGGGAAATGTCAGTGTCTAGTGGCAGTTGGAGGAGGTACACTAGACACGGCGACGTTTGCCTCTAAGTTGTCCTTCAAGGGGACAATTACCATAGGCCCATCCACTCTTATGTTAGAGCTATGCGTGGACTCTGGGGCGGAGGGTAATTTTATGTCATCCGCTTTCGCCCAGCGACACGCAATACCCCTGGTGATGCTCGCCAAACCAGTATCCGTTCGAGTGGTAAATGGGTCGACACTACCCTCACAGATTACACACCAAACCATTCCTTTCACTCTTTCTGTGTCTCCATCACATCAGGAGATTATCTTTCTATTAGTCCTTCCTGAGGGAATTGATGAGGTCCTGTTGGGGATACCATGGCTACGCTATCACTCTCCTCATATAGAGTGGTCCTCAGGGAGAATTCTGGGATGGAGTAAATCCTGTGAGGGTAGATGTCAGAGGGAGTGCGTTCAGGTTGCTACAACAGAGGTACCCGCATATCTTTCCTCTCTCCCCAAGCACTATTGGCCCTATGCGGACGTGTTCTCCAAAAGGGCTGCGGAGACCCTTCCGCCTCACCGCCCCTATGGCTGTCCTATTGACCTCTTGCCTGGTGCTGAGCCTCCCCGGGGTCGAATCTATCTGTTATCTCTCCCGGAGACGGAGGCAATGTCTCAGTACATCCAAGAGAATCTGGCAAGAGGATTCATTAGGAAGTCAGTGTCACCTGCAGGGGCTGGGTTCTTCTTCGTGCAGAAGAAGAGTGGAGAATTACGTCGATGCATAGGGGTCTTAACGCCATCACCGTTAAGAACAAGTACCCACTACCCCTGATTAGGGTTGAGCGAAACGGGTCGGCAATTTTCAGAAGTCGCCGACTTTTGGCAAAGTCGGGTTTCATGAAACCCGACCCGACCCCTGTGTGGGGTCGGCCATGAAGTCGGCGATCTTCTGAATCTGGAATCGGAATTCCGATACCGATTCCCGATATGTTTAAGATATCGGGAATTGGTATCGGAATTCAGATTTAAGTGTAAAATAAAGAATTAAAACAAAAAATATTGCTATACTTACCCTCTGACGGGCCCTGGTACTAACCGGGAACCTTCCTTCCTTAGAATCAGCCTTCCAGGACCTTGCGGTGACGTCGCGGTGACGTCGCGGCTTGTGATTGGTCGCGCGGCCACCCATGTGACCGCTCGCGCGACCAATCACAAGCCGCGACGTCACCGTGACGTCACCGTGACGTCACCAAAGGTCCTGGAAGGGCTGATTCTTAGGAAGGAAGGCTGCCGGAACGAAGCCGAGGGTGAGTATATTCCTATTAGGTATATACTCACCCTCGGACACGCCCTGCTTCTTTCCGGCATCCTTCCTTCATAAGAATCAGCCCTTCCAGGACCTTCGGTGACGTCACGGTGACGTCGCGGCTTGTGATTGGTCGCGCGAGCGGTCACATGGGCGGCCGCGCGACCAATCACAAGCCGCGACGTCACCGCGACGTCACCGCAAGGTCCTGGAAGGCTGATTCTAAGGAAGGAAGGTTCCCGGTTAGTACCAGGGCCCGTCAGAGGGTAAGTATAGCGATATTTTTTATTTTAATTCTTTATTTTACACTTAAATATGGATCCCAGGGCCTGAAGGAGAGTTTCCGCTCCTTCAGACCCTGGGAACCATTGGAAACCCAATGCACTGCATTGGGTTTCGAGTTTCGGCCGACCCCGACCCCGACTTTTTTATAGGATCGGCCGATTTGACTCGACCCGACTTTTGAAAAAGTCAGGTTTCGTGAAACCCGACCCGATCCTATAAAAGTAAAGGTCGCTTAACCCTACCCCTGATATCTGAGCTCTTTGATAGGCTACGGGGAGCAAGGGAATTTACTAAATTAGATCTGCGGGGTGCTTACAACCTGATTCGCTTCCGTGAGGGGGACGAATGGAAGACGGCTTTTAACACCAGGGATGGGCACTATGAATATCTGATGATGCCCTTCGGGCTCTGTAATGCCCCAGCCGTTTTCCAAGACTTTGTGAACGACATCTTCCGGGATATGCTCACCACCTCGGTCGTAGTCTATCTGGATGATATTCTCATCTACTCTCCAGATATTGATTCCCATCGGAGAGATGTTCGCAAAGTCTTCGACCTCTTACGGGCAAACTCCCTCTACGCCAAGTTGGAGAAGTGTATGTTTGAGCAGGAGTCCTTGCCTTTCCTTGGTTATATCATCTCTGCCCAGGGTTTGGCTATGGATCCTGCCAAGCTACAGGCTGTGATGGACTGGCAGGAACCCCATTCACTTAAAGCGGTGCAGCGCTTTATGTCGTTCATTAATTACTATCGCCAGTTCATTCCACACTTCTCAACTTTGGTAGCTCCCTTGGTTGCACTCACCAAGAAGGGAGCAAATCCCAAGTTTTGGTCAGTGGATGTCTCCAAGGCCTTTCTCTTGATTAAGTCACACTTCGCTAGCGCTCCCAATCTACATCACCCCGATGTAGATAAGCCATTTATCATGGAGGTGGATGCCTCATCCGTTGGTGCTGGAACAGTCCTTTTCCAAAAGGATGCTCAAGGTCGGAAGCATCCTTGCTTCTTCTTCTCCAAGACCTTCACACCGGCGGAGAGGAATTATTCCATCGGGGAGAGGGAGTTGCTAGCCATGAAGTTGGCTTTCTCAGAGTGGAGACCTCTCTTGGAGGGAGCTCACTTTCCCTTCCAGGTATTCACTGACCACAAGAACTTGGTATATCTACAGGCGGCCCAGCGGCTGAATTCTCGCCAGGCTAGATGCTCCCTGTTCTTCTCCCGGTTTCATTTTACTCTCCATTTTCTCTCCGGGGAGAAGAACATTCGTTCCGATGCTCTCTCCCACTCCGTAGTGTCATCTGAGGAGGAGGAGGAGCCTCGGCTTATTGTCCCTTCTGAGAGCCTGAGAACTGTGGCTCCGGTTTCGCTAGAGTCCGTGCCCCCGGGCAAGACTTTCGTCCCAGCGAATTTGCGACCGGAGGTTCTCTCTTGGGCTTACTCGTCCACAGTAGGTGGGCATTTTGGGACCAAAAGGACATCTGAGCTTTTGGCAAGGATGTACTGGTGGCCGCATATGGCCTGTGATGTCGGGGACTATATTCGGGCGTGCATTTCCTGCGCCCAGAATTGGTCTCCTCGGCAATGGCCTGCTGGGTTGTTTTACCCCCTGCCGGTGGCAGACAGGCCCTGGGAGATGGTCGGGATGGACTTTGTGGTGGGCTTACCCAAGTCTCGTAGCTGCACTGTTATCTGGGTTGTCACCGATCATTTCTCTAAGATGGTGCACTTGGTGCCGCTTCCACGGTTACCTTCTGCACGGGCCTTGGAGGTGTTATTCATAAAGCATATTTTCCATTTACATGGAATGCCTGATAAAATTGTCAGCGACCGGGGTCCCCAGTTCGCGTCTCGGTTTTGGAGAGAGCTCTGCCGTTTACTCAGCATAGAGTTGAATCTCTCCTCTGCATATCATCCCGAGACGAATGGGTTGGTAGAGAGGACCAACCAGACTCTGGTGTCATACTTGTGACATTTTGTCTCTGCTAGGCAGGATGACTGGGCATCTTTGCTACCTTGGGTGGAATTGAACAATGCCGTAGCCGATTCCACTGGGCAGACTCCTTTTCTCCTTAATTACGGCCAGCATCCGCGTGTCCCTGTGCCCATGCGCGTGTCATCCACCGATTCTAGGGTGGCAGACTGGGCGGTGGAGGCACGTGACATTTGGGACCGCACACAGGATGCTATCCGGGCCTCCAAGGAGAGAATGAGGGTTTCTGCTGATACACACCGGCGCCCCGCTCCGACCTTTGCTCCTGGCGACTTAGTGTGGCCCTCCGCCCATAACATCAGGCTGCGGGTTGAGTCCACTAAGTTTGCGCCTCGCTACATTGGCCCGTTCAAGGTTCTGGAACAGGTCAACCCTGTGGTCTATCGTTTGGCCATTCCTCCGCGCCTTGGTATCATCGACACTTTCCATGTCTCTCTCTTAAAGCCCGTCCATTTGTCCCGGCTTTCCGAGCCATCTGCCAGGACCGCGGGATCATCCACGGATGAGTTTGAGGTGAATGCTATCATGGGGTGCAAGGTGGTACGTGGCAAGAAATTTTATCTGGTGGACTGGAAGGGTCATGGCCCAGAGGACAGAACCTGGGAACCTGTGGAGCACATTCAGGCTCCGCTGCTCATTACAGCTTTTGAGCCTAGCGAGGCTCAAGGAGGTGGGGAGGTAATGTTAGGAGTCGAGTTCCCGCCGCTGCACAGGGGGAATCTCGAACCATGTCTGCTGCGGTCTCCCATTCTGCATCAGCCGCAGTGGAGCCTGCTCAGCGGAGACGTCAGTCCCAGCGTCTCACTGAATCTGATACTGTGCAAAGGGTTACTGCTGCCTCTCCAGGCTCTGCTATTGTACCCTGCACTGGTCTGTGGCGAGCAGGCTTTTCTGGGACTAAGTCCTGCTTTGCACACACTGAGCATGCCCAGGGTAAGATCTCTCAATGGAGATCAAGGGTCACATGCTCAGGTACTGCAGCAACTTCCATTGGTCCTCCAGGAAGGTCTTGTACCTGATCAAGTTCTGTGGCAGCCTTCCATTGGTCCTTCTGGGAAAGTCCTGAAGTTGCTGCAGCTATAAAAGGTTCTCATGACCGCATGACCATGCGCTAGTATCAAATATGTACGAGCTCAGCGCCAGTGTGGTCGTGTGTGTGGTCAGGGACCCGGCTGAAATAAGCCCTTAGAATGCTGGCACCTCCGGCAAGGAGTTTTGTGTGTATGTAGTCAGGGACTCAGCTGAAATAAGCCCCCTAGAATGCTGGCACCTATGGCGAGGAGTTTCTTATGAGTGAATTCAGGGCTGGCTAATAGCCATTAGAATTCCAGCTCCACCGGAGAGGAGCTGCGTGTTTGGTTTGGACTGCAATGACCACTGTTGGCTCTACTCAGTAGCTGTGTCCCCTGTGAGCTAAACAGGGAACAGAGTTCTCTTTACTATGGGCTCTGTGAAGTAACAGAGAGTTCGTTTATACTAATTTACTTCACCGCCTTACTTAGCAGCAGGTTTTTTCCTGCACGGTGGATCCCGGGTTGCGAACGCACCTATCTCACCTAATAAATATATTCGGTGCGTTCCGCCAACCCTAACAGCATACACTTGTAAAACCTTTGCAGAAAATGCAACATCTGGAAAAAATTATAAGGAAGATAGTACAGTAATCCACTTCATGTGTTTGCTTCTTCTCCTTCCTCGGGATGGTAGGAGACTGCTTCTACCTGCTCCCTGGAGCCCAAATCCCAGATGCCTGGACTGTAAGTGACCCGATTTTGGTTAGTGATGGAGCCCCCTTACATGTAGAAATAGGCAACAGGGCCCTGTGTCGCCTATACCATTGCCTGCTCCCAGTTAGGAGGTGAGGATGCCCAAAGACTGTCCTATTTCTTGAAGGCGGTAGCAGCCCCATCTTCAGCCACCTTGAGGAGCCTCTCCCAAGCCCGTTCATTGCTTAAGAAAGATTCCTCCTGCTCCTTGTCTTCTCGGATCACACCCACCACATAACAGCAATATTGACCCTCCATTTTAAGGAACGTGACCCTGCTTCCAGCCATCAGCTCTTGCAGTCTTCAAGACAAGTGTTCCGTCTCTACTGTCTGCTGGTTGAACAAGATGTGATGACTGGGCTCAAACTCTTCGATAGACCCTCATCTCCACTGCTGGTCATACATAGCAACCTTCCCAGGGATGCCACCCCACTAGAATTTCTCCAGCACTGGTCCTGGCTCATCTCCTTGTCTCTTCCTACCAGCCTAGGCCCTGTGGTCCACTTAATAGCTCCTGGATCCTGGCTCTCCCATTCACATTATGCAAGAACCCCAGTGATGAAGGAAGCAGTCTGAGTTCGAGCCTTGGTGGTTCCGGGAAAGTGGACAGTTCCGGACCACAGGCTCCTGCCACTGTTGCAACAGTTTCCTCTGGCTCCGATATTTCTCCAATCACTCCCTCAGGATTCTCGCTTGATTTTGCCTTCTTTTTCAACCCTTTTTTGGATTGTTAAAAAAAACTCGAAATGTACCACAAAGCACGTAATACTCTATTGATGAGTAATTGAATCCAGAAAAAATGTTCAACTTTTTTTTGGACTGTTATATACAACTGAAATGTACCACAGAGCATGTAAGGCCTGGGTCACACTAAACTTATGGAAAATCGGTCTGAGTCTCCCTGCCGAGAGTCACACAAGTGTTCTCCGTATGGCCAACAGTATGTAATGCATTTGCAATGCGATGATGCAATTTTCTCGCACCTATATATCCGTATGACATCCGAATGGCATCCGTATGAAATGCGTATGGCTTTACATTTCTCACTGCTTTTCACCATTGAATTAAATTGCTTAATGGGTTGAAATGATGAAAATGTGTGCATATTTGTCGCAAGCTAGAACAAATGGTCCATGTGGTGTCTGAGTTTTTCTCTCACCCATAGGCTTGCATTGATGAGTCTCGGATGATATACGCGTGCTGGGATTTTACACACACATCTTATATGCCTGAGAAAAAATATGGTGATGTAAGGTGGCACATAGATTAACTGTGGTTCGAGTGCTATACGAGGTTTTCTCGCACAGCACTAGTCTGTATTCTACGGTAGTGTGACCCCGGCCTAATAGTATATGTATAGGTAGTTGAATACAGAAAAAAATGTCAATGCTTTTTAGAATGTTATATTATACAAAAATGTACTAGAGACCACATCATAGTATATGGAGGAGTAATTGAATACAGAAAAATGTGTTAATGCTTTCTTAGACTGTTATATAACACCAAAACATACCACAGACAATGTAATAGTATATGGATGAGTAATTGAATACTGAAAAATGTTTCAACGCTTTTCGGGAGTATTATATAACCCCGAAATGTAAAACAGAGCACGTAATAGTATATGGATGAGTAATTGAGTAAAAAAAAATGTCATCACTTGTTTCAACTGTTATGTATCACCAAAATGTACAACAGACTACATAATAGTATATGGATGAGTAATTGGATACAGAAAAATGTTTCAGCACTTTTTGGGAGTGTTATATAACTCCAAAATGTACCACAAAGCATGTAATACTCTATGGGTGAGAAAGTGAATCCAAAAAATATTTCCAATGCTTTTTTGGACTGTTATATACATTGGGGAAAGTAAGTATTTGATTCACTGTCTATTTTGCAAGTTTTCTCACCTATAAAGAATGGAGAAGTCTGTAATTTTTATTGTAGGTACACTTCAACTGTGAGAGACAGGATATTTTAAAAAAATTCAGAAAATCACATTGTATGATTTTTACATAATTATTTTGCATTTTATTGCATGGAATAAGTATTTGATACAATAGAAAAACTGAACTTAATGTTTGGTACAGAAACCTTTTTTTGCCATTACAGAGGTCAGACATTTCCTGTAGTTCTTGACCAAGTTTGCATGCACTGCAGCAGGGGTTTTGGCCTACCCCTCCATAGATCTTTTCCAGATCTTTCAGGTTTCGGTGCTGTCGCTGGGCAACATTGAGTTTCAGCTCCCTACAAAGATTTTCTTTTGGGTTGAGGTCTGGAGACTGGCTAGACCACTCCAGGGCCTTGAAATGCTTCTTACGGAGCCATTCCTTAGTTGCCCTGACTGTGTGTTTTGGGTCATTGTCATGCTGGAAGACCCAGCCATGACCCATCTTCAATGCTCTTACCGAGGGAAGGAGGTTGTTGGCCAAAATCTCAATACAGTGCCTTGCGAAAGTATTCGGCCCCCTGGAACTTTTCAACCTTTTCCCACATATCATGCTTCAAACATAAAGATACGAAATGTAAATTTTTGGTGAAGAATCGACAACAAGTGGAACACAATTGTGAAGGTGAACGAAATTTATTGGTTATTTTAAATTTTTGTGGAAATTCAAAACCTGAAAAGTGGGGTGTGCAATATTATTCGGCTCCTTTAACTTAATACTTTGTTGCCACACCTTTTGCTGTGATTACAGCTGCAAGTCGCTTGGGGTATGTCTCTATCAGGTTTGTACATCGAGAGACTGAAATGCTTGCCGATTCTTCCTTGGCAAACAGCTCGAGCTCAGTGAGGTTTGATGGAGATCGTTTGTGAACAGCAGTATTCAGCTCTTTCCACAGATTCTCGATTGGATTGAGGTCTGGACTTTGACTTGGCCATTCTAACATCTGGATACATTTATTTGTGAACCATTCCATTGTAGATTTTGCTTTATGTTTGGGGTCATTGTCTTGTTGGAAGACAAATCTCCATCCCAGTCTCAGGTCTTTTGCAGATTCCAACAGGTTTTCTTCAAGAATGGTCCTGCATTTGGCTCCATCCATCTTCCCATCAATTTTAGCCATCTTCTTGCTGAAGAAAAGCAGGTGTCAGGACTCTGAACATTTTTTATTACCTTTTTGTGCATTACTGCCCTTTTCCAAGATGGTGTCTTTGGTCTCATGTGCACTGTGTCTTCCTGCTATAAAACTTCACCCCAGCCTTCAGTCTGTGCTAGAGTATTCTGCCTTGCATCCAGCTCCTGACCTCTGGTGACTCCCTGGCTATATACATGCTCCTGTGAACCTGTGGGGTTATCCTGCTACTCTGCTCTGAGTTCCTGCTGCATACACCAGTTCCAGTATCCTGCTCGTGTTTGCTTCCATCTGCATTTGCTTTACATGTAAGCTGTTTCTGCTCTGCAAGAACCTGAGACTATTACCCAGACCTCCCTGGTTGAGCTAAGATATTATTTGAACTGCCTTATAAGCATATCTATCTGTGTTGTGGACTAAGCAAGGACTTATTTGTGTCAAGTATCCTCAAGAATAATTGTGCTTCATAAACTTTCTGCGTGATTGCATTTTCCTCTGAAGTTTCCTATAGACTGCTGAGCTGCATTTGATATTTGCACCAAGTATTGTGGACTTGAGTTTCTCTCTGCACCTGTTTGAATCACCGTGTGATAATATAGATTTTACCACTTATAAAACTGTGTCCTGTAGTTGTCTTGTTCCAGGCAAAGAGTCTCCTGAGTTATCCCCTATAATTATTACAGCAGGCCCAAACCATGATGCTGCCACCAGCATGTTTGACAGTGGGGATGGTTTGTTCAGGGTGATGAACTGTGCTGCCTTTACGCCAAACATATCATTTGGCATTGTTGCCAAAAAGTTCAATTTTGGTTTCATCTGACCAGAGCACCTTCTTCCACATGTTTGGTGTGTCTCCCAGGTGGCTTGTTGCAAACTTTAAACAACACTTTTTATGCATATCTTTGATAAATGGCTTTCTTCTTGCCACTCTTCCATAAAGGCCAGATTTGTGCAGTGTACGATTGATTGTTGTCCTATGGACAGACTGTCCCACCTCAGCTGTAGATCTCTGCATTTCATCCAGAGTGATCATGGGCCTCTTGGCTGCATCTCTGATCAGTCTTTTGCTTGTTTGAGATGAAAGTTTAGAGGGACGGCAGGGTCTTGGTAGATTTGCAGTGGCATGATACTCCTTCCATTTCATTATGATCACTTGCACAGTGCTCCTCGGGATGTTTAAAGTTTTGGAAGGCATTTTGTATCCAAATCCAGCTTTAAACTTTTCCACAACAGTATCACAGACAATGAACTTCTGGAGTGAGTTTGCTGCACTGAAAGTAAAGAGACCGAATAATATTGCACGCCCCACTTTTCAGTTTTTGAATTTCCACAAAAATTTAAAATAACCAATAAAATTCGTTCAACTTCACAATTGTATTTCACTTGTTGTTGATTCTTCAATTCTTCACCAAAAATGTACATTTGGTATCTTTATGTTTGAAGCATGATATGAGGGAAAAGGTTGAAAAGTTCCAGGGAGCAGAATACTTTCGCAAGGCACCGTACAATGACCCCATCCATTCTCCATTCAATACAGTGCAGTCGTCCTGTCCCTTTTGCAGAAATACACCCCCAAAGTATGATGTTTTCCCCACCATGCATCATGGTTGGGACGGTTTCTTGGGGTTGTACTTATTCTTTTTCTCCCTCCAAACATGGTGAGTAGAGTTTATACCAAAAACTTCTATTTTGGTCTCATCTGACCACATGACCTTCCCCCATGCCTCCTCTAGATCACCAAGAGTGACATTGGTGCACTTCAAATGGGCCTGGACATGTGCCAGTGTGTGCAGGGGGACTTGTTTGTCCTGCAGGATTTTAAACCATGACTGCATAGTGTACTACTAACGGTAATGTTTGAGACTGTGGTCCAATCTCTCTTCAGGTGATTGACCAGGTCCTCCCATGTAGTTCTAGGCTGATACCTGACATTTCACAGAATCATCCCTATCCCATGAGGCAAGATATTGCATGGAGCCCCAGACCAAGAAAGATTGACAGTCATCTTGTGTTTCTTTCATTTTCTAATAATTGAGCCAACAGTTGTTGACTTCTCACCAAGTTGTTTGCTTATTCCCCTGAAGCCCATCCCAGTCTTGTGCAGGTCTACAATTTTGTCCCTGGTGTCCTTATCTAGCTCATAGGTCTTGGCCATGGTGGAGAAGTTGGAGTGTGATTGATTGAGAGTGTGGACAGGTGTCTTTAATACAAGTTATGAGTTCAAACAGTTGCAATTAACACGAGTAATGAGTGTAGAGTAGGAGTCCTTCTTGAAGAAAGACTAACAGGTCTGTGAGAGCCAAAATTCTTGCTGGTTGGTAGGTGATTAAATACTTCTTTAATGCAATAAAAAGCAATTTCATTATTTAAAAATCATACAACGTGATTTTCTGTCTTTTTATTTTTAGATTCTGTCTATCACTGGTGAATAGGGTTGAGCGACCTTTACTTTTATAGGATCGGGTCGGGTTTCACGAAACCCGACTTTTTCAAAAGTCGGGTCGAGTCAAATCGGCCGATCCTATAAAAAAGTCGGGGTCGGGGTCGGCCGAAACTCGAAACCCAATGCAGTGCATTGGGTTTCCAATGGTTCCCAGGGTCTGAAGGAGCGGACACTCTCCTTCAGGCCCTGGGATCCATATTTAAGTGTAAAATAAAGAATTAAAATAAAAAATATCGTTATACTTACCCTCTGACGGGCCCTGGTACTAACCGGGAACCTTCCTTCCTTAGAATCAGCCTTCCAGGACCTTGCGGTGACGTCGCGGTGACGTCGCGGCTTGTGATTGGTCGCGCGGCCGCCCATGTGACCGCTCGCGCGACCAATCACAAGCCGCGACGTCACCATAACGTCACCGAAGGTCCTGGAAGGGCTGATTCTTAGGAAGGAAGGCTGCCGGAAAGAAGCAGGGCGTGTCCGAGGGTGAGTATATACCTAATAGGAATATACTCACCCTCGGCTTCGTTCCGGCAGCCTTCCTTCCTAAGAATCAGCCCTTCCAGGACCTTCGGTGACGTCACGGTGACGTCGCGGCTTGCGATTGGTCGCACGAGCGGTCACATGGGCGGCCGCGCGACCAATCACAAGCCGCGACGTCACCGCGACGTCACCGCAAGGTCCTGGAAGGCTGATTCTAAGGAAGGAAGGTTCCCGCTTAGTACCAGGGCGCATCAGAGGGTAAGTATAGCGATATTTTTTATTTTAATTCTTTATTTTACACTTAAATCTGAATTCCGATACCAATTCCCGATATCTTAAACATATCGGGAATTGGTATCGGAATTCCGATTCCAGATTCAGAAGATCGCCGACTTCATGGCCGACCCCACACAGGGGTCGGGTCGGGTTTCATGAAACCCGACTTTGCCAAAAGTCGGCGACTTCTGAAAATTGCCGACCCGTTTCGCTCAACCCTACTGGTGAAGTGTACCTATGATAATAATTACAGACCTCTCCATTTTTTGTAGGTGGGAAAACTTGCAAAATCGGCAGTGTATCAAATACTTATTTTCCCCACTGTAAGACCGAAATGTACCAATGACCACGTAATAATATACATATGAGTAATTGGATACAGAAAAATATTTCAAAGCTTTTTCAGAGTGTTATTTAACACAGAAATGTACCATAAAGTAACTAATACTCTATGAATGACAATATTGTCAATTTTTCATCCTAAAAGTAAAAATATGGTCAACTGCTGCATCTACAATATATATTTAGCAATGGACTGCAAATCCCTAATCCCTATGTAGGGACTGTATTCAGTCACTCTCCCTGCTCCTGCAGCTGTCCCTAGGCTAAATGCAGAATGCATCTGATACAAACAGCAAAGCACCAAGTTAGCCCTTATAAGGACTGTTAGTATGATGGTTCAGCGTCAGAACCAGTATCAACACAACAGGACTCTGATTTGTTAAACTGTGCACACACGCCTGGCTGGACAAGCATACTCTCCCTCCAGTAACAACTGTCACAGAGCTGTGCAATGACATCAGCATGCAGAACCTGGTGGCGCTTGCTCTTTTATAATCCCTAATAATGTCACATGGCCAGCCAATCACAGTAATGCCACTATCAAGATTGCTACGGCAGGACAATGACTTGCAGGCAATCCTTGCATGCTTTTTGGATGTGTACCAGGTGCCAAAAATGCGGGGCGGGGATTTGAGTTTCAAATCGGGCACCAGCTAATGCTCACCGAGTGCTGAGCACATCCAGTCACCCGGATACTCAACTGATCCGAGTATCGCCAAGCACGTTCTCTCATCTGCAATCCCACCTCTACCCTCCCTTATCATCCCCTCTTTTGAAGTCCACTCTGTCTGCATCTACTCTCCCTCCAACCTCCAAGTGGCCATCATATACTGACCTCCAGGCCCAGCCACTGCCTTTATTGACCAATTCTCCACCAGGCTTCTTCACTTTCTCTCTGCTGACATTCCCACCATCATCATGGGTGACGTCAACATCCCCATTGATACTTTTCAGTCAACAGTCTCCAAACTTCTGTCCCTTACCTCATCCTTTGGACTTACTCAGTGGTCCTCCGCAGCCTCCCACACAGACGGACATACATTAGACCTGGTATTCACCCGCCTCTGCTCTCTATCTAAGTTCACCACCTCCCCTCTCCCTCTATCTGACCACCACCTGCTCACCTTCTCATCCCTGTCCTCCTCACCGGTCATCCATGTCCAGCAAAATGCGCACCCCGGGAGAAACCTTGCACACCTAGACGCCCACACACTCTCTGACTCTATCCTACCACTGGCATCCATATCCTCACTCCACGACACAGACACTGCCACTGCTTTCTACAATGCCACTCTTGCATCAGCTATTGACACAGTTGCCCCTCTCGTCCATGGCAGAGTGGGATGTATCAATAGACAACCTTGGCACAATAACACCACTAAAAAGCTCCGGCAAGTGTCCAGAGTTGCGGAGCAGCGTTGGAAAAAAACACACCTGCAAGACGACTTCACTGCATTCAAATAGGCAACACTCACTTTTAAATCTGCTCTCACCTCTGCTAAACAGGCCTACTTCACAACCCTCATATCTTCCCTATCCTACAACCCCAAACAGTTATTCAAAACCTTCAACTCCCTCCTCTGCCCCCCACTGCCCCCTCCAACCTCCCTCATCTCTGCTGAGGACTTTGCCACACACTTTAAAAATAAGATCGACCAGACAAGGCAAGTCTTCATTGTTCAACCACCACAACCCCTTTGTATACCAGACCAATACCCAAACCCCATAACCTCCCTATCCAACATCACCAAAGGGGGGCTTAATTGTCTCCTCTGCAAATCGCACCTCACCACCTGTGCGCTCGACCCCATCCCATCCCACCTCCTCCCCAACCTCACCACCACACTTATCTCATCCCTAACCCACCTCTTCAACCTATCACTATCTTCTGGCACATTCCCTTCTTCTTTCAAACCTGCCACAATCACGCCTATCCTTAAAAAGCCAACCCTCGATCCAACTGCTATGTCCAGCTATCGCCCAATATAACTGCTCCCATTCACTTCCAAACTCCTGGAGCAGCATGTCCACCCTGAACTTTCCTCCCACCTCTCATCTAACTTGCTCTTTTGACAATCTACAATCTGGTTTCTGCCCCCATCACTCAACTGAGACAGCCCTGACCAAAATCACTAACGACCTACTTACCGCCAAAGCTAATGGACAATACTCTGTACTCCTCCTTCTAGACCTGTCCTCTGCTTTCGACACAGTTGACCACTGCCTCCTACTACAGATCCTCTCCTCCTTTGGCATCAAAGACCTCACCCTATCCTGGATCTCCTCGTACCTTTCCAACCGCACATTCAGCGTCTCCCACTCCCACACTACCTCCTCATCCCATCCTTTCTCTGTTGAGTCCCCAAGTCTCTGGTCTAGGACCCCTACTCTTCTCAATCTATACACTTGGCTTGGGACAACTCATAAAGTCCCATGGATTCCAGTACCACCTCTATGCTGATGACACTCAGATCTACCTCTCTGGCCCAGACATCACCTCTCTGCTGTCCAGAATGCCAGAGTGCCTATTAGCCATATCCTCCTTCTTCTCCTCTCGCTTCCTCAAACTCAATGTAGACAAATCTGAACTCATCATCTTTTCTCCATCCCATAGATCTTCCATACCTGACCTATCTATCGCAATAAATGACATCATGCTTTCCCCCGTACCGGAAGTCCGCTGCCTCGGAGTAACCTTCGACTCTGCCCTGTCCTTCAAACTGCACATCCAAGCTCTTTCCACCTCCTGTCGCTTCCAGCTCAAAAACATCTCCAGAATCCATCTTTTCCTCAACCGTCAATCTACTAAAATGCTTGGGCATGCCCTCATCATCTCCCGCCTTGACTACTGCAACATCCTTTTCTGTGGCCTCCCTGCTAACACCCTTGCACCTCTCCAGTCCATCCTTAACTCTGCTGCCTGACTAATTCATCTCTCTCCTCGCTACTCTTCTGCTTCCCCCCTCTGCAAATCTCTTCACTGGCTCCCATTCCCTCAGCGTATCCAGTTCAAATTACTAATACTGACCTATCGATTTTTCTGGCTAACAGGGTACCACAATACAATCCAAACCATCCATAACCTGTCTCCTCCATATATCTCTGAACTAATCTCCCGATATCTTCCCTCACGTAATCTCTGGTCCTCCCAAGACCTCCTTCTCTCCTCCACACTTATTCACTCCTCATCTAATCGCCTCCAAGACTTCTCACGAATATCCCCGATCCTCTGGAATTCTTTGCCCCAACATGTCCGACTATCATCCACATTCGGATCCTTCAGACGGAACCTGAAAACCCATCTCTTCAGGAAAGCCTACAGCCTGTACTGACCCCGCTGCCTCCTCATAACTACTGAAGCTACCGCCTCACCAACGCCGGAGCTGCAGCAACCCTCAACCTATTGTCTCCTTCCCCATAATCCTGTAGAATGTAAGCCTGCAAAGGGCAGGGTCCTCGCCCCTCTGTATCAGTCTGTCATTGTTAGTTTGTTTACTGTAAGTGATATCTGTAACTTGTATGTAACCCCTTCTCATGTACAGCACCATGGAATCAATGGTGCTATATAAATAATAATAATAATAATAATAATAATAATAATAATAATAATAATAATAATCCCTAAGTATTAACTTACTTTTCTAAAATATTTAGGTGGAGAAATTAAAAAAAAGCATTGTCATTTTTTTTAACTTTTTTACATTTTACTCTTTTCAAGAGATGCACAAATAAAGTGTCATCTTTATTCTGTGGGTCAATACAATTATGTCAATACCAAATTTTTATGCAGGGTGGGCCATTTATATGGATAAACCTAAACAAAATGGGAATGGTTGGTGATATCAACTTCCTGTTTGTGGCACATTAGTATATGGGAGGGGGAAAACTTTTCAAGATGGGTGGTGACCATGGCGACCATTTTGAAGTCGGCCATTTTGGATTCAACTTTATTTTTCCAATGGGAAGAGGGTCATGTGACATCAAACTTATTGAGAATTTCACAAGAAAAACAATGGTGTGCTTGGTTTTAACGTAACTTTATTCTTATTTATCCCTTATCCCTCCTTATGTACCCGTATGCCTTGTTTTTTGCTCATGTTTAATGTATTTATCTATATATTTGCCCCATATTTCACATGTAAATGAGTGGAATAAATGGCGCTATAAAAATGTACAATAATAATAATAATAAATTTACAAGTTTATGACCACTTATAAAATGTGTTCAAAGTGCTGCCCATTGTGTTGGATTGTCAATGCAACCCTCTACTCCACTCTTTACACACTGATAGCAACACTGCAGAAGAAGTGCTAGCACAGGCTTTCAGTCCGACTCTCAACACCCCCATTGATTAACTGTTTTCAACTCTGGTGGTAGCTGGTTGTAAACTGTGAACAGGGCCGGGACAGCATTTATTCATGCAATATGTAAGTGAATAAGATTTATCTACTGGCTAACAATTTACAAAGATTTAGGAGCTGAGCTGCAATTTTAGGCAATTGCACACTGTTTCTAAATTCTCAGAGGACTGCTGACTTGTAACAGAGGTCATGTGATAACCTATGCCAGAAGTGGGGGCCAGGACACTAGCATGGGAAGGAGTGTTGTTGAGTACAAAGAAGAGACCAAGGTCCAGGAGGTGAGTAAAATATATTTGTTTATTTTTGAAAAACCCCTTTATGGTGCAATGCAAACCAGAAGGTATGGTCTAAGACAAGTTGATTACATTCTTTATAGTCTTTTCAGTATAACTTTGTCCAAAGTTATTGTAAAATTATCTTTCCTCCAGGAAGAAGAAGGCTGTCTGTCAAGTGAAGATAGCTACCTTGTAAGTTAATGTCTGAATCCAAAGAGCCTTTCCACATAACTTAAAGTGACTTACAGAACTTTTTTGCTTTTCCCATCTGAAAGCACATGCAGGTTTTGGCTAAGTGTGGATGTGTTTACAGAGGTTTGGAAAGATCTAGTATCTTTGGTGTTTGGCCAGAAGTCTTCTGCAAAAGAAAGATACTCATCTTCAGACAATTGTTTTAGGATTTTTGCCCCTCATCAGTGCAGTGTAGATTCTGTCTGGAGATTTTTTTGCCTGCAGCTAATTTTCATGGTCCCTGGGAATATAGTTTGGCCTATGTCTTTCTACACAGGCTGAAGGTTTCTGTAAGGAGAAACACTTTCTTTTAGTGGTGGAAGTCCTTTGGAGTCACCAGGTCAAACCAATAATGACATACCCAATTCACAAACAGTGGCTCCACATCCTGGTGAACTCAATTAGGTACTTGCAATTAGAGGGTCATAAGAGCACACAGTCTTATTTGTTTAGTGGGCAGAAGAGTCAACCAGCTGTAACCATGAAAAGACTGAAAGTAATAAAATATATTTGTTGGGACAGTGGACTGTAATATAGGTGCCATGAGGACACTAGACAAGACCTATTTCTTTGATCAGCGGCTTTTACTAGACTTCAGTTGCATGACAACCATAAAAACTTTGCTTACACAGGTAGACAGTGGGACTGATGAACAACGAATATACTTAGGTGTGTGATAAAGCTACGATACAAGCTCAGTCTCTGTCTATGAATATGCAGTCCATAACAAAAGGCTTGACATGAAGAATTCACAGTTTTTTCCTTTGTTAAGTTTTTTTTACTCAAAATGGGTTGGTTGAAATTTTTCATTTTTATTAAATTTACCGTAATATGTAGGTGCTTCTCACAAAATTAGAATATCATTAAAAGGTTCATTTATTTCAGTTCTTCAATACATTTTATAGTCATTACAAACAGAGTGATCTATTTGAAGTGTTTATTTCTGTTAATGTTGATGATTATGGCTTACAGCCAATGAAAACCCAAAAGTAATCTCAGTAAATTAGAATACTTTATAACACCAGCTTGAAAAATGATTTTAAAATCCGAAATGTTGGCCTACTGAAATGTATGTTCAGTAAATGCACTCAATACTTGGTCTGGGCTCCTTTTGCATCAATTACTGCATCAATGCAGCGTGGCATGGAGGCGATCAGCCTGTGACACTGCTGAGGTGTTATGGAAGCCCAGGTTGCTTTGATAGCGACCTTCAGCTCGTCTGCACTGTTGGGTCTGGTGTCTCTCCTCTTCCTCTTGACCATACCCCATAGATACTCTATGAAGTTAAGGTCAGGTGAGTTTGCTGGCCAATCACACACAGTGATACTGTTGTTTTTTAACCAGGTATTGGTACCTTTGGCAGTGTGCACAGGTGCCAGGTCCTGCTGGAGAATGAAATTTCCATCTCCAAAAAGCTTGTTGGCAGAGGGAAGCCTGAAGTGCTCTAAAATTTCCTGGTAGATGACTGCACTGACTTTGGTCTTGATAAAACACAGTGAACCTACACCAGCAGATGACATGGCTCCCCAAACCATCACTGATTGTGTAAACTTCACAGTAGACCTCAAGCAGCTTGAATTATGTGCCTCTCCACTCTTCCTCCAGACTCTGGGACCTTGATTTCCAAATGAAATGCAAAATTTACTTTCATCTGAAAACAACATCTTGGACCACTGAGCAACAACCCCGTTCTTTTTCTCCTTGGAACATGTAAGACGCTTCTGGTGTTGTCTATTGGTCATGAGTGGCTTGAAACGAGGAATGCGACACTTGTAGCCCATGTCCTGGATACATCTGTGTCATGCGGGTACTGGGTAGACTACAGCTGATTACCCGGGCCCCTGCGATATCCCTCAGACTAGGGAAAACCCTGTCTGTCCCTCTCCCAGAATTTACACTGATGGTGTGCTTGTCTGGGCCGCCAGGCCTGACCCTGACTCCTGTTTCAGTCCTATTCTGAAACCTCCACCCACCACCCAGTGATTAGACCACACACCAACCCCTACAGAAAGCACAGAGAGGGAAAACTAAAAACGCACCACTCCGCAGACACACAGGAAAACACTAAAATGTGCACAGGGCAAAACAAATACAAATATAGGAAGGAGAAATATGACAAAGGATAATACACCACCAGATATGATATTTCTTCTCCTAGACCACCACTCCAGACCGAGATCACCAGGTACAAGACACAAGCTATAATCGGCGATGCCCAAAGTCCAGAATGACTATTTAAAGGCCACGGGCGTGACCCAGCCTCCAACCCGATTACCAGCTAGATTAACCCCGGACAACCTGGATAAAGTCTAGCCGGCGCCACAGAACGTATAGTGGACGAATGTGGAATTACCGCTGTCTGCCGGACGCCCTAGTGTGAATAGCATCCGACATGACAGTACCCCGCCTTCTAGGAGGGACCCCAGGGCCCTTACGACTTATAGGATCCGGCTTGTCTGGATGGCGGCGGTGAAACATACTGACCAGCCGGTCCACATGTATGTCCGAAGCTGGTACCCAAGACCTCTCCTCCGGCCCATAACCACGCCAGTGTACCAGATACTGTAATGTGCGGCGCACCATACGAGAGTCAACCACCTTGGAGACTTCAAGCTCCAAATTGCCATCTACCAAGACTGGAGGTGGCATCGGCGCCGCGTCCACGGAACCCACCACCTTCTTTAAAAGAGATCTGTGAAACACGTTGTGTGTCTTATAAACCGTAGGAAGCTCCAATCGGTAGGCTACCGGGTTAATGATGGCGGCGACCCTAAATGGACCAATAAACCTTGGACCCAATTTCAGGCATGGTACTTTGAGTTTTATGTTTTTTGTGGACAACCACACCCAATCACCCACACTCAGGTCCGGACCTGGCACACGTCTACTGTCAGCCACTCATTTGTACCTTGCACCCACGCTCAGCAAGCGCTGTTTCACTCTCCTCCAAACGGATGATAGTTGTGCTCCTAGCTGGTCCTCCTCCGGAACGCCAGCAGAGCCACCCTGAGTACAAAATTGAGGATGGTACCCGTAAACACAAAAGAACGGGGACTCCCCAGACGATTCCTGGCGGTGATTATTAATGGCAAACTCAGCCAAAGGAAGGAACGTCGACCACTCTTCCTGATTGTCAGAAACAAAGCAGCGTAAATACTGCTCCAAATTCTGGTTTATACGCTTGGTCTGACCATTTGACTGAGGATGAAACGCCGAAGAATGCGACAACTTGATCCCAAGCCGTGAGCAAAATGCTTTCCAAAACTTTGCCACAAACTGAGTACCCCTATCCGACACTATGTCAGACGGGACCCTGTGAAGTCTGACCACCTCCTGCACAAAAACCTGAGCCAGAGTCTTCGCGTTAGGCAACGAAGGCAAGGACACAAAGTGCGACATCTTTGAGAACCGATCAACAACCACCAGGATGACTGTGTTCCCAGCTGAGGAGGGCAAGTCTGTAATAAAATCCATAGAGATCTCCGTCCATGGCCTACTGGGTACCCCTAGAGGATGTAACAAGCCAGCAGGACGAGAGCGAGGCGTCTTAGCCCTAGCACACGTGGTACATGCTGACACGTACGAGACCACGTCCTGTCAGATTTTGGGCCACCAAAACCGACGCGACACCAACTCCAAGGTACCCCTAACCCCTGGATGGCCAGCCAGAACAGCATCATGATGCTCACCCAACACCTTTAGGAGAAGATGGAGCGGTACAAATGATTTGTTAATGGGAAGCTCTGGTGGTACCTCCTCCTGAGCCTCGGCAATTTCAGCCTCAACCTCTGTCGTGAGAGTCGAGACCACTACACCCTTTTGGAGGATGGGTACCGGATCTTCCCGAGGTTCTCCCCCAGGAAAACACCTGGATAAAGCATCTGCCTTAGTGTTCTTAGACCCCGGTCGGTACGTAACAAAAAAGTTGAATCGCGTGACACCTGGATAAAGCATCTGCCTTAGTGTTCTTAGACCCCGGTCGGTAAGTAACAAAAAAGATGAATCGCGTGAAAAACAATGCCCAGCGAGCCTGCCTGGGGGACAGACGCTTGGCTGACTCTAAATAAAGCAGATTTTTATAGTCGGTGATAACTGTAACCTGGTGGACCGACCCCTCCACGAAGTGTCGCCATTCCTCAAAAGCCAACTTGATAGCCAACAACTCCCTGTTGCCGATATCGTAGTTTTGTTCGGCGGGCGACAGCTTCTTGGAAAAGTAGGTGTATGGACTCAACTCGCCCAAGGATGAGCCTTGTGACAGCACCACCCCCACTCCAACCTCAGACGCATCGACTTCCACGGTAAATGGTTTTGATACGTCCGGTTGCACCAGAATGGGGGCCGAAGCAAAACTGTTCTTCAGAAATTTGAATGCGTGCACAGCAGCCTCAGGCCAGGTGGAGAAATTGGTACCCTTTTTCGTCATGTCAGTAAGTGGTTTAGCAATGGTAGAAAAATCTTTGATAAATTTTCTATAATTAGAAAATCCAAGGAACCGCTGGAGTGCTTTTAGGTTATCAGGCCGTTCCCAATGCAGCACCGCTTGCACCTTAGCGGCGTCCATTTTAAACCCTGAAGCAGACACAATATAACCCAAGAAAGGCAACTCCTGAACCGAAAAAACACATTTCTCCAGTTTTGCATAGAGCTTATTTTCTCTGAGTAGCTGTAACACCTGCCTCACATGCTCTAAATGAGTATCACGGTCGCATGAATAAATGAGAATGTCATCTAGGTACACAATAACAAATTTCCCCAGTACATGCGAGAACACATCATTTATGAAATGTTGAAATACAGCAGGCGCGTTTGTCAACCCAAATGGCATCACCAAATTTTCAAAATGACCCTCAGGAGTATTAAAAGCCGTCTTCCACTCATCACCTTGACGGACTCTTATGAGGTTGTACGCCCCCCTGAGGTCAAGCTTGGAAAACCACTTAGCACCAGCCACCTGGTTGAACAAATCAGGTATCAGTGGCATAGGGTATGGATCATGAACCGTAATCTGGTTTAACTCCCTGAAATCCAGACACGGGTGTAGTCCGCCATCTTTCTTCTTAACGAAGAAGAACCCCGCTGCCACCGGCGAGGATGAAGGCCTGATGTGCCCTTTGCTCAAACTCTCAGCAATGTAGTCTTTTAAAGCTTGCCTCTCAGGACCAGAGATGTTAAACATCCTAGCTTTCGGTAATTTGGCCCCTGGTTTAAACCTAATAGTACAGTCATAGGGTCGATGTGGTGGCAATTCTGAGCAACCCTTCTCAGAGAACACATCTGTGAAATCCAGCAGAGACTCAGGAATGCTAGAAGTAACAGCGGACACACATGTGGCCAGGCAATTATCCTGGCAGAATCCGCTCCACTGAATTATGTCCTGAGTTTTCCAGTCAATCACCGGGTTGTGCATAGACAACCAAGGAAAACCCAGAACCATTTGTGCAGGAAGATTACTGAGCACCCTACATGTAACTTGCTCAAAATGTAGGACCCCAATGTGGAGTTTAACCTCAGCCACAAACTCAGAAATCTCCCCCTGTGGGAGTGGAGTAGCATTGATGGTGACCACCCGGATAGGATGAGGCAGTTTTTCGACCGTGAACCCGGCCGTGCGCGCAAACTCCTCATCAATGAGATTAGTGGCCGACCCACTATCCACAAAAACAGTGATTGTCAGCTCTCTGCCAGCGACCATAAATCTGGCAGGAAGCATACATTGAGAGACCACCATGGAGGATATGCATGAGCTCAGATTGGCCTCCTCCACACCCTCTGAGCTTAGTAGTTTTCCGCCGTTGCGCTTTTCTTAGAAAACAGAGGACAAGCATTAACATAATGTCCTTTTTTACCACAGCAAAAACAGGCTCCCTGTTTCCTGAGTGAGGGGGCTCAATGATGTGACACCCCTGCGATTTGCATAGGCTCCGTGGGCTCACCTGCAGCAACCTCACGAGCACCTACGCACTCCTCCATAAGAGGCGTCTCTTGCACCCCCTGACGCAAACGGCGATCAATGCAAACAACAAGACTCATAGCAGACTCTAGAGAAGCAGGAGTCTCATACATCAGGAGGGCTTGTTTAACCCTTCTCGAAACCCCATGTACAAACTGACTCCGCAGCGCCGGGTCATTCCATTGTGTGTCCACCGCCCAGCGGCGAAATTCAGAACAATAATCCTCCGCCATTCGCTCCCCCTGGCGGAGAGCACGTATTTTAGATTCTGCTAGAGCCAATCTGTCAGGATCATCATATATGAGCCCAAGAGCAGAAAAAAAAAACTCCACTGAGTTAAATGCAGCTGAATCAGATGGTAATGAAAATGCCCATGCTTGGGGGTCTCCGTTCAGTAATGACAACACCAGGCCCACACACTGAGCCTCATTACCTGAGGAAACCGGGCGCTTATGAAAATATAATTTGCAAGCTTCACGAAAAACAACAAATTTACTGCGTTCCCCAGCAAACCTCTCAGGTAAAGGAATCTTTGGCTGTGCAACTCTACCTGCATTTTCAGCTTGCACATTAGATACTACCAGACCCTGTTTCTGAACTGCCCCCTTCAACTCAGTGACCTGTAAGGACAGCGCCTCCAACTGGCAGGTTATGGAAGTCATGGGATCCATGGCAACCAAAATTTATTTAGGCCGATTATAATGTCATGCAGGTACTGGGTAGACTACAGCTGATTACCCGGGCCCCTGCGATATCCCTCAGACTAGGGAAAACCCTGTCTGTCCCTCTCCCAGAATTTACACTGATGGTGTGCTTATCTGGGCTGCCAGGCCTGACCCTGACTCCTGTTTCAGTCCTATGCTGAAACCTCCACCCGCCACCCAGTGATTAGACCACACACCAACCCCTACAGAAAGCACAGACCGGGAAAACTAAAAACGCACCACGCAGCAGACACACAGGAAAACACTAAAATGTGCACAGGGCAAAACAAATACAAATATAGGAAGGAGAAATATGACAAAGGATAATACACCACCAGATACAATATCTCTTCTCTTAGACCACCACTCCAGACCGAGATCACCAGGCACAAGACACAAGCTATAATCGGCGATGCCCAAAGTCCAGAATGACTATTTAAAGGCCACGGGCGTGACCCAGCCTCCAACCGATTACCAGCTAGATTAACCTGGATAAAGTCTAGCCGGCGCCACAGAACTTATAGTGGATGAATGTGGAATTACCGCTGTCTGTCGGACGCCCTAGTGTGAATAGCGTCCGACATGACAATCTGTGTGTGGTGGCTCTTGAAGTAATCAGCATTCCTTTCCTTGTGAATCTTCCCAAAATTTTTAATTGGCCTTTCAACAATCCTTTCAAGGCTGCGGTTTTCCCGGTTACTTGTGTACCTTTTACTACCACACTTTTTCCCTCCCTTCAACTTTCCATTAATATGCTTGGATACAGCACTCTGTGAACAGCCAGCTGCTTTAGCAATGACCTTTTGTGGTTTACCCTCCTTGTGGAGTGTCAATGACGGCCTTCTGGACATCTGTCAAGTCAGCAGTCTTCCCCATGATTGTGCAGCCTACTGAATCAGACTAAGGGACCTTTTTAAACACTTTGCAGGTATTTTTTGTTAATTATTCTAATTAACTGAGATAATGATTTTTGGGTTTTCATTGGCTGTAAGCCATAATCATCAACATGAACAGAAATAAACACTTGAAATTGATTACTCTGTTTGTAATGACTCCATATAATATGAGTTTCACTTGTTGTATTGAAAAACTGAAAAAAAATTAACTTTTTGATGATATTCTAATTTTGTGAGAAGTACCTGTAAGTATAAGGAGGCCTTAAAAAGGCTCCGATGAGCTGCAAACACCACAAAACAGGTTGACTGTACTGTAGATGAGTTTTTTGGCTTGGTATTTATCCCTGGGTGGGACATTGACTTATATTATAACTACCTCTCCGAAATAGATTACTTCATTCTGCGAGACAGCAAGTTTGCATACCTTTCTCCCATGAAGCATTTCCTGTAAAATTCCATATTCAGCAGGTCTCTCTTAAGGAGAATCAGTTCTTTGCTGTACGCATATTTTTTAATTCCTTGATATGATGTTGTTGCTTCATAATACACTATAAAATTATATTAGATCAGAGGACGACTCTTTAGGAAATGCCAGCATTTTTTCTCGTGAAGAGTCATTTTTAGCTGTGTTGTTCTTTATAGCACTTTTTTTGACCACCATCACTTTTTTCTTTTAAACAAATTTTACTGGTGTTTTCCAGATATTTTTCTTTTAACTCCAACAATGAAAGGAAATTATAGCGATTTTTTTTACATTTTTTTTTCCCAAACAAAATCGCTGTTAAACCACTCAAAAATGACACTCTGGCATGTTCCAGGCATCTTTTGACCCTTCTTATTGTCTTCTATTACAAAGTAATAGGGCGCATCACCGCGACTCAATGTAAGTACAGATCACCCAGCTTTCCTTTCAGCACCCGGGGTTTTTACAGCCACGAGCGAGTGCTTTAGCGCAGCTCCTGGCTGTAAAATGATTTAACCCCTTCAGATGGATTTACTTCATGGGACCTGACAGTTCATCCGAAGGTATGTATATTGTTGGTTTATTATTTTGCCAAGCGAGGGTCTTCCGGATGGATTGAGAGAGCAATAAAATACTAAAACAACCTGTTTGTTTATTTCATTAAAATACTTTTTAATAACGTGTGTGTTTTTTAACCCTTTCATACAATTGGATTAATAATGGATAGGTGACATAATTGACGCCTCTCCATTATTAATCTGGCTTAATGTCACCTTACAATAGCAAGGTGACATTAACCCTTCATTACCCCATATCCCACCGCTACACGGGAGTGGGAAGAGAGTGGCCAAGTGCCAGAATAGGCGCATCTTCCAGATGTGCCTTTTCTGGGGTGGCTGGGGGCAGATGTTTGTAGCCAGGGGGGCCAATAACCATGGACCCTCTCTAGACTATTAATATCTGCCCTCAGTCACTGGCTTTACCACTCTGGCGGAGAAAATTGCACGGGAGCCCACGCCAATTTTTTCCGCGATTTAACCCTTTATTTTAGCAGCTACAGCACCCAAATTTTGCACATACACACTACTAACATTAGTAGTGTAGAATATGCAAAAAAAAAAGGGGATATGAGATGGTTTACTGTATGTAAACCATGTCTCATATCATGTCGGGTTTGTGAAGGAGAAATGAGAAGCCGGCAATTGATTTACCGGCTGTTCACAGATATCGCGCTGAATGAAATCTAAATACAGAATATATATATATGTGTCTCAATGACATATATATATATATATATATATATATATATATATATATATATATATATATATATATACTGTATATATGTTTTCCCGAACATTTGAGCACATAAATCCATTAGATGTCGGTTTTGCAAGCCTGCGAGAAAATATCGCAGTACGGATGCCATACGGATTACATACGGAGGATGCCATGCGCAAAATACGCTGACACACCCTGCCTACGGATCACATACGGACCACTATTTTGGGAACATCTCTCCGTATTACGGCCGTAAAAAACGGACCGTATTGTCTTACGCTGAGTGTGACGCCGGCCTTAAAGTCTGATGTTAGCTTATTGTTTTATAGAAGCCAATTACAGTTCTTGTAAAGGTACCGTCACATTAAGCGACGCTGCAGCGATATAGACAACGAGCGTTTAGGTCGCTAGGAGACGTCAGACACCGGCAACAGCAGAACGATGCAGGAGTGATCCAGTGACGTACTTATCATTCTCGCTGGTTATTCGCTCCAGTTCGCTCCATGAAGAAACATTGCTGACATCGTTGCTTTTGCTTTCAAACACGACGATACACGCCGATCTGATGACCAAATAAAGTTCTGGACTTCTAGCTCCGACCAGCGATATCACAGCGGGATCCAGATCGCTGCTGCGTGTCAAACACAACGAGATCGCTATCCAGGACACTGCAATGTCACGGATCGTTGTCGTTCTCGTTGGAAAGTTGTTTAGTGTGAAGGTACCTTTAGTTAACAGTTACCACCATTTCTTCATTGTCATGTAGTAACACTCCAGACATGTCAGATAAGTGAATAATTAGACTAATATTTAACATCCTTTTAATCAGAACACACTATCTTTCAGGATTAAAACACAAAGAAACCATTTAAAGTCCTCAAAAGTCACCTTAGGACAAACCAACGAGGTTAACGACTTCTCACTGAAGTCTTCACCACTCTTGGATTGCCCACGCTGGACTACACATTACCACTGGTACCACATTAAATTGATTTATATGTGATCTTTTATGTGAATTAAATCTTTATGGGCCAGACTAAAGAAATGTTTACTGTATTATATATGGATTAGGAGAAATATTTTCCCTTTCTGATGTTATATTAGTCGAGGACTCACTGGAGTTTTATTTTGTCTTCCTTGTGAAGACCTACAATCAGGTTGTACCTTTGTCCTTTCTAATCTTAGGAACTATTTGAACATGTAACATTGATTATTTGTGTGGAATACCAACAACTTCTACTATTTACTTTTAACCATGTTGATACTACAATCTCTTTGTCCTCCAGGGAAGTTTTTATTAAGTAATCCTTTAAGTCTTCATACTTCCTGAGAGAGAATCAAGGAATAGAAGAGAAACTCAGTTTCGCTGCCACCTGAAGACTCTGGTCTACCTGGTGTATGTCACAGCTTCTTACTGTATACATACATGCTACAGATTACAGTAGAAATCTCATGTTCTTCCAGACCTACTTCTTGAGACAATCTAATGACTTTGTGGAACATTCATGTTTACAATATGACATAGATACTTGAGATGTGGCAGCCTCCTCGTCTTATATCACTCCCATCATTAGGATAGAATGTGAAACTGAACAGCAACGCGCTCCCAGGTCAGTGTAGACAACAGACCACCCCATCAGGTCAGCCTTTCAAAATATTTATATAAATGGAGACAGGAAAACCTTCATGTAAAGTAACAGCTTATGCTCTGGTCTGGGTAGCGATGGTTTCCATCTCTACAAACCTAAATATACTGCAGTTTAAATAGATGATGAGCACTTGTGAAAAGTGAAGTGTCTGCCACTCTCGCCGCAGTGTTCAGGAGCTTTCCAGTACAAACATAGGCAGAAGAATGACAGCATTTTTCTTTCTGCATAGCTATCCAACAAGCTCCTGCATACAGCTTGGAAGGTTCTCTGACATAACTTCAGGTATTTAGGAAAATATGTTATATACTTTGTTTAATTATGTAATTTTCAGCAATTGGAACTGTGGAACAGGGCGTCTGAAATTAAATAAAATGATCCAGTTGTCGTTTTAAAACACTAAACATAATTGCCTACAGAAGTATTACAAAGTTGATTACACGTTGCAACATTCTACAACCCATCCCACTCAAATTAGGTTGAAGGGAGATTAAAATCTTGTGGGCGTTTTCTTCTTTGGTGGCCTTCTTGGTAAAAAAATATTATAAAATACTTACAGCATATTATCTAGCAGTATAATCAATCAATAACAAATACTACATTTTACAGTGTTCAGCCTAAATAAGCACTAAAGATATATTACTCAGCGTAGAATTTTTAGATATATTAACTGGAGTTAGTAGCTCCACACTTCTGTGCTGTGTAATATATCTTCAGTGCTTATTTATGCTGCACACTCTGGTTGGCAGGACCTGTGGACACTGGTCATGTGACCCTCATGAGATCATCACAGGTTCTTTTGCACGTCTATGTTGATGCCTGCTTATAATTGGTCAGTGTCATAAAGGAGGCAGAAGTACACACCCCGAGTGAAAAAATGTCTAATAAAACCCACTTGGACTTACCTAAAGTTAACGCCACAGATTTGATTGTTAATATGTTTGCTGCTAATAGGCAAAATTAGAAAAAATAAAAAATGTTATTCTTCATTCTTGCCACAATTACATGATGTGTCCAGTTCAACATGAAAAATTTGGTCAAAGCTCCACTTTACAACAGTAATAATTAGGGAACAATCAAACCAATCTAGACACATTTATTATAATAATAATGTGAACAGAACCTAAAGTTTAATTTACATTAGCTGGTGATTCATCAGATTCTAAATGAATTACACAATTTTCGCGAATGATAGGTAATCTGAGTGGGTTCAATGACTTGACGATGTGTCCAAAAACGCTCTTTCATCGTTCATGAAATTGTTTAGGTTAGCTAAAAATTGCTCTTTCAACTTTCAAAAATTGTTATGTAAATGGAGATTTACTCCTTCTATAATTAGGTAGGGAAAAGAGGAAATTTGAGTCCTAAATATGTGAAGCTTTCAGTGATTGGTTTACCTTGTTCAATAGCAATTGGAGCATTAGAAAGAATACATATTCGTAATTTTTGTAGATTTTTTTTGCTTCACTAATTCGATTACATTTTCTTTATGCAGTATCAATACTTTATGAATTCATGAATACAAAATAAGTGGTATTACTTATGGGATTTGAACATTGAACCTGTCTGTGTGAACATGGTGCACGATGTTTGATTTTACGATTTAACGATCACTATTCAAACATGTCATTCTCGATTTTTATCATGCATAAACACTTGTCTGACATTGTTTGCTGGTCATATGTTACGATCGTATTGTTTAAACTATCTGCCTGTGTAAATGAACCCTTAGTGTGCATTACACCGGCTAACCGTGGCCATTAAACAGTCTCTGAATGGCTACATAAAAGTTGATTGGTGGTCATGTCATAGCCTTGTTAACACTATCTATCATTCTACGAGTATAAAATATCATTGTTTTCAACAAAAGGACATTATGCTGCCAAGCACAATAAATGTTTAAGCAAGCTTAACGTGTAACTAACCATCATTTTAATTTTATTCTTGTAAAACAATAGTTCACTTGAAAATAAACAACTTTATAATATAACTGAACAGAAAATTTTGCTTCTTTCTCCTTCCGGAGTCTCAAAAATTTTCAATTCATGAGTAAAATCTGTATTTGGCTAAAACAGATTTTACATTATTGAGATAAGAGATGACAGTTGCTGCTCATAATATTCTACGGAGAGGAGGCGAGAGTGAGGATGCGCTACAGGCAGAGATCCCTCCCTTTGATCTATATAGAATATTACCAGTAGCAACTGCCTTCTACTTTCTTGTTCTGTCTTCACAATACAATACAGATTGTATCGGTGGATTGAAAATTTTGAGAAGAAATGATGAGTTCTGGAGATGAGATATATCGCAAAGTTGCTTATTTTCATTTGTACTATTGATCCACCAAATAAAAATTATAATGACAATTATACTTTAAAAATCATTTCACCTGTCAAACAAGATTTGCTAATTTATTGCTCTATAATCAGCAAACAACTCCCTATTATCAGGCAGTGTAAATGCACCTGATGACATTAATAACCAATTATGTAGATGTTGGATGAGGAGAGGTATAATCAATAGAATGAATGTTGATGTGACTGCTTTTTTTGATCCTTTTGTTCTGGACCTGTGCTACATGTGAACACAAGTGTACCAGTTTTTGGAAAGTTATAACCCAGTGTTGCCCTGTGTATGATCATAGCATTGGTGGTATTTTCATGTTATTTACTGGTATTCAGACCACTTGACGTAGAAACACTGCGCTGGTGAACAGTCATATAGATTTAACATTATAAATTTCAGTATTTTATTGGTAATTTGCTATGGTTGATACAAGATCATTATAAACTGTGTTCAAGAAGATCTAATTTAGTTAAAGACGTTTTTTTGCCGCCAGCCTTTTTCCGTGAACTGGTATTGTATCTTAGCCCCATTCGAATGACAATAAAGACTTTATTCAAGTGTCTTTTAGCAATTTTAAGACTTCCCTAATAATAAACTTATTAAATGACTAGCTGAAGAGCCTGGCATTGCACGGGCATAGTAACCAACTATGGTTAGTTATAACAAATTATAATGATTATCCTCAATCCCATAGTCCCGTGCCCATATACCCACCATACATATCCTCCATGCTTGGACCCTCAAGAATCAGCTGTAATCTATGAGGGGAACCTTACAGCACATGTTTAGATCCCCTGTGGCGCTTCTGCAGGAGAAAATGAAGCATTGCACAGCCTTCCCCCATTGTACTCAATCTGCCATTCCAGCTCCAAAAAAAAATAGAATAACTGATGAAGATTGATCGTCCTTGTCTGTCCTTCTGATTGTCCTGATATAACCATTTAGCGATCATTGCTTTGAGTTAAAGCTTCACATTGTAATGTCTTGTCCATCCATAAAAGCCCCACACTAATTTTAAAATATAAAACCACTAAATATTTCCCTCAAGTAGTCTAGTCATTAAAGATAATTTTTAAAAGATATTAAGAACTCAATCTTTCCCCCCTCGAGATTAGCATAAAATTACACGGCTGGATTCCATATTGTCTTTCTCAAGTAAACACAAATCAAGCACTCTCAGCAATGTCAGGTCTCTGGAGATATGGGGCATTCCGCAAACATCTGGTAAGAGTCCGTGATTTCGATAATTCCCACACCACCACATGTAAAAACCATCACAGCAAGGAAGAGAATTTGAATTGCTTGACAAGAATATATTTATGGATTCTTATAGTTTTTGTTTCTTCATGATAACTGATAAATGTAAAGTCATACTTGTAAAGTCATACATACTGGGGTCCAATGAATTTAGGTCAAAGTAGTTATATGCATTAGGAGAAGCAAAAAAGTGCAAACAATTATCTGTACATATTTTTAGAGGCTTGAACAATATACACTCAACTTTGGTTTTGGTCTCCTGCTGCCCTTCTTGCTTTCTCTTCTGTTGGGGATGGAGCATGACTGCTGTAACCAAACAGTAACAGCAGCATTGAATGCAAATTTACCTTAACTGTCAGACTAAGGGTACTGTCACACAGTGCCATTTTGATCGCTACGACGGTACGATTCGTGACGTTCTAGCGATATCGTTACGATATCGCAGTGTCTGACACGCAGCAGCGATCAGGGACCCTGCTGAGAATCGTACGTCGTAGCAGATCGTTTGGAACTTTCTTTCGTCGCTTGATCACCCGCTGACATCGCTGGATCGTTGTGTGTGACAGCGATCCAGCGATGTGTTCGCTTGTAACCAGGGTAAACATCGGGTAATTAAGCGCAGGGCCGCGCTTAGTAACCCGATGTTTACCGTGGTTACCAGCGTAAACGTAAAAAAACCAAACAGTACATACTTACATTCCGGTGTCTGTCCTCCGGCGTCTCAGCTTCTCTGCACTGTGAGCGCCTGCCGGCCGGAAAGCGGGCACAGCGGTGACGTCTGACGTAACCGCTCTGCTTTCCGGCCGCTGTGCTTACACAGTGCAGAGAAGCTGAGACGCCGGGGGACAGACACTGGAATGTGAGTATGTACTGTTTGTTTTTTTTACGTTTACGCTGGTAACCAGGGTAAACATCGGGTTACTAAGCGCGGCCCTGCGCTTAGTAACCCGATGTTTACCCTGGTTACCCAGGGACTTCGGCATCGCTCCAGCGCCGTGATTGCAACGTGTGACCGCAGTCTACGACGCTGGAGCGATAATCATACGATCGCTGCGACGTCACGGATCGTGCCGTCGTAGCGATCAAAATGGCACTGTGTGACAGTACCCTAATGACTCCTTTATAGGTACAAGCCATGATACCTACAGTATGTGAACAGAGTCTAAAGGCCTTCATAAAAATTTGATCAAAGTTGGCCAAGTCCATCGATTTTGATCTTGCATGTATGGGGACAACCTGACTCTCCTCTGACAAGTGATGGAAGGATCAGTCGGTCTGAATGTAAAGACCTTTTTCTTCTTCCTGATATAAGGTGATAGTTGCAAAGGTGTCTGGTTATACTCTAAAAGCCCCCACACACATTAGACTGATGTTGGCTAAATCTGTCGATATTGACAGGATCAGTCAACTGTGTAATGTATATGGGGGTGCTGGACGGCTGATCATCGGGAGAGATGTCTATCGGGCTGGCAATTTGCATTTTTCTCAAGGAGATTTGCCATCGGCCATCATGTCAGTCTGTGGCGTTCTCAAAGAGAACTCACGAGTACTCGATTGGCTCATATGGGACAGTCGGTTGACATGGCTGTCGGCCGAACAATCATCTGAAGCATCGTTTAGCCAATGGTCATCTAATGTGTGTGACCAGATTAAAGCCCCCTACACATAAAGCAGACTATCAACATTATCTGAAGTGTATGGGGGCATCTCCTTTGTCCCTCAACAGAAGAGAGGTGTCTGGCAAAGGCTTTCTCCCCTCACCCAACTGAAAATGCATGAACGTTTAGCCAAGTTTCTTGTTCGGGCAACGACTATCTAAGGCTTATGGACACCTTACACCATGTTCTCCATGCAGAACATATTTGGCCAAGCCAACAGTGCTTGCGTATGGTAACTCAGGAAACATCTGATTTATGGCCAGCTTTAGAAAAAGTTGGGGCACAAATCTTAAATTGAGGAATGGAAAAATTATTATGGATGATACAACAGAAAGATTGTCGTATAGACCTTGATAGAATGTATGTGAATGAATGGAAGAGTCCTGTTGTGATGTGTGTGTATGCTTGTGTGTATATGTATATTTGTATATATATATATATATATATATATATATATACAATATATACAATATCTATATATATATATATATATATGTTACTGTGCTAAGTAACTATTAAGGTTCACCACATAGACTTTGGAACCTTGTTTATTTGTTTTGCATTCAGCCATACTGCCCTGTACACACATTAATCCTTGCCTTAGGAATCCTGTTTTTGTCAAATTGTTGTTGGTTTATAATGAAGTTAGTGTTGGAGCAAATTCCACTTAGTTAACATGTCTTTCATGCTTGAAGTGATGCACATTTTCTGCATGAACTATTTTTGACATAGCCACCCACTACAAGATTGATCAAAGTACATGAAAGGGCCCTCTGTACTTCATCTTCTCATATCTACATATAATAGTCATATCTGGAAACGTGTTTATACTGTGGCTGTGCTGCTGCCTCCTCTACAAGGTAACAACAAATAATGCAACATCAGAAATGTTCCCTTCATTTGTAGACATGAATCCATGATTTGCATTGAAAAAGCTGAAACAAGACAAGTCTTAAAGCACCACACACATCCAAGAAAAGTTGGCTGAGCGTACAGATTTTAAGGGACTGGCCGATTATCTTATGTGTTATCTTAAGTGTCTATATGGAATTTTTAAAGGAACAGCTTTAAAAGGTGTGTAGTCATCTTTATAGCCATATGATTTATTTGCACTAGGCACAAGGTGGACTGACATCTATATTTTTACATTTGATCCTGTAGACATATTCCCTTCCACCTACTCCTTGCTTCCAAGAGTACATGAAACATATTTTAGCTAGAAGCAGAAGACTAATGGAAAGAACTATGACTATCAGATCTGACTACATTGTGATTTGTATGTTGTCTGTTACCATGGAGACATGGAGTTTACTGTTACAGATTTCACTAGCCACTCCTGCTCAAACAAGAGGATTTCCAGAATTCTATGCTTTTATCAATGGTACTCATAATTTATTTGATTCCATGTGATCAATTTTTTTTTAAATAACCTAAATAATCCTAACAATTTTTCGGAATCCCTACACTGAGCTACTGGCAAACTATCTTGAAAGCCAAATCCCATGTTTAACACTGATTAACTGACTGACTGTAAATTAAGAGCCATTTAGAATTATGAAGATGTGGTTAAATGCTAGAGTTATATATAGCGGTTTATTACACAATCGTAATGAGGGTGAAGCTCGCATTACTTTTAGTCACAGCCACAAAGGCTAAATAAGAAGACCCACATACAGTAACACTGATTTTGTAATACTGGAAATGTTTTACTATTCTTGACATTATTGTTTTAGGCTTCACTACTTTTATCTTGTGATTTCACCAGTTTTTGAAATTTCTTGCTTTGTTGTTGGTTATTTTGACATTCTCCTAAGTAACTAAATGAGCCATAACATCTATATTTCACCAATTTTTAAGTTTTATAAATTACCAGGAAAGAGCTCATAATGTTTGCACACAAGGCAGGATAGAACATGTCACTGTATATAACTATTATGCCATTGCATACTATGTCATTGTATTGTATGTTATGTGCCTTGATTTTCACAATTTTGCTTTTTCAAATTTATTTTAATAATACATAACTAATGTATTGAAATATTTGTCTACAGCTACGAAATCAAATCACACTATAAAAAATGTTTGCTTTTGTAATTGAAAAATAAGAAATTGTTAACGACCCCATACACATGAGCTAAAAGTCAGTTGAGCCCACTAATTTTGGCAGGATTGACTAACCATCTAATTTGTATGGGGACTTACCAACTCCTCCCCAACTGATAATGTTGAGGGAAAGAGGGATCGAGCCTGTTGGAACAAAGGCGGATCCTTTTCTTCTCCTGGAGATAAGCTGCTGCCATTGAAGTCTAGCAGTAGTTCTCTGAAAGAGAACATAGAAACACTCTTCCATTCCAAAGGGTAAGGTTTCTCCTTGTGGAGAGTGACATACCAGCTCTGGCTTGTCAAGGTAAGGAGGCTTATTTGCCGTGCAATGCCGTGAAATTAATTATGCAAATTGCCTCTTCAGAGAAAAAGAGGACTTGAACTAAGGGTACCGTCACACAGTACCATTTACATCGCTACGACGGCACGATTCGTGACGTCGCAGCGTCGTATGATTATCGCTCCAGCGTCGTAGACTGCGGTCACACGTTGCAATCATGGCGCTGGAGCGATGCCGAAGTCCCCGGGTAACCAGGGTAAACATCGGGTTACTAAGCGCAGGGCCGCGCTTAGTAACCCGATGTTTACAGTGGTTACCCGCGTAAAAGTAAAAAAAAACAAACCGTACATACTCACCATCTGATGCCCGTCAGGTCCCTTGCCGTCTGCTTCCTGCTCTGACTGTGATCCGGCCGTACAGTGAGAGCAGAGCGCAGCGGCGACGTCACCGCTGTGATCTGCTCTCACTTTCCGGCCGGCAGACAGTCAGAGTGGAAAGCAGACGGCAAGGGACCTGACGGACATCAGATGGTGAGCATGTACGGTTTGTTTTTTTTTACTTTTACGCTGGTAACCACGGTAAACATCGGGTTACTAAGCGTGGCCCTGCGCTTAGTTACCCGATGTTTACCCTGGTTACCAGCGAATGCATCGCTGGATCGCTGTCACACACAACGATCCAGCGATGACAGCGGGAGATCCAGCGACGAAAGAAAGTTTCAAACGATGTGCTACGACGTACGATTCTCAGCTGGGTGCCTGATCGCAGTAGCGTGTCAGACACTGCGAGATCGTAACGATATCGCTAGAACGTCACGAATCGTGCCGTCGTAACGATAAAAATGCCACTGTGTGACGGTACCCTAAGCCTCCTTACCTTGACAAGCCAGAGCTGGTCTGTCAGTCTCCACAAGGAGAAACGTTACCCCTTGGACCTCAGTCCAGAGCCTCTCACCTAGCCAAATCAGTTCTCATACTTTGCATTGACAAGGGCCAACAGCCTGAAACACCGTGTCTGAAAATTGAGATTCTGATTTGGCTTTTACCCTAAGGCTGCCGTCACACTAGCAGTATTTGGTCAGTATTTTACATCAGAATTTGTAAGCCAAAACCAGGAGTGGGGGATAAATGCAGAAGTGGAGCATATGTTTCTATTATACTTCTCCTCTAATTGTTCCACTCCTGGTTTTGGCTTACAAATACTGATGTAAAATACTGACCAAATACTGCTACTGTGACGGCAGCCTAAGTCATATTGCAAGACTCGTTAAAGGGTTGTTTGTGACTTGTAGGATCGCTACTTCGAACAGGTGGCGCTGTAGAGTTCAAGTCCTCTTTTTCTTTGTTCCATTCCAAGCGGCCTTGCATATGACAGCTATCCAATGTGTATGGCCAGCTTTATTTTCTGGGTTCCATGGATTGTGGTTACAAGTGACTCTTCCTTTGGCCGGGTGTTTAAAATCAGGGTTAGGGAAGCAAACTCAATCTTGTCCTCAAGTGAGGAATAGCCTAAAACACTTTTATTCTGGATCTACAACTATGAACAAAACACAGGGTCCTTGGAGCCTTGTTTCGCAAACCACACAACTGCCAAAGTTACTGCATAAAAGTCAAAAAGAGTTATGGAAAAGTCAAGTAAGGCTAAGGTCACATGTCCAGTAATTATCCTTTAGAACGTATCCAGCAGCAACCAGTTGACAAAGTTGTTTAGAGAAAACTTTTTTGTCTGGCTAGAAAAAACTGATTTCAACTTCAATTTTAACATTAAAGTCTATGAAAAATTCATCTAGTCTATTTAGTCTATTTTTCTTCCATTTGAAATGGATCCAGTAAGCAAAATATGGATCCTTTTCAAATGGAAGAAAAACTGAACAATTTCCATGGATTTCAATATCCTCTCACCTAGCCAAATTAGTTCTCATGCTTCTCACTGATGAGGGCCAACAGCCCAAAACACCGTGTCTGTGAATTGAGATACTGATTTGGCTGTTATCCAATGTCATATTACACGACTCGTTAAAGGGTTGATTGTGACTTGTAGGATCGCTACTTCCAACAGGTGGCGCTATAGAGTTCAAGTCCTCTTTTTCTCAGAATAGGCAATTTGCATATATAATATTACCAAAACAGATCCGGTTGAAATTAGTTTTTTTTTAACCGGACAAAAAAGTTGTCACATGTCCAGTAATCATCCATTAGAACGGATCCAGCAGCAATCCATTGACAAAAAAAAGTTGTGCAGACACAACTTTTTAGTCCGGTTAAAAAAAAAATGACTGTCATTGAAGACTATGGAAAACGGATTTGTTAAATAGCCATCCAGTAAGCAAAAACTGAACTATTTTCCATAGACTTCAATGTAACTTGTTTATTTAAAAGCTGGGGAATTAATTTTATGTTTGTAGAGTTGATAAAGACCAACAAGTTAGACCCATTCTCCTTTTTTTGTATTACTAAGGATACAGAGGAAGGTAAAATAAACCCTATAAAATAATAGCCAACTGGCTTATATTAGGGGGAAATGGAAATTGTTAATTTGGCAATTAGAATAAACTCATTGATCAATTATGTACCTACTACAGAAAACTTGCATGTTATGAACGTCCTCCAAACCGCTTGAAAAGTCATCCAATAAATCATCCTACTGCGGAAGTTGCAAAAAAAGAAACCTAAATCTAAAATATAACTTAATACCCAGAAGTAGCAGATCTAGGAGTGAGTATTTCCTTTACATAAAATACTAAATTAAGTCAAGAATTTTAAATTCCCTAAAGAAATATATCAGCTTGTTGTCAATTTCTGTGTAGCTGCATAGCAACAATTGTTAGAGAGCGGAATGAAATCTTGCATAAACCAACATCTAATAAAAGCCGTTAGTCCTTTGGGTGATATATCCGGTCATGACATCATAAGCCTGTGAAACAGCTGTGGTCATTTCTGTTCACCTATGGAGACATTTCTTTCCATATAGGATTACAAAAGGCGGCCTGAAAAATAATATCCCAACCAAAGGCCTGGGAATATTTATCTTATCTGTAAACCTTAAGAAAATATTTTACAAAATCCAGAAGATAAGTTTTGGTGTTATAGACCAAATGTGTTCAGTGTAAAAACTTTGTCAGCAGTGATTTAGCGGGGGCTACAATATGTTCTTGTACTTGGTCAAAATATTTAACTGCCTACAATAATAATAAGGAGATTAAGGAACAAGATAAAAACACTTATAAATTACTCAAAAAACACTGACTGTTTTACTTGTCTCTAGTTATAATCAGTTCCATTAGCTTAAAAAAAAGAGAAAAAATGATTTGACAATTATCTCATTATTCAAGATTATTCTAGTCTTGGCAATAAATGTAAGCTTTAGAAAATGGTTTCATAGTTGAAATATTTATATTATTTTTCCTTCATCTGTAGTATAAGATGTAATGTTTATTATTATATTCCTGCATACATTTTCTGCATTAACCCTTTGGCAGACACATAGGCTTTTGCAGTTTGCTTTGTGTTCAGCTACCATGACATGCATACAAGTATGTACAACAGTAGTGATTACTTGACTGAAAAGCCTCCATCGGATATTATTTTCTTTGTATGCTTGTTAAGTTCGTAAAAAAGCATGTAGAAAATCAAAAGCATTTTTACCATAAATTGCCATCGTTCTGCAAATAAGTTTTTGATAACACAGATTTTACAGATGAAAATATTTAAAAATGTGTTTTACATGCAAAAACTGTGTTTTAATCATGATTAGAGTTGAGCAAATTTGATTGGGTCCCTGCTTATTCGGCAAGCTATAGCCGAATAAGCTGCAGAGGGAACCTGTATACCTGGAGTGCGCCTGGTGATCAGCTGATCAGTGCAGCAGCTGCATGTGTCCTGGCTGTGTGTTGGGCTCTCCATGCATGTGCTGTGACAGTGACAGCCAGGACACATGTAGCTGCGGCGCCGAATAAGCACAGACCCGATCAAATTCGCTCAACTCTAATCATGATTAATGGGGCCACAGCACCTGAAACACATAGATTTCAGAAGCATGCATGTTTTAACCATGCTGTCCATTTGTATATATTTGCCTAAATAAAGATTATAAGTTCGTTGAGTTGGATTTCCTTTCTTCGTGCATCACATCCTGACAGAGACGCTTCTGTGCTCCGAACTGTAAGGAGGAACTACTGAGGTGAACTGGATCACTTTGACATTACACACGTGCAGCACCTTAACTGCTCGCATATTAGATGTCTACAGCACACACTGATCATATATTAGATATCTATAGCACACACACCGATGATATATTAGATATCTATAGCACACACACTGATGATATATTAGATATCTATAGCACACACACTGATCATATATTAGATATCTACAGCACACACCGATCATATATTAGATATCTATAGCACACACACCAATGATATATTAGATATCTATAGCGCACACACCGATCATATATTAGATATCTATAGCACACACACCGATGATATATTAGATATCTACAGTGTACAAACTGATCATATATTAGATATCTACATCACATACTCCGATCATATATTACATATCTACATTACATATACCGATCATATATTAGATATTTACAGCGCACACACAGATCATATATTAGATGCATAAAGAACACACTGCTCACATATCAGACACATGCAGCACACACTCCACTCACATATCAGACACATGCAGCACACACTCCACTCACATATCAGACACATGCAGCACACACATCACTCACATATTAGACAAGAGAACATGAAGTGGGAAGCACAGTACGGAGAACATGGAGGGGAGCATGGCGAGGCAGGCCTGCTTCCGAATGAAAAACATGGGGGAAAGTACGGTATGGAGAGCATGGGGGAGGCATGGTATGGCGAGCATGGGGGAGGCACAGTAAGGTGAGCATGGGGGAGGCACAGTATGGAGAACATTAGGAGAGAAGCACTGTATAGAAAACATGGGGGGAAGCACGGTATGGAGAACATGAGGGGGAAGTACGGTATGAAGAACATATGGGGTGAAGCACAGTATGGAAAACATGGTGATGAACAACAGTATAGACAACATGGAGGGAGCACAGTAGGGTGAACATGGGGGGGAAGTACAGTATGGAGAACATGAGGGGGAAGCACAGTATAGAGAATATGTTGGGAGCACAGTGTGGAGAACATGATAGGAAAGAGCAGTATGGAGAACATGGGGAAGCATGGTATGGAGAACATGGGGGCACGGTATGGAGAACATGGGGGGAGCACGGTATGGAGAACATGAGAGGGGAGCAGCACGGTATGGAGAACATGAGAGGAAGCACAGTATGGAATTCAGGAGTAGGGAAGCACAGTATGGAGATCATGGGGAAGCACAGTATTGAGATCATGGGTGGAGCACGGTATGGAGAGCATAAGGGGAGGTGAAGAACGATATGGGGAAGCACAGTATGGCGAACATGAGAGGGGAAGCATGGTATGGAGAACATGCAGGGGGAAGCACAGGAGTCGGCAACAACTCTGCAGCAAGAAAGAGTGACTGCAGATTTGTAGTTTTAGACCGACAAATCCCTTAATACTTCTTAAAGGGGCTGTTTTAAGTTGGAAAGTTATCCACTCCATGGGTGGTTCAACCCCCAGCATTTACAAGAACTGGAACAGAGGTCGATCATCTTCACTACCGCTCGGTTCATTATTATTAGAATTACTGGAGATTATCGAACTCAGCGCTCTGCTGATATTTGATGTTCCTATTAGAATGGAAGGAGCAGTAGTGCGGTTGCTGTAAAAGGACAAAGTTTCCCTCCTAAAAATACTAAGCCTTATGGTTATCAAAGGGGAGGAACTCTCCCTACACCTCTATTGAGGTCCGATATTAACTATTAACGCTGAACCTGACTATTAATAATTAATATCCACTTAATATGCCTCAAGGTTATCTTTTCCTTATACTATATACTAACTGAGACAAAATAGTGTATCAATAAAGGATATTTATTACACACACACAAGTCTGGTATACATATTAGTCCATTGACCACATTTTCAAAAGAACACATTCAACAATGATAAACACACAAAGGCCTCCCAAATTATTAGGCAGGCCACAAAATGTTTAAGTTCAAAATCTTATAATTTTATTTATATCAGATGAATAAAACCTCAATATAAATACACAATCAAAAAAATGTAGAAATACCTCCGATCTAATAACAGATCCCGTGTAACTACACGGATGCTCATACAATAACACCTATACAGTAAATGTTAAACAAGCCACAAGTGACTTTTCCCATAGATACTGTCATAAAATTAATAGGTGATATGTCTGATGAACAACCTAAAAATAGGACCCCGTATAAAAGTGCTTAAGTGCATAAATATAGACAGCTACCCACTTTAACCTATATGGCATGTGTTAAGTAGCCCTAGAATGGTGATTCAGTGAATATTACTATAATATTAACAATTAATATCTCGGTTAAGTAACCTAAATAGAAAAACCAGACTAAAGTCTGCAGTCTATACATGCATATATATTTATACCCAAGCTGGCGACTATAAAATATATATATACGGATACTGCAACACTAATACAGTAATATCCCAACAATATCCAGTAATATCACAACAATATCACCACAATATCACACAATAAAAACCCACAATTAACTGCCCGGATTACCCAAATCACACATGCCATATCAGCCCTCCCAATCTATTGCTTACTATCCCTAAGGCCTAAGAGTTTACAGTTTACAGATTATACTCAGCCATATGGGTCCATCATCATTCCAGGAAGCAGGCAAAGCAAAATAGACCATGCTCTTGTCCCTTTTATGTGACCGGCTAAAGTAGGTATGTCCAGCCCCAGGTGTGGGGAATGAGATCACAAGTCTATTGTCCACTGGCAAAGGTACATCCCCTCAATAACCTGTCTTACCAGCTCATGGCAGACCTACTTTGCAATACAGCAGGCTGGAGGAGGGGCTTCGCTCCTCCATGTGGGGGTGTATATACACAAAATATGCATTAAACATATCTCAATATAAAGATGTACATTTTGGGCACTTCCCTTCTACAATCCCCCTGTTGTCGAGAACATGACAGTGACATTTGATGGATGTGTTGTGCTGGGATTTCTTTGCCTATTTAACCCGAATTATAAATTGTGACAATTCAGGATGGAATGAAGTATAATTCTGCACTTAGGTACCTAGACATCATCCACACGGCCATCAGTTCTTCCCTGACGTTCACTGTAACCCACATCTCTATCCACAGAGTGCACCTTCTTCTTCTTTCTTGGATCTTTTTGGTAAATCAAGTTTATTGAATTGCATGTGAGAGACATAGTTGTAGTCAGATGTTCAAATGCAAATGTAGACACATACAGGAATGTAGAAATGATACAAAATATGGACAACTGTATAGTAAAAGTTTTAACATTTAAACATTGATCAACAAATTAATAAAGTTGTAACTTTGTGAACAAATTACCTCTGGCTAATTCAGAGGTCTAATGAATTGAAAAGATTGCTTATGATGTATTTATCATATGCTCCCACTATTCAGCCGACGGCCAGCTCCAAATGGGGTCAAGCCGCCGGATGAAAGCAAGAGTGCCTAGGCTCGTCAAAGCACTAAATGTCTACTGTTGAATCTATATGAGGCCAGGCGATGAGCAGAGAAAGGAGAGGTGGAGAGAAAGGGAAGAAAAGACGAGATAGGAGGGAAGAAGAAGAGGAGAGAGAAGAAAAAAGGGAAAAAGAAAAAAAAAAAAAAAGGGGGTGGGGGGTGAGGGGTGAGGGACAAAAGAGGTGATGAAGAGGGGGGGTGGGGTAAGGGTAGGGGGAATCCGGTCTTCAGTCTCAGCTAAATTGAGACTATTATTCTACTATACTAAAGTATGGCTGTTGGTGTAATGATTGCTACCTAGGGAAGTTATGAGTATGGGCCACAAGGGGATCCATAGGGTCAATCAATGTAGCCACGTATTCATTTCCTCAGATTCTCTAAAAGCAATCTGTGATGCTGTAAGAATCAGGCTGCACTCAGATGTCATCCGAGTGCAGTCCCATTTGAGAGAGTGGATTCAAACAGGGACAACGGAGAGTGGACCCACTGGACCGTGACGACGAACCCCTCTCGGACGAGCTGACCAGGTGGACCGCCCCCTATACAGGGAGCGTTAGGGGCAGGCCCGTGAGGGACTATCGCCACGGAAGCTGGAGGGTCGACTGAGATAAGAAGGGTACACTGCAGGAACACAGGGACCGAAGGAAACAGCGGAGGAAACAGAGGGAATGGCAAGGAACTACTGAGACGAGGGAGAAGATGGGAATACTACAGAGACACGGAGGCTGACGAGACAATATGGAGACACAGAGGCTGACGGGAGCAAGGTAATGGTAAAGGAGCCGGGCAGGTACCGCAGAGAAACAGGAACTGAAGGAACAAAGCAGGAACACAGGAAAATCAGGCAGGTACTGCAGAGGAAGGAGGAGTCCCAAGGTCAGAAAGCTAGGAACGCACAGAGACCACAGGTGACCAGAAGCACTTGTAAACACAAATGATCATCAGGCACAGAGGAGCAGCAGGAAGCAGCTTATATACCAGCGTGAGAGCTACTTCCGGGTTACAGTCCTCCAGGATGACGGAGAGGACAGGAAGGAGTGCCAACAGAAGAATCAGATGTGCGCACGCGCAGAGCTGAATGCACCGCGCGCGCGCGCGCACCCGGCGAGCTGCAGAAGCCGGGGGCGAGCGCTGCATGACACAATCCAGGGGGACCAAGTGTTAAACACTTTGTCCGCGGTTCTAGTATCATGGCCAATCAATTGCTCCATCCTATAAATGTGATTAAGTTCAACCACAAAGTCAGCACGTGAGGGGGATTTTGACTGTTTCCAGAAATGAGGGATCACGTTACACGCGGCTGTTAGAAAATGTCGTAGTAGGCCTTTCTTGAATTAGGCGATGGAGAGGTCACATACAGATAACAGGGCCAATTCCATGGTGGGCTGGACTCTATGGAGAGATAATTTGTTATAAAGTGCAAGGATGTTTACCCAAAAGTTGTGAATAGGCGGGCAGGACCACCAGATGTGAGAGTAGGAACCTCTGTCGCTCCAGCACCTCCAGCAAGTATCGGGGGGGGGGGGGGGGGGGGGGAACATAAGGTGAATACCAGATGGACATCTGTACCATCTGGCCAGGAGTTTATAACTCCTTTCTTGGTAGTCTGAGCAAAGTGAGGATCTGAAGGTAAATAACAGACTCTTGAGGCGCTCATCCGGAGTCAGTTGCGTGTGTAATTCATTGTCCCATTTTAGGAAGAATGTAGGGGGGTCAAGTGAAGTTGACAGATAACCCTGGAACATTCTATACAGCAGTGATATTGTGTGAGACAGGGGGCCTCCACCCAGGCACGCGGACTCAAAAGAAGTTAGCTGTCTAAAGATGTCAGCCCACCTAGATAACACTGTGAGATAACTTTTGATTTGCTCATAGAAGAACCACGAGCCCGGCAGCAGCTCCCCATCAGCAAAGATATCCCCCAAGGTCTTAATTGAGGTTTGATCTACGTAATCATGGACCACCGGACAACTGTATATACTCTATGTTTGTGTAGGAACATGGTCCTGTCTTGGCCTGCTGGAAAGTCTGGGTTCTCAAAAATTGGCATCAGGGGACCTGGTATGGAGGAGAAATTTAATTTTTGAATGCCATGCTTAATGAACTGAGTTAGGTGTCTGGTAACAAAAGGCTGGTCATCTCCCCGGATTCCCCCAGTGCCCTCACTCCAGAAGTGCGCCACCGAGCTATGTCCTGAGAGCTTCATCTCCAGGCCCACCCATTTCTTACTTGATCTGTGATGGAACAGGTCAAGAACACAAGTTCCAAGAGAGGCATAGCTATAGAGCAAGAAATCCGGGAGGCCCAGTCCTCCAGACTGTTTATTCCTGCACAGGAGATGATATGCTAGCCGTGGACGTTTGCCAGACCACACAAATCTTGTTATCGCTGATTTGAGTCCGGAGAAGAAGGAAGCTGGGAGATACAAAGGGATAGTCTGGAAGAAATATAGGAGGCGTGGCAGAAGATCCATTTTGATTGCATTAATTCTTCCAAGCCAAGATAAATGCAGTTTGTTCCACTTCTCCAGGTCAAGCTCCGCGTTGTGTAATGCTATTTTATAGTTAGCATCATATAGATATGAGGACTTAGCCGTTAAGTTTATACCTAAATAGGCAGACAAGTCTGATCGCCATCTAAATGGGAACGAGGAGCATAACTGTGAAACTAAGGAGGGCGGTAACGAAATATTTAGCATTTCGGATTTATGCGTGTTAATTTTAAAATTACTTAGGGCTCCATAGCTGTTTAATTCTGATAATATGTTAGGTAGGCTAGTGATAGGGGAAGTGACATACACGAGCATGTCGTCAGCGAATAAAGCTAATTTGTGGTCTTCTGATTGGAACTTCATTCCTGCTATGGAAGGGTTATTGCATATTGCGACTGCTAGGTGTTCCATGGTTAGCACATAGAGTAAAGGGGATAGCGGACACCTCTGTCTCGTGCCGTTCCGTATGCAGAAAGAGTTGGACAATGAGCCATTTACCCTGACAAGGGCAGAAGGGGACTCGTAGAGGGCTTTTATACTCCACAATGCTTTTTTTTGTAGTCCAATGCCTTTGAGCGTTTGACACCTGAATTCCCAGTCTACCCTATCGAATGCTTTTTCAGCATCTATCGATAGTAAACATAGAGGGTCACCTTTTTTGTTGGCTCTGTCAATCAGGGAAATAGATCTAATGGTATTGTCCTTAGCCTCCCTTCCGGGCACAAAGCCTACCTGGTCTTGGTCTCTTTGAAATCATTTTGGCATAAATTTTAACATCGATGTTTATAAGTGAGATGGGACGGTAGTTGCTACAAAGCGATGGGTCTTTGCCTTGTTTTGAAATAACCGTAATATGGGCCACTAGGGCCTGAGGGGGAAAAGAGCCACCTGAGAGAATATAGTTACATGTTGTTAGGAAAGAGGGGCACAGCAGATCTGAAAACTGCTTATAGAAGCCTGCTGTATAACCATCGGGGCCAGGGCTCTTGCCTAGTTTCAAGTCTTGAATCACAGAGGTGACCTCATCTAGAGAGAAATCTCTCTCCAGATCATCTAGGCACTCTGCAGAAATTGTGGGTAATTTGTTAAGTTTGATATACGCTTTAATTTTCTCTTGGAATGAGTGGGTGGGAAGGTCTTTGAATCGGCCCTTTATGTTATATAGGGAGCTGTAGTAGTCAGAAAAGCTAGACAAAATTTCTTTGGGGCTGTGGACTGTTTTACCCTTGGCGTCTTTAATGTGTGGTATAAATGTTTGTGGACCCCGTGGGTGTAAAGCTCTCGCTAAGTATTTACCGCTCTTGTTCCCCAGGAGGTAGAATCTACTTCTAATTCGTTCTCTAAGACAGCGTGACTTCTGATCTAGGATTGTTAGTAGTTTCTGTCTAGCCGTGGACAGGCTCATCAGAGTAAGCGGGGACAGGTCCTGCTTGTGTTGCGTCTCTAGTTTGTGGATCTGTGAGGAGAGGTCAGCTATGGTGGCCAAGCATTCTTTTTTAAGGCGGGCTCCCTGAGAGATAAGTATACCCCGCAGGATGCTCTTCAGGGCCTCCCATTGCATTGAAGGGGGAGTTGGATCCCCTGAATGGTTTGCCACGAAATCCACAATTGCATCCTTCACCGCCGACACACAGATTGGGTCCTGTAGTAGGCTTTCATTTAATCGCCAGGAAAAGCTAGATCTTGTGGAAGGATCCAGCCGTATTGAGAAGTATATGGGTGCGTGGTTGGACCACAGCACAGACCCTATATCTGCCTTCACCTCAAAATCCAACAAACACTGAGAAATAAAGAAATAGTCAATTCTACTGTATGTGGAATGCATATGGGATTAGAAACTGTAGTCTTTTGTGCCCGGGTGAAGAGCCCTCCACACATCTACCAATCTCAAGTCATATAATTGTTTCCTCACTTTTTTAATTGAAGAAGGTCGAGGTCCTGCCCGACGAGACATCAACCACAGGATCCATTGGAAGGTTGAAGTCGCCCCCGAGGATTATCGGAAGAACGCCTGCAAATTTCTCCAAGAGTCGTCTGCATGTGCCTCCAAATCTTTGCTGGCCCTGGTTGGGGAAATATACATTTGCCAGTATAATTACACGCGATCCCCAAGCCACTTTCAGGAAAACATATCGGCCCTCCGTGTTGTGAATTTGGATTCTGGGCTCCCCCGGTGGCTACTGGTGGAATTGAACTGGTGTTTTCATCTTCTCTGTTCACCTGTTCCCATCAAGATGTGGGAGTCGCTATATAACCTTGCTGCTCTGTTAGGGTACTGTCACACAGTACCATTTTGATCGCTACGACGGCACGATCCGTGACGTCGCAGCGATCGTATGAATATCGCTCCAGCGTCGTAGACTGCGGTCACACGTTGCAATCACGGCGCTGGAGCGATGCCGAAGTCCCCGGTAACCAGGGTAAACATCGGGTAACTAAGCGCAGGGCCGCGCTTAGTAACCCGATGTTTACCGTGGTTACCAGCGTAAAAGTAATAAAAAAAACAAACAGTACATACTTACATTCCGGTGTCTGTCCCCGGCGTTCTGCTTCTCTCCACTGTGTAAGCGCCATAGCCGGCAAGCACAGCGGTGACGTCAGACGTCACCGCTGTGCTCGCTTTCCGGCTGGCAGACGCTCACACAGTGGAGAGAAGCTGAGACGCTGGAGGACAGACACCGGAATGTGAGTATGTACTGTTTGTTTTTTTTACGTTTACGCTGGTAACCACGGTAAACATCGGGTTACTAAGCGCGGCCCTGCGCTTAGATACCCGATGTTTACCCTGGTTACAAGCGAACACATCGCTGGATCGCTGTCACACACAACGATCCAGCGATGTCAGCGGGTGATCAAGCGACGAAAGAAAGTTCCACACGATCTGCTACGACGTACGATTCTCAGCAGGATCCCTGATCGCTGCTGCGTGTCAGACACTGCGATATCGTAACGATATCGCTAGAACGTCACGAATCGTACCGTCGTAGCGATCAAAATGGTACTGTGTGACAGTACCCTAAGTTGCTTGCCGGTCAACAATGTTATCAGAAGCCTCTCTGTGCTTGTTCCTGCTCCTAGACAACTACTAGATAAGTTGGACTCTTGTCCATGTTTGTTTTTGCATTTTTGTTCCAGTTCACAGCTGTAGTTTCGTTACTGTGTCTGGAAAGCTCTTGTGAACAGGAATTGCCACTCTGGTGTTATGAGTTAATGCCAGAGTTTTAAAGTAATTTCTGGATGGTGTTTTGATAGGGTTTTCAGCTGACCATGAAAGTGTCCTTTCTGTCTTCTGCTATGTAGTAAGTGGACCTCAAATTTGCTAAACCTATTTTCATACTACGTTTGTTATTTCATCTTAATTCACCGCCAATACATGTGGGGGGCCTCTGTCTCCTTTCGGGGTATTTCTCTAGAGGTGAGCTAGGACTAATATTTTCCTCTGCTAGCATTATTTAGTCCTCCGGCTGGTGCTGGGCATCTAGAATCAACGTAGGCATGCTACCCGGCCACTGCTAGTTGTACGTTAGGTTTAGTTCATGGTCAGCTCAGTTCCCATCTTCCAAGAGCTAGTTCCTATATATGCTGATGCTATGTTCTCTTGCCATTGAGAACATGACAGTTTGACCGGCCCGCTAAAGGGTTAAAATCCTTGGCTGAGAAAGGAGAGAAATAAGAAGTCTGCTGAGAATTTTTTTTTTTTTCTCCTTCTAATCTTTGAATGGCTCTGTGTCCACCTGTTTGTAATGGATCTTCAGAGTGTAACTGCAGGTTTGAATAATCTCGCCACGAAGGTACAAAATTTGCAAGACTTTGTTTGTCATGCACCTGTATCTGAGCCGAGAATTCCTTTGCCGGAATTTTTCTCGGGGAATAGATCTGGGTTTCAGAATTTTCGAAATAATTGCAAATTATTTTTGTCCCTGAAATTTCGCTCTGCCGGAGACCCTGCACAGCAGGTCAGGATTGTGATTTCCTTGCTCCGGGGCGACCCTCAAGACTGGGCTTTTTCATTGACACCAGGGGATCCTGCGTTGCTCAATGTGGATGCGTTTTTTCTGGCCTTGGGGTTGCTTTATGACGAACCTCATTTGGAGCTTCAGGCAGAAAAAACTTTGATGTCCCTATCTCAGGGGCAAGATGAAGCGGAAATTTACTGTCAAAGATTCCGTAAATGGTCTGTGCTTACTCAGTGGAATGAGTGCGCCCTGGCGGCGACTTTCAGAGAGGGTCTCTCTGATGCCATTAAGGATGTTATGGTGGGGTTCCCTGTGCCTGCGGGTCTGAATGAGTCCATGACAATGGCTATTCAGATCGATAGGCGTTTGCGGGAGCGCAAACCAGTGCACCATCTGGCGGTGTCCACTGAGAAGTCGCCAGAGAGTATGCAGTGTGATAGAATTCTGTCCCGAAGCGAGCGGCAGAATTTTAGACGGAAAAATGGGTTGTGTTTCTATTGTGGTGATTCTACTCATGTTATATCAGCATGCTCTAAGCGCACTAAAAAGCTTGATAAATCTGTTTCCATTTGCACCTTACCGTCTAAGTTTATTCTATCTGTGACCCTGATTTGCTCTTTGTCATCTATTACCACGGACGCCTATGTCGACTCTGGCGCCGCTTTGAGTCTTATGGATTGGTCCTTTGCCAAACGCTGTGGGTATGATTTAGAGCCTTTGGAGACTCTTATTCCTCTGAAGGGGATTGACTCCACCCCATTGGCTAATAATAAACCACAATACTGGACACAAGTAACTATGCGTATTAATCCGGATCACCAGGAGATTATTCGCTTTCTGGTGCTGTATAATCTACATGATGATTTGGTGCTAGGATTGCCTTGGCTGCAATCTCACAACCCAGTCCTCGACTGGAGAGCTATGTCTGTGTTGAGCTGGGGATGTAAGGGGGCTCATGGGGATGTACCTGTGGTTTCCATTTCATCATCTATTCCCTCTGAAATTCCTGAGTTCCTGTCTGACTATCGTGACGTCTTTGAAGAATCCAAGCTTGGTTCATTACCTCCGCACCGAGAGTGCGATTGTGCCATAGATTTAATCCCGGGTAGTAAATACCCAAAGGGTCGTTTATTTAATCTGTCTGTGCCTGAACATGCTGCTATGCGAGAATATATAAAGGAGTCCTTGGAAAAGGGACATATTCGTCCATCGTCATCTCCCTTAGGAGCCGGTTTTTTCTTTGTGTCAAAAAAAGACGGCTCTTTGAGACCATGTATCGATTATCGGCTTTTGAATAAAATCACTGTAAAATATCAATACCCATTGCCGTTGCTGACTGATTTGTTTGCTCGCATAAAGGGGGCCAAGTGGTTCTCTAAGATTGACCTTCGTGGGGCGTATAATTTGGTGCGAATCAGGCAGGGGGATGAGTGGAAAACCGCATTTAATACGCCCGAGGGCCACTTTGAGTATTTAGTGATGCCTTTTGGTCTTTCAAATGCTCCGTCAGTTTTCCAGTCCTTTATGCATGATATTTTTCGCGATTATTTGGATAAATTTATGATTGTGTATCTGGATGATATTCTGATTTTTTCGGATGACTGGGACTCTCATGTCCAGCAAGTCAGGAGGGTTTTCCAGGTTTTGCGGTCTAATTCTTTGTGTGTGAAGGGTTCTAAGTGTGTTTTTGGGGTACAGAGGATTTCCTTTTTGGGATATATTTTTTCTCCCTCTTCCATTGAAATGGATCCTGTCAAGGTTCAAGCTATTTGTGATTGGACGCAGCCCTCTTCTCTTAAGAGTCTTCAGAAATTTTTGGGCTTTGCTAACTTTTATCGTCGATTTATTGCTGGTTTTTCGGATATTGCTAAGCCATTGACCGATTTGACTAAGAAGGGTGCTGATGTTGCTGATTGGTCCCCTGACGCTGTGGAGGCCTTTCGGGAGCTTAAGCGCCGTTTTTCCTCTGCCCCTGTGTTGCGTCAGCCTGATGTTGCTCTACCTTTTCAGGTTGAGGTCGACGCTTCTGAGATCGGAGCTGGGGCAGTGTTGTCGCAGAAAAGTTCTGACTGCTCCGTGATGAGGCCTTGTGCCTTCTTTTCCCGTAAATTTTCGCCCGCTGAGCGGAATTATGATGTTGGGAATCGGGAGCTTTTGGCCATGAAGTGGGCTTTTGAGGAGTGGCGCCATTGGCTTGAGGGGGCCAGACATCAGGTGGTGGTATTGACTGACCACAAAAACTTGATTTATCTTGAGACCGCCAGGCGCCTGAATCCTAGACAGGCGCGCTGGTCATTATTTTTCTCTCGGTTTAATTTTGTGGTGTCATACCTACCGGGTTCTAAGAATGTTAAGGCGGATGCCCTTTCTAGGAGTTTTGAGCCTGACTCGCCTGGTAACTCTGAGCCCACAGGTATCCTTAAGGATGGAGTGGTATTGTCAGCCGTTTCTCCAGACCTGCGGCGGGCCTTGCAGGAGTTTCAGGCGGATAGACCGGATCGTTGCCCACCTGATAAACTGTTTGTTCCTGATGATTGGACCAGTAGAGTCATCTCTGAGGTTCATTCTTCTGCGTTGGCAGGTCATCCTGGCATTTTTGGTACCAGGGATTTGGTGGCAAGGTCCTTCTGGTGGCCTTCCCTGTCACGAGATGTGCGAGGCTTTGTGCAGTCTTGTGACGTTTGTGCTCGGGCCAAGCCTTGTTGCTCTCGGGCTAGTGGATTATTGTTGCCCTTGCCTATTCCTAAGAGGCCTTGGACGCACATCTCGATGGATTTTATTTCAGATCTGCCTGTTTCTCAGAAGATGTCTGTCATCTGGGTGGTGTGTGACCGTTTCTCTAAGATGGTCCATTTGGTTCCTCTGCCCAAGTTGCCTTCTTCTTCCGAGTTGGTTCCTCTGTTTTTTCAAAATGTTGTTCGTTTGCATGGTATTCCTGAGAATATCATTTCTGACAGAGGGACCCAATTCGTGTCTAGATTTTGGCGGGCATTCTGTGCTAGGATGGGCATAGATTTATCTTTTTCGTCCGCTTTCCATCCTCAGACGAATGGCCAGACCGAGCGGACTAATCAGACCCTGGAGACATATCTGAGGTGTTTTGTGTCTGCTGACCAGGATGATTGGGTTGCTTTTTTGCCATTGGCAGAGTTCGCTCTCAATAATCGGGCCAGCTCTGCCACTTTGGTGTCCCCGTTTTTCTGTAATTCGGGGTTTCATCCTCGATTTTCCTCTGGTCAGGTGGAATCTTCGGATTGTCCTGGAGTGGATGCTGTGGTGGAGAGATTGCATCAGATCTGGGGGCAGGTGGTGGACAATTTGAGGTTGTCCCAGGAGAAGACTCAGCTTTTTGCCAACCGCCACCGTCGTGTTGGTCCTCGGCTTTGTGTTGGGGATTTGGTGTGGTTGTCTTCTCGTTTTGTCCCTATGAGGGTCTCTTCTCCTAAGTTTAAGCCTCGGTTCATCGGCCCGTATAAGATATTGGAGATTCTTAACCCTGTTTCCTTCCGTTTGGACCTCCCTGCATCCTTTTCTATTCATAACGTTTTTCATCGGTCATTATTGCGCAGGTATGAGGTACCGGTTGTGCCTTCCGTTGAGCCTCCTGCTCCGGTGTTGGTTGAGGGTGAGTTGGAGTACGTTGTGGAGAAAATCTTAGACTCTCGTGTTTCCAGACGGAGACTCCAGTATCTGGTCAAGTGGAAGGGATACGGCCAGGAGGATAATTCTTGGGTGAATGCATCTGATGTTCATGCCTCTGATCTGGTTCGTGCCTTTCATAGGGCCCATCCTGATCGCCCTGGTGGTTCTGGTGAGGGTTCGGTGCCCCCTCCTTGAGGGGGGGGTACTGTTGTGAATTTGGATTCTGGGCTCCCCCGGTGGCTACTGGTGGAATTGAACTGGTGTTTTCATCTTCTCTGTTCACCTGTTCCCATCAAGATGTGGGAGTCGCTATATAACCTTGCTGCTCTGTTAGTTGCTTGCCGGTCAACAATGTTATCAGAAGCCTCTCTGTGCTTGTTCCTGCTCCTAGACAACTACTAGATAAGTTGGACTCTTGTCCATGTTTGTTTTTGCATTTTTGTTCCAGTTCACAGCTGTAGTTTCGTTACTGTGTCTGGAAAGCTCTTGTGAACAGGAATTGCCACTCTGGTGTTATGAGTTAATGCCAGAGTTTTAAAGTAATTTCTGGATGGTGTTTTGATAGGGTTTTCAGCTGACCATGAAAGTGTCCTTTCTGTCTTCTGCTATGTAGTAAGTGGACCTCAAATTTGCTAAACCTATTTTCATACTACGTTTGTTATTTCATCTTAATTCACCGCCAATACATGTGGGGGGCCTCTGTCTCCTTTCGGGGTATTTCTCTAGAGGTGAGCTAGGACTAATATTTTCCTCTGCTAGCATTATTTAGTCCTCCGGCTGGTGCTGGGCATCTAGAATCAACGTAGGCATGCTACCCGGCCACTGCTAGTTGTGCGTTAGGTTTAGTTCATGGTCAGCTCAGTTCCCATCTTCCAAGAGCTAGTTCCTATATATGCTGATGCTATGTTCTCTTGCCATTGAGAACATGACACCTCCGTGAATCTCAGGAAGGAAGATTTTATGGAAACCTATTGATACTCCCTTGGATTTAGAGTGAGTGTTCATGCTGTGGAACCACTTAGGGTAGTAGTGAGAGGTACAGTTTAGGGGTCGCGCCAGTTTTAAAATGTGTTTCCTGGAGCATTAGGATTGATGTATGTTGTTTATGGTTGGAATATACTATGGAATATATGAGTTGTCTTCTTTTCTCTGGAGTGTTCAACCCTTTAACATTGTGAGAGCAGAAATTGATTCCAGCCATGTCAAGGTTGAGTATCTAGGGCATGGTAGTATGGACTTTGAGACCAGATCCTAGGAAATTTTAGGTGCGGACGTTGGAACGGGTATATTATAGGGAATTGGAAGGGAGGGTGGATGAATGGGGGAAGGGAACTTTCTTGGATCTTAATCAAAGTCTTTTTGTTGTCAGATCAAAGTCTTTTGTTATCAAAGTCTTTTTGCTATATCTTTTCTCTGTGGTCATGTCGTTATCGGTCTTCAGGTGTTGGCCTAGCCCAATGTCGTCTTAGTGGTCAGACTCTGGACCCTTACAGTCCATAAGTCAGTCAACATCATCTTGTGTGCACCCGTCACCCTGCCAGACTTCACGTTACTCTCCTATAGCTTGATTCAGCAGGATTTTGAGTATGTCTGGCATGATGAGACTGCTGGATGTCACAGGTTTTGGGTTTTTTTTTCTGGGCCTCGCGCACAATTGGTCAGGGATCTGACCTTGTTTTCAGAGACAAAGAGAAGGCTGGCACCGCGTTTGAAAAATCATTGATGATATTTTTCAGACTAGTAATCAATTGGGAACTAGATTCCAGCTCCACACTGCACTGATTAATAATGGCATCACTAGCTGCTGCCATTTCCTTCACAGCTTTGATCTCAGCCCTAGACTGAGTCAGCTGTGCTTCCTTATCAACACAATGATTTTTCATTTTCAGCAGTTGTGATTCAAGGCTAGCGATCAACTTTTCTCTGTCCACCTTATACTGATCGTTCTCTGCCAGTTGTGTCTGTAAGGCTGGTTTCACACTTGTGTTTTGATCTGCAGCGTTTTAAAAAAAAACGCATGTGGTGAAAAAACGCATGTAAACGCGTGCAAACGCGGCGTTTTTTAGACGCATGCGTTTTTGCATGCAGAAAAAAACGCGGCATTTTGCCGCGTTTACATGCGTTTTTGCCTGCGTTTGCGTTTTTTAAACGCATGCTGAGAAGTGTGTGACAGCTGCCAATCATCAAAATCAACTAGAAAACCCACTATAAACAGAAATAGCTAGGGTTAGGGTTAGGGTTAGGGTTAGGATCCCTAGTAACCCTAGGGATCCTAACCCTAACCCTAACCCTAACCCTAGGGATCCTAACCCTAACCCTAACCCTAACCCTAGGGATCCTAACCCTAACCCTAACCCTAAGGGTTAGGATCCTAACCCTAACCCTAAGGGTTAGGGTTAGGATCCCTAGGGTTAGGGTTAGGGTTAGGGTCCCTAGTAACCCTAGGGTTAGGGTTTTCTTGTTTTTTCTTGTGTTTAGGGTTAGGGTTAGGGTTTTCTTGTTTTTTCTTGTGTTTTCTTGTGTTTTTCTATAAAAACGCATGCGTTTTTAATGCAAGCAAACGCATGTGCTTAAAAACGCATGCGTTTACATAGACAGCAATACATTTTTTTGCTGCGAATAAACGCATGCGGTTTTTTGCGGCAAAAAAACGCCACTAGAAATTACTACAGGTTGCATTCCTGCAACTAAACGCACGCGTCAAAAAAGGCATGCGTTGCCGAAAACGCGTCAAAACGCGTGCTAAAAAACGCATGCGTTTTTAATGTTAAGTATAGAAAAAAAAACACATGCGTTTTTTAGCGCTAAAACGCTGCAGATCAAAATGCAAGTGTGAAACCAGCCTAAGGCACACACTCTCTGCACATTAGTCACGCAACACTGGCAGTGGAAATCTGGGGAATCTGTCTTACACAGGGATTCTTCATACACACAGATCAGCTTGGCTAACATCTGCAGTCGTCTGCTTGACTTATTCAAGACTGACCATCTCTCTATGCACATGCTGTCATGTCCACATGCTTGTTCCAATAGGGCAGACCATAGCAATTCTGCAGATTTGGGTATAGTGGGGGATACTTGATGAAATTCACTGTGTTTTGCTAATCTTTTAAGGGTCGATAAGTCCATACTCACGCTTCCTGAAGCCACCTTGGTCGTCCTCCTTGTCAATTCTCTGCTGCTTGAAAATGTCTTTTTATCTCTGGAACACCTTTTCCTGACCAGCTGGACTTCTACCTTGAGAACAACTATGACTCTTTGGAAGAATGGACTGGCATAAGATCAGCCCAAACTCTCAAAGATATCAAGCAAAGAAAAAAGAAAAACGCTAAAAATCAGAAGACTGGGTTCTCGATTTTTTATTTTGTTCCATGTATAGCTCGTATTGAAAATCTGCGTCACCCGTCTGAACTATCAGCGCTCTGAATGCACAGAATTACATCACAGTTCACCCTGTATCAATGTAATCTGTCCACATCCCTCCGGCCTGATCAGTTCACAGACGATGACCAGAAATTCACACAGCAAAACATGAAAAACAAAATATAAACAGTGGGCCTGTAAAAGGACAGGTTCCCCCCTAAAAATACTAAAGTTATACTTATCAATGGAGGAACTCTCCTTACACCTCTATTGAGGTCCGATATTAACTATTATTGCCAAACTTGACTATTAACAATTAACATTCACTTAATAATGCCTCAACGTTATCTTTTCCTTATACTATATACTAACCGAGACAAAACAGTGTAACAATAAAGGAATAAATGGCCGCGGGATGCCGCGCGTGCGCAGATGGATATCGTGGCGGCCATTTTCCTGAAGCCGCGGCCAGCAGAGCGCCGCTTCTGCGCACGCGCGGCCAAAGGAAGATGGCCGCGCCCACCGATCACCAATGAAAACGAACAGCGCGCTCTTTTAAATCCCCTGGCAGAGGATTCGGGACCTTGGGCATGCGCACACCACTACGCCACCAACGGAAAACTACGCAAAATCTGGGGGAAGACAACGCCCTTTTGACCAGACCAGCCTGATTGACAGGCGAAAACGGAGACTTTGCAAAGGTATTTCGGCAACTTAGGTGGGTAATAAACGCATAACAAACACACTAATGTAATGCCCACCTCTGCCCCTATTTAACGCTATTTTTATCCCATCTTCCAAAAACGTGGTGACAGGTTCCCTTTAAGATATGACACAGTAAAAACCCACAATTAACTGCCCGAATAACCCAAATCGCCCAAATCACATATTCAATATCAGCCCTCCCATCTATAGCTTACTATCCCTAATGAGGAGTATAGGGCCTAGTAAGAAAAGGGGATACAGAGTATACTTATCCACCATATAAGTCCATGATCGTCCCAGCAAGCAAGAGAGGCAAAAGAGACCAGAGCCACATACTCTTGTCCCTTTTATGTGACCAGCTAAAAGAGGTGTGTCCAGCCCCAGGTGTGGGGAATGATGTCACAAGTCTATTGCCCACTGGCAAAGGTATGTCCCCTCAATAACATGTCTTACCAGCTCATGGCAGACCTACTTTGCAATACAGCAGGCTGGAGGAGGGGCTTCTCTCCTCCATGTGGGGGTGTATATACACAAAACATGCATTAAACACATCTTAATATAAAGTATGTACAAATGTACATTTTGGGGCACTTCGCTTCTACAGTTGCCTTTGCTCCATTCAACAGAGGTTATTTAGATCCCCAATCCTCTGGATCGGTGGGAACCATGGCGCTTGGACCCCTAGTGATCAGAAAGTTATTCCCTATCCAGTAGATCAGGAATAACTTTCAAACTTGAGAGATCCACTTTAAAGAGTATCTAAACTTTTGGGATATTGTTATGTTTTATGCCCGTTCTGAGCAGATTGGTGGGTCACCCAGCTCTGAGGCCATCACCAGCGCTAATCAAAGATCTTCTAGAAGACCGTAGCTCAGGAGACAGGAGAGCATGCACACAGATCCAGTGAGTAGAAAGTCATATAGTCCTGTCGCCTGAGCTGTGCATTTCTAAGAGGTCTTTTGAGCAATCGGTGGGGGTTTCAGGTCCCACCCCATGATGCCCCTTCAAGATACTGAGCCAACTTCAAACTCAGATTCTCAGGAATCTGCTGAGAAATAATGGACCTAACACATATAAGATATCTTCCAAAAGCTAAGTTACTGTTTATATGTTCAATAAAGCTCCTGCCTAGGACCAAGCAGCACTGTGATTCCTGTTTGATCCGCAGTCTGATGATGGCTGGTAATAATAACTTCAAGCATCTACTTACCATTGTTAAGGGCAAATTGTAAGCGGTAGGTTAATGCAATACAATTTGTATATGATGCTGACCTGTCACTACAATTGATTGCTGTACTAAGCTTCACAATGTATTCATGTACTGATGGAGGTTCTGGTAAATATTACTATACTGGCGGTGGTTGTGGTGATATATTACTGTTAGTGTTGAGCATTCCGATACCGCAAGTATCAGGTATCGGCCGATACTTGCGGTATCGGAATTCCGATACCGAGTTCCGATATTTTTGTGATATCGGAAATTGGAATCGGAAGTTCCCAGTGTATGGTTCCCAGGGTCTGGAGGAAAGGAGACTCTCCTTCAGGCCCTGGGATCCATATTCATGTAAAAAATAAAGAATTAAAATAAAAAATATGGATATACTCACCCGTCCGGCGGCCCCTGGACCTTACTGAATGTAACCGGCAGCCTCCGTTCCTAAGAATGAGGAGTTTAGGACCTGCGATGACGTCCCGGCTTGTGATTGGTCGCGTGAGCGGTCACATGAGCGGTCACACTACCAATCACAAGCCGCGACGTCATCGAAGGTCCTAAACTCCTCATTCTTAGGAACGGAGGCTGCCGGTTACATTCGGTAAGGTCCAGGGGCCACCGGACGGGTGAGTATATCCATATTTTTTATTTTAATTCTTTATTTTTTACATGAATATGGATCCCAGGGCCTGAAGGAGAGTTTCCTCTCCTTCAGACCCTGGGAACCATCCAGGATAGCTTCCGATACTTGTGTCCCATTGACTTGCATTGGTATCGGGTATCGGTATCGGCGATATCCGATATTTTTTGGATATCGGCCGATACCATCCGATACCGATACCTTTGAGTATCGGAAGGTATCGCTCAACACTAATTACTGTATTGACGGTGGTTGTGATGTATTACTGTATTAAAATAGGTTCTAGTGATAAAGTACTGCATTGATGGTGGTTTTGGTGATGTGCTATTGTAGTGATGATGGTTATGGTGATTTACTGTACTGACTGTGGTTCTGGTGATGTAGTCATGTAGATGTTGTAATCTTTAATTTATCAGACTTATATAAAAACATTATGAGGTCACTGTGCTGGACTAAAAATACAGCTGTCTGAATATCTGCCAGCTGAACAAGAAATTGACTAAAGCCTCCATACACTATAGACACCTGTCCGATCATTCTGCTGACAAGTATCTTGCCCGGCTCTCCCATATACAGGATTGCTCACTCTGCCGAGCATTCCTGTGTTCTCTATGAGAGCCATTTATGGCAGCATCTTATCACTTAAAAAACAAAAGAATCTGCAGTCAGAAATAGGACATGCTGGATTCTTATCTCCCCTGGCAATCACCAGTTGGGGCCACCCATACATATTGGACTGTCAGGAAAATCTACTGATATTAGTGCGTTTGACCAAAATTCTTCCCCCAGGAAGAAGCAACTGCGAAACGCTCGTTGGGGTCCGGAGGCAAAGCCTGTCACTCGGCAGTGGATACTTTGTGGGACACACTTAGAGGTAATATGTTGAGGAACTGAGCTTGTGCAATCTATGTATGTGTGGATTCTTGAAGGGATGATACAATAGTATTTGGTCAGGGGTTTCCGTTGTATGGGTGAGTTGCGCCCTTAGCACCTGCTTTGAAACTGTGGATATGATTTCTGTCTTTTCCCCTTCTGTCCACCGACAGCATGGATAGTTGCTAGTTGCAAATATTATACTATTAGTGCTTAATTGAGAGTAATGCAACGTGTCATTGACTATACATACATATATACCTCTATTATTAGAAGATCTCAAACTTTGTGGATGAAAGAAGAAAAAAATCTTTTCACCCAGTATTTTTGCGGGGTTCCACTTTTTGCTTGGCCTTTGTTTTGTTTGGTCTGAGGCACCATCTGTTTTTACTGTCTTGCTATTTATTGATGTTTAAATAAATAAATTGAATTGTGTTTTTAAAAAATTGTGTTTAGAAACACTTCTTGATCCAATTGTTGAGAACCACACGAGGATCGTTATGTTTATTTCTTGTGAAATGCATGTTTTAAATAATTTTGGTAATTTTGTTTTTATTTTTTCATGTCATTGTCTGTATGAAAAAAATAGCGATTGTGCAATTTTTCCACTGGTCATTGGGGTTATTGCAGATTTCCACTTCCTGTTCTTTCAGTAAATTCATATGTGCATTGTCATGATTTCTCTGCTCAGTGAGTGATTGCTATGCTGTTCTATGGAAACTGTCTTTCTGAGCTGTCTGTGTCTTGATTGACAGCTTGGCTGTCCAATCTGTGACTGGGAGGTGCGGAACTTTCTCCAGGTGTTCGGTGTTCTGGTGATTGCCTAGCTACTTAACTGAGCTATCTGCTCCTGATTTCTGCCAGATGTAGTTTGTGCTAGTTGGTGCATGGTAGCCTGATTCTGTTGCCTGACCCTTTGGAGAGTGTTCTGACTATCCATTTGCCTTCTCCTTTGGCTTTTGATCCGCTATCTGTTGTTATTGACCCTGGACTGTGACCCGACTTATGTCTTTGTCTTTTCCCTTTGCTATCTATGTACACTCTTGGAATTGACCCCGGAACGTCTTACTTTTCTGTCTCACGGTCTGTCCGTGAGTAGTGACTAGTGTCACACATGCATTAGTAGCAAAAGACCCTATTTATTGTATTGAAGTATCTAACAAACTTTTGCAAAGGTCACTGTGAATGGAGGGGGAGCAGAATCAGCTGTGACATCACCTATTGTGAATGGTGGATCCTGTGTTATCAGCTGTGTATGGAGGTGTTACTTGTCACTGTAACCCATCCTGTAATGTGGAGACAACAGAAAATTCATCATAAAAAAAGAAAAT